>NC_051847.1:39379289-39389983 GCF_002237135.1 Teleopsis dalmanni
TATATCTACGTTGGCTATTTGTATTTACAACCGAGCCCAAATTTTGAATTTAATAGGGTTCAATCCCTGACAATCGTAGTCCAAAAACTGAATGCCAACAGTTTTTTCAGAAGGTTACAGTTGATTGATATTCCAATCACGGAGAACACAACTAATTTTATCAAACGAAATTCAATCTAATTATTTGCAATAGTATTTTCTTTATAGCACAATAAAATTTGTTATAAATGCTTAACTCCTATAATCAAAACTACGAATACTTAATATGTTATTGTGCCATACTAAAAATTATTTAAAACATTACCTTGATAATCATAAATTGTACCTTGACAGCTTCCTATAAGTACGTAAGATATAACTGACGCTGTGGAAATCGACAATGTATATGAATTTTATTGATTAATCTTCAGGGAATGAATATCGGTAAATATTTGCTCAGACGGTTTGTTAGAACTATATGTGCCTTTTTTCTGAATTTGAAGGCAGAATAAAACCAATCAGTTAACTAATAAGCTTGAAGCTTATAGCGAAAAGTTGGCAGTGACTCTGTAATGAACACAATAAGTCGGATAGAGAGAGGGAAAAAAGTGAGGGAGAGAAATTTAGAGATAGATAGAGAAAAAGAGTAAGAAAGCAAAAAAAGAGAAGGAAAAAGGAGTGGAAAGAGAACAAAGGGAAGAGGGAGGGAGAGGATTGAGAGAGAGAGAGGAGAGAGAGAGTATGAAGAATGTTGATAAATATGAATAGTAGACTTCATAACTTACCAACCCAAATTTGAAAGCAAATGCTGCTCCCTGTTCTTTGCATTTTCGATGTAAGGGAGATATATTGGATTTGTAATTCTACTATCAGTGTAGTGGATATATAGTTATTATCTATGTTGTGCCTTATGATGACTCCAATCAATAGTTTGCAGCTCTTTTCCCTTAATTGTTAAGAAATTTCGCATACTTATTGTAAGGTTTGTTTTTATAAAGTTTTTCTTAACTTCGCAAGTATACATGTCAGACCACCCTCTTTTATGAGCAATGTTTAAGAAGTCAATGATCAAACGAAAGTAACTATCAACTGAAAAGTGGATATTGATTTGTAATTCAATTGAACTCATAACAGATACTAGTCACACGTGACAGCCCCTCTTACTAGAAGACGCTGTCCAATATGATGCATTATGTGTTTCATTGTGAAATACTCTGGCTTTTCGTTACAGGGCAAGTATACATTTCAGTATACACTCCAAGAAGGCAATTGCCCAATGAAAGTTATTTATTACTGCAAGAACAGTTGTAAATTCATATTTAAATGATTTCAATTATTATAAATACTAGCTATAAGTGACAGCCGCTCTCACTAAAAGATTCGGTCTGGTTAGATTCTATGTGTGTTCTTATTGTAATATCTTGTAGAAAAACTTTCCTTTAGCATAATGCCTTTTAATGCCTAGTTATTAGTTCATAAACTCAGGAAAACAATTCTACTAGTTAGTAATAATTGAAAAGTTAGTGATGGTATGTCAAGATTTCATTTCCTATTCTTAAACAGACAAAAGAAACTTGTTTGAAGCAATTAAATTTTTAAAGAGCTACATAAATCTAAAACAGATCAATGATTCTTAATATCGGTTACTGATCAATGATTAATGTTCAATAAGTATTTATCTTTCGGTGTGTAATTTTTCTCATGTAACATGAAAAATTGCTTTTTAATGAATATTTCAATTAATATGAGCAGATTAGATTTGCAGAAATAAAATTGTGTAATAAGGAACTGAACATTTGTATGAAGTATCACTGAACAGATGTGAAAACAAATTGGATTAAAGTGCTCTTATGCATGAGCTAAGTAATTTTAATTTAAAAACCTCTTATTAACATAAAAGCATTCTTAAAAATATTGTGGAATGCATGCCTTATCATTTAACTCGTACTCTCATAACGAGCCAATTTTTCTTAGTAAAATTCTATTTAACAGAATTAGCACTATTGCAATCTAATCACGTTTTCTGTATAAGAAAATGTTTTTATAACAAAACCACAAACTGTGGGGTAAAGACGCTACGAATTTACCTCAAGTATCTCTGCAAAGTTTGCCATAATTTACTAGACTGCACCTTAGTAAGAATTGATTTGTGACTGTATATTGTGGCCAATTCAACTGAGCGCAGTTTAAAAAAAACAAAAATATAAAAATATATTTATTTTTATATATTTGTATTTTTATATACACTCATATTTTGTATATATTATATCCAATAATAAAAAGTGAAAAAGCAACAACTCAAATCAATATAAAGAAATCCGTCACACGTATCACAATTACTGACAGTAGTATAAAATGGATTTATAAAGCGAAAAAATATTGAAAACTAAAACTTTATGGTGCAGTCAAGTGCAGCGACTTCGGAAGAAAGAATAAAGGAACTCATATTACGTACATATTACGCCAATGACCGTTACATGAAGCAAAATCAGTCGCATACATTTACTATCAAACAGATAACACTACATAATACATTGTAGCGTCTTTATCCAGTCTATATGATCACATTTTACCTGCAATCTCTGTGTTAGTCATCTTATGATAGAGTCGATTGTTTCTGCTCCTGTTGCGTTTGCGGCATATAAAATAGTTAGACAAGTACCAAAAACACACAGTGATGTAGGAAAATAACTAGCCGGGCAAAGATAGTGAAAAGTTCCAATCCATAGATAAATGCTTACAAACGTAATGGAAAAATGTATAAAAATATATTTTTGCACCCAACTTATGAAGTTATCTATCAATTGGATTTGCGCGAGTGAAAATAATTTAGTTCAAACAGAGGCGGCACTGAATGTTTAAGAGGATAATACAGTACTTGAGGTGCTCTATCGAACTGTTCTAGAGAAGTGTTATAGAGTACTGTTCTTGGAAACTGTTTTAGGGAACTTATCTAGAGGACTATTCTGGGAAACTATACTAGGGGACTGTTTTAGGGGACTTCTCTAGGGAACTATTCTACGGAACTACTCTTGGGAATTATTCTAGGGAGATGTTCTAGGGAACTATTCTAGGGAACTATTGTAAAGAACTGTTCTAAGGAAGTATTCTGTAAGTATTATGGCATGGGTTATTCTTGAATTTGACGCATTATATTCAGTTACCCACAGGTACAAAATTTAAGGGTGGTCTTGCTTTGGACATAACTAAAATAATGACAATATATTTTTGCTAGTACTGGTTTTGAAATTTTACAACATATTTTTAACAAATATATCAGTTCTTGTAGAATATATTTGCTACACAATTGCAGTTGGTTAGCCGGAATGGTGACAGCCATGTTTGAACCTCTTTATATTTAATGTATAGTATATTTCATAGCATACCATTCATAATTCCACATATCTCATTTAGGCAGTTTTGCTCATTAAGGTCGAAAATTAGAACAATTTACCATATAAAGAGTGTTCGTCTAAATGAACTCATTATAAATAAATCAACTGATTAAGGGCGAAAAGTGTCGAATGAGACTATTAAAACTAAATTTCTTATCACAATTTTGGATATGACCAAAATTTGAAATATTTTTTACATGTTTATATAAAATGTAAACCAACAAGTTATTTCACATGCATATATCACCTTATAATAACAGTGATGAGCAAGTTTTAATTTCATTAACATAAGTAGTTTTAGCTGCAGTGGAAACATGATATTAGTTCTATAAACTCAAAACGGTAAAGTATTTATAAGTGTTTGTAGTAAAGATTACGGATGGTAACCATGATGGCTTAGGTATCTCTAACTATATTCATGAATTTCTTCTTCATTTTGTCTCGGGTTTTAAGGTTATGCCATAGCTTGTCGTTGGTTATATATAATGGTACTTAAGTAAGTATGCCCAGCATATTATATGGAAACCGCTGGAGTATATAAATACCTTTAATAACAGCTAATAGAGTTATGTTAGTTTAAGTTCCAAATGTTTTCTATTTGTAAAAATATGTTGCTGTCAATGGAGATATTTGTCTCACTGTACTTTGCTCTAAGTTATGGACATTATTGTTAATTGTTCAAGAACATGATGGGTTCACAAGTTTTCATTGAAATTTTGTGTAGTTGGCTGGTTGCGATTATTAGACTTGAGTAGAAGTCTATTAGACTTAGACTTGTAGCATAACAAGTAGAACAAGTATAAATTTGTATGGAAATATCCAAATTCATTAATATATGTTATTCATTTCAGTTACAAATTATACTATAAAACATTAGTAGATAGTTTTTTAAAACCCTGTTCGGGTCCCTCTTTTCGGCGCCTATAAGAATTATGAATTTTACTCACTTTTGCGGTGAAAATCAGCTTCAATCAAACGCATTCGCTTCATTGCAGTTAGGTTAAAAGAACTTCCAGTGTTTTGCTTTCGCACTTGATGCCAAAGTCATGATATAATTCAAAATTTGAAATGCACTCATCGCTGATCAGGCGTGGAATTACTGATACCGCTTGGCTTGACGACGAATATCATAATGATGAGAACTTGTTGCTGCCCATTGCATCTGAGCTGTTGCAGCTCTACTGATAATGATGAAGTGCACAAGTACAAGCTGCTGGGAATGGCATTAACAGTGAGTATTTGAATGTGAATATTCCAAGCTGCCTTGCCATACGCTATATATACGCTTTAAGTTTAGCTAAATTATTAACTCAACACTAAATATGAGAGTACGGCAGTTCATACAAAACATGTCGTTTAAGTCCTTGTTTTTCTTGCTTTCTGCTCAAAATCGTACATTTCTACTTCATAAGTGTACGCTGTGCTTCTATGTGTGAGGAGAAAAAACAGACCTCAGAAGACCGCAAAAATATCGCATAATTTCATCATCAGTTGCTGTGGTCGGACTAACCATTTAGATTTTTTCTTGCAATTCTTCTGATTTTAACTTAACCAAAAGGGAATCAAGGTGAACTAAATGATTCTCACGTAGTTGAACGTGACGTTGATTTGACTGAACGTTAATTATTTTTTTAGTGAGTTTTATTTTATCACTTTTTTAATACTGAAATAATTTATATTTTCCTTTTGTTATTCAATTTTCATCACTCTTGTATCTTGTGTGAGATTACAATTCAGTTACAGTTTACAGCTGGATTTTATGTTTTATGTGAACTTCCATGGAGTTATGAAGGAGTATCAAGGAATATTACCTTCAATAGTGCTTGATTAGTAAATTACTAGTTAAAATAAAAACTGTTCATCGTAAATCACTACGATGTCACTAGTGAAAATTGTTAGATTAAGTCAGGTTCAATGGTGAATCTGCATGTCTAGGTCAAGTAGATTGTTTATTTGTATATCGCATTACTCCAGGGTTTTATATTAATATATCGGCTACTAATTAATTATTGCTATGAAAATAGAGTTTCTGTGATGTCCGTATTTTAGGTACTGCAATACCAACTAATCTTATTTGAAAATTTTTCAAAATGTACGATTTCAGTTCAAGGGAACTCTTTAAAAAGGATTTTCCAAGAATCGCAGTTCTGTTTAATACTAGGAATGGGTATCTGTTAAGAGCTTGATAGCATATCCTGTTTCTCCTGCATCTCAGGTAGGAGACGAAGTCTCTGTACATAACTGTAATGACCATTTACAAAGGAAATAAAACTACCGATTTTGGTCCTACTCAAGTTAATTAGTTTTAGAGTTTTACTTAAGTTTACAGATGGCTAGAACTGTTTAGTTGGAGAAGTATACACAGATTTTGTCTTTTATTCTCTTTTGAGGCAGTACATCATAGATTTGGAAGTATTAATAGGCAAATGAATATCGGGTTGTTTGGTTGTGTCTGATCAGCATATACCATTTTCGACTTTATAATAAGCAATCATTTCTCTTTTTAAAACCTCATTCCCTATAGATGAACTAGTTCTATACAGTTGAGTTTGTTTAGTTAAAAAAAATTTTTTGTTCTTATAAAGGGGACTTTGACAGACTGTCAATCAAATAATTCATTAATCTGTACCTTCTGCTATACAAAACCGAGTACTCACAGTGAAATTGTGTGATTGTTTCGCTTTTGTCCACGTTTCTGTAACTTTTTTAAAATGTGCTAAATGTAAGGTTTAGCACTAACCGAACGTAAGGTTTCGGCTCTAACCGAACTTAGAGAACAGAAATAAAAGTGACATTATGGAATCGGTTCCCTGTTATAAATTTCAGAGGGGCTTGGTTCTATTGTACGTAAACCGAATCCACCGAAATACTTTATATATTGTGAATGACTTCCAACTAATATTAGTTAGGATAGTTGGGTCACAACTATAATATAAGCCGGTGTATGTAGAGATACGTCCATAAAGGCAGTAACAATAAGCTGTCTGCCTTTTCATTATTTTTAGTGTTTCTACGTCAGGAAAACCAATTGAGAGTAAAGTCCACAAGTCGATTTAGTCGACAGATTCTGCTCTACATTATCTTACTAGTGGGTTCACATTGAAAATGGCAACCATATATCTAACTTAGGTTTGATTTACAAATAAATGACATGTCTATGTAGTCACTAAGACTTCACTTTGAAAAATTGTGGTTTCATTAGGCTGCCAAAAAATTGATTCATAACTATGAATGGAGAACAAATTCCTGCACTTACTTCGTAGTCAATTTTTAGCCTTCCGAGCAGATTAGGATATTATTTTGCTCTCTACGTTTTCGGTTATTTTTCCATTTCAAGTTTGTTCTGTTCCAATCATTTTTTGGTAAAAAATATTGCTGTGAGATGGTCTTCGCAATATTAATATGGGGATAGGTAATCTGATGTCATTCTATACAAATAATTTTGGTCTCTGTTAATAGTTCGACTATGTCTATTTTTGTGTTCTTTCTAGCCGCCTATTGTGTTAAGCTTGAAAGTGCTGTTGCAAATAATACTTTTGCTATAAAACGCAATGGCTAATACATATAATGTGAATCTCCAGAATAATCTAATTTTGTTCTTGGCCGCATCCTTGTGTGGAAGTTCATCTGCTGCGCAATTGCCGTAGAAGTCCCAATCTCCTGGCACTCAGACGATGTGCATATTACTGTATTCACTAATTTCACTCAGAATAGAACACATGATGGGACCACTTTTAGTTTTAGATATAGAAGGTGTAAAACTACTTTCGTCTTACAACAGTTTCTGATATTTATTTTCTTAATAGCTTGCCAGCAGCTATAATGAGCACTATCACTATCGCTAGAAAACAATATTACATATTAATATTGTTAGTATTATCAGAACTAAAACCATTAGTCTAAATTTTGATTGTTCTAAACCAAAACTATTTTGTTTATTATATCCTACTAACCTTCTCTTTTTTTTGTTGAAATTAAATAATTTAAAAAAAAAGTATCAAAATATCTAATTTTAATAGTCTAACATAAATTAAAATTCTCAAAACGAAAAATGAATAAAATATCTTCAATTCTCAATTCTCACAGCAATAAATAATGAAAACATCTTACATATCCGGGTAATTTAAATACTCAACAATTAACACCGGACATATCGATAGAACGACAATAATACTCGCATCGAGCGCACTGAATAAGCCCGAGGTACACATTCGTACCATTGCAATCGACTACATCTGAACTGAACTTGTAATTAAAAATGTTCAAAATTTAAAAAAGTAAAATTATTTATGTGCGTTAATTATTGTGTAGAGACAAATACAAACCTCCACACCCAATAATTAAAAACACTGGAATTGTACAGCGCCGCACTGGGAAGAGTGACAAAGGAAAGAGAAGACCTAGTAGCGGTTTGCTTTAAGGCTCATCGCAACTAGAAACCGAAAGAGATAATGCAAGAACTTAATATATTCCAGAGTGTAAAATTTTTTCTTAAGCAATAAAAAATTTAAATTTCTAAATAAAAGTCACAAGGCTATTCAGAATGCAATGCCTATTCTAACTCAACTGTTGGGCATAGTCATGTTACCATTTGCCGCCTTAATCCCAAACATGTAAACATGTGCGAACGTACTCCACTTTGAAGTTTTTACAACTGCAACGTGCATGTGCATAACCCCGAAACTATGAGAAAAGTGGAGGTGTCTGCAGCTTGTGTAAGTTCGGTGTCACCGAGCCCGCACTACTAATGTCAATACATTTTCTAACCCCTGCACTCAATTGTACATTTCGTAGTTGTGACATATAAAAAGATACTAGAACTAGAGTGACCCTCTTTGGTGTTTAAACTTCTTCCGCTGCGGAAGAACACACGTTCGTCACTGTTTAGATTTCCTTTGTTTTTATACACGATTTTGATTGTAAATACTTGAATTTAAAATACTTGAAATACTTAATTTTCCAATACTAAATTTTCAATTTTGCATTCAACAACACACCTATCAGTAAATCTAATATTTCCAATAGTGATAGTGGATATTAACGGGAAGAGTATCAATAATTTTTATTCAACAATAAAAAGTGCCGATTATTGTACAAACTCGTAAATTTACATATCTATTGATATTATATTCACTAATATTTATCAATGGTTTTCAATAGTTGTAATATAAAACAAATTTTTAGCTAATGAGTTATAATTAGAACTAAGTCTTGAGCAGCAACTTCTTCTCCAGATAATTAAATAGATGTTTTTTATTCATCGGAGAAACTGTTTGCGGTCACCATGTACAGATAACATTTGAGTTAAATAATAATTTCTTTTCCGGGTTTATTAGAAAGAAATAAAAAATAACAGGGTTTCTCAAATCGTTTGAAAAAATTAGATTTTCCTTAAAAATTATGGTATGATTTTAATACATATATTAAATTCCAATTTCACTAAGGTTAAATCGTTCAATAGTCATCATAATGTCACATTCGGACAAGTAATTTATAAGCTATTAAATACATCCATTTAATATCCCTCATATCAATACATTATAAAAATAGACACACGTCCCTCATAAGTTTTCAAACAATTTTTTTTATGGACTTTTTTTCCTTCGATTTGAAAGAAAGTAAAAGCAGAAAAAATTGTGCTTCCAAACGGTTAGAACAAGTCCAATCAGCTAACAGTATCACAAAAAAAAGAATAAAGAATTTACATTAAATTGAAAAATTTATTTATATTTTTTTTTTGCAATAGGTGGAAACATCGAAAGCCACCATGTGAGACTTGAACCCAATAAACCAACTCTTAGGAATGAAAGGACAAGATTTCCACAGCAATGAGGAAACTTCATTCTAGTAGACGAGAGAGAGAATAGAGTAAATAGAGTTAACACCTAGCAAGCTAGGTTCACTTAAGTCAGAAAGTATAGGCGTAAAGTAAGAAAATTGGGTATTAGTGAAGAGGACAGGTTATTACGCAGGCGCGAGAATACTAGCGGTAGCCTCTGTGACCGGAGTCACGAGAGCCATGGTTGAAGAGAAGGATGATAGAGGGATCAGAGTCCCACTTATCAAGGTAAAGGGATGGGTATTACGGGGGTTTGTGGCATAAGGCCTGGACAAAGTCCGCAGGTAGGGTGCTAGAGGCTGAGATGTCAGGCCGGAGGTTGTGCAGCCGTGTGAGAATTGTAAATGTTCTATATGAACGCCATTTATATTGCTTCTGTGCACCATTTTTATGTAAAATAAGACACTGCGTTGTCATCAAATTTGAGGCATGATTAACTAATCATGAAGAGTATTCGTACTGAGTATCTGAATTCTAAAGTAATTTTTCTTGGTTAAGTATTGGTTAAGTAAGTTTGACAATTTAATGTTAGATACTTTTACAAAGCTTTTAGTTAATTTGCATATTTCTATTGCACATCATCTTTTTTTTCTAGACAGAGGTCACAAAGTCCTAACGAAGATGTTCTATAGAGCTAACATAGAAAATTGTGTTTGGAGATATAGATTTCCTATCACACAGTCATAATACCAGCTAAATACCCTATTTGAAGTTAATAGATTTTATGCTTATGCATTCAGCATAATACATATATTTTGTATATATAATGAATATATGTACAAAGTGCTAAAAGTAGAGAGAGCAAAATGTTCCATAATCATCCAAAAAGATTTAAATTAATCTTATCACAAAAAAATCAATTGTTGTTTTCTTTATAGCTACAAATCCTTTTCTTCAATTATTAAAGTGAATTTATATTTACGATAAAATAATATAATATAATATTCTTTTGATTGATTTTATTAATTTTTTTTTTCATTTCCTTTAAATACCAATTCCTGTCACTATATGCATATGTATGTTTAAATTTATAATAATATTTTACTTACAATCTTGCTATCCACCCTGTTACAATATTTTAACATTTTTCAATTAAACTTAGTAAACATTTGCTTAAGAGTGTAACGCACATACTTATTTTCCCATATTGTATGATTTTATCCAAAAATCAAACATCACTTAATACGAAACGGGAACGAGTAGAAGGAATCGAAATTTATAACACTGCGCCCATTAAATTTGTCACCCGCGGCTATGTTAAATGTCAATAGCAGCGAAAAAAGCGGTGTCAATTTGACACGAACACATCTAATGATGGGAATGACCATTCCAACTTTAATTCCGTTTCACATACTCCGGAATTGGCCTCATGCAGTTTCCAGTTTATTGTTGTTGTGATAATTGCAACTTTACACTTGGTGGCAATTATCCCTAGATTTGATATAATAGCGAATATGCCAAAACACGTCCTGCAGTGGTAA
>NC_051847.1:39390083-39401548 GCF_002237135.1 Teleopsis dalmanni
CAAGCAGACAAAACTTAACACCATTATTTTAACTCCATAGTCTTCACTGCCTTTCGACTCTTTTAAAGAAAATCGTCGATTTAAATTATTCCAGTGTTAAAGAATGATATATTACTTGAAATTATTTTTAAACACTTTAACTTTGCTTGACTGTTTTAAATGCTGTTTAGAAAATTTGATAGCATTTATAACAAAGTTAATTTATGTCACATAATTATTATTTCCTCTAGAGACAATAAATTCATGTAACTCTGTAGAAAGCCAACTCACCGATAGTATCTATAAGTCAACAAATTTCCTTGAATTTTAATGTCACACACATACCAAGTCAAATGTTAAACAACCTGTTTCCATGTTTACTAATTAAAAGTAACTTTTCATGCAGACCATATCATCACTATCATCATCATCATCATCATCATCCAATAACAAAAATAACTACAACAACTGCAACAACACAAGCCATAACTGCAGCAATCTTTAATATGATTACAAAGGGTTTTCCCTTTATTTGTCTTTATCTACAGAAATCATTTGTCAATTTTAATAAGTTAAAAATCTTGATATACCCGTACACTATCAGGCGAGTGAGCGTTGGGAAGTATTTACAATGAAGAGCCAAGAAACGAGCAGGGAAGCGGAGCAATGACAATCCTTTCTTTTTCTATGAAAATGTCAAATAATCTAACAATTTCCACTAATAAATCATTTTCCTTAAGTGTCACATGAAATCGATAAGACCCGGGTTGGGCAGTGCAGTGCAGTGTAGTGCAGTGTAGTGCAGTGTAGTGCAGTGTAGTGCAGTGCCATACATGAAGAGTGGCAATGTACTAAACTATACAAAACAGGAGATGCAACATAAATCAACAATAAATGCAAGACAAGTACTAAAGTCACTAACGACATAAAAATGCTGTAAAGGTTCATTGGTCTTTGGCAGATTGACAAAAAGTTGAAGTAGAATTTGAATTTGAATTTGAAAAGCTGAAAAGCTGAAAAACGGACACAAGAAATGAGAAGAAAAAAATTAAAATTCCTAAAAACTCAAAATATAAACCTGCACAAGTGAATCACAGCAAGAAGAAAAAGAATTGAAATTGGTGAAAAAAATAAGTTTTAAGTAGAAATCTTCTTGCCATGACAACTTTTAACAATTTGGAAGCACCGACAGTTTTAGTTTGAAATAAAAAATTCGTCGTTGAAAGCAAATCATCAGCAACTAAAAATTGAAGGAGTTAACAGCACACAAATAAAGAAAAAATCGAAAAAAAAAAATTAAAAATAAAAGTAACAGCTACTTTGCATTGAAAAGGTCATACAGAGATACAGAATATCTTTGAATGCAAAATTGAGTAGTACGACTATTCATGGTTTAAGCTACACAACAAGCCAAAGCACTTGATTCCTTAAACAAGTGTTACACTCTGGTACAATGGGTCCCCTTTGTATCGACGACAATACAAAGGAGGAGCACACAAAAGTGGCATATATACTATATACTATAAATCCTTCTTTTTTTTTGTGACTGAAAGCTTATGCAAAAGTCAATTTGAATATTGCACAATAAATGCAGAAGCAGAAAACTTCAAAACAAAAGCGTTAAGAATTAGTTTGAAACTGAAACGGAACTGAATGTTGCAGTAGTTTTTGCTGAAGTGAAATCTCTGCGCCCAGCTCGAGTTCACGTGAATGATGAAATGAAATGTATGCGTCTAAACTGAAAAGTGTTACATGAGTTATAGATTCATTGTTTGAGTTCCAGCACATGTTGCAATGCTCTTAGTTCGCTGAGAATGAGATCATTGCAAAATTTATAGCTTTGCTTAAATGAAGCACCAAAACTGTCATCAACCTTCTGTCAAATACGAAACATTTCAATTCCAAGAAGGCCAAGTTTAACTGCTTAAGATTTCATGTGACTGTTATGTGAAATTCTGCTTATGACTGACTTCGCTTTATTTCGAATTTGGAAAGTTTGTTGACTTTCATAGAATTCTGAATGCAAATATGTAGTCAATAAATTTGAAGAAATTTCAACAATCTTATATTGCATCATGTAGTCACAAATATTTGATAAAAGGTTCTGTAACATTTTATCAAAGTTATTCTCTACAATAGTGCTGAAGCTATATGATATGTAATAATGTAATATATATATAGATTACTTAATAAAATTTTAACAATTTTATATTCCCTTATAAACGCAAGAAATATTTGTTAAAAGGTTCTCTAAAATTTTATCAAAGTCATTCTCTACCATATGAAATACAATATACATTATTTAATAAAAAAATTTTAACAATTTTATATTATTTTTTAAACTCAATAAATATTGGGTAAATGTTCTCTAACATTTTATCACAAGGTATTCCCTATAATAGTGCAGATGCTAAGACTGCGCTGTGCTACTTCTTTACTATATACAGGTTATTTAATTACAAATTTAACTTTATACATTAACTATAAGTAACTATAACCTAACTAAATTGACATAAATAGTTTTTAATTATTTTTTATACGATTATGGCTTTCACAGTCAATCGGAAGTTTGAATACGATTTGATTTTTTTTCATTTCAATAAATATCATATAAGTGGAACATTGAGAACTTCTACCTATGAATGGTAAAATGTTTCTAATATAATATTATCACAACAAAGAATTGCCATTTTCACATAAATCGATTAGATACTCGTATGTCAGTTTTCACCATTCAGCAGTCTCATGGACTCGTTGAGATCTAACGTTTGTTTTTCGAAATAGTGTACCCATAACTCTATTAAAATCGAGCAGCGACAACTCTAGTTCCGTATTTCAAATAATGACGGAACTTCTATATCAAATATCATGTTTCCACTGCATCTAAAATAACTTGTGCTGATAAAATTAAAATTTCATCGTTTCTATTAGCATGATTTGATTTATATATTTGAAATTGCTTGTTGGTTTACATTTTACATAAACATGCAAAAAATATTTCCAATTCCCTTGCGGGAATTTTAATTTTAAAAGTTCTTCGATATTTTTTACCTTTAATCAGTTGATTTATTTACAATGAGTTCATTTATATGAAAGCTCTTGAGAAATTTCCTAAATGAGACCAATGGAAACATGGTATTAGACGTGTGAACTGTTGAGAAACATAGAAAAACTCACCATCACGATGACAAATGAAGAACTTTTGAATTAAACTCTAAGATTGTGAGAATGCTAGGACCTTTCGCCATTAGATTAAGCAAAAAAATAAAACGAAAAACCTTATTGTTTTCAATAACCTACAGTTCGTGTGCTTACTGGAGTCCCTACCTGAAACTGTTCCATTGGATTGATGCTTGAGTGGTGGCATAGTATAATAAATGACCTGTTTAGGAGTTGTAACGATGGAAATGAGATGAAATTTATCAATCACACCCTATATCTTGTCCCGGTACTACAAACGAAGCAACTTTAGCGTTTTGCAAATAGGACTATAGTGTTCTGACAGGTATAACGAAAAGACAGACCCACTCAGATTTACTTGGAAGGACAAACTGTTTAACAAGAACTTTACTGGAAGATAACTTGGTTTTGTACCCCTCATATCAGGTAATTTTTTTAGTTAAAGCCTCCAGCTTCAGCTATGCAAGTTTCTGCGCTCACCTAAGACCGGAGTCTAGGTTAATCCTAATAGTATTGCAAGAGATTAGTTAATCAACTATGGAATTAGAAACGAAGGAATTGTAAATTGGATTAAGCAAGTTTCAAAAGTTTATTGGAAACTACTAGTTAGTAATGATGGTAATCTATGAGCTTGACGTGCAGATTCAAAAAGAAAAGAAAAACGGTTAAATGTACTACCTATTATACTGATCTGATGCAGTTCGGAAGTCTACAATCTAACACTGATATATACAAATGGATATAGAAAATTAGACAAGAAAATCCATCTAATGATGTAATGATTGCAATGCTGATGTTGATATTGATGAGGAAATTGAAGTAATTAACTTGGAATTAGAATATGAATTGATGCTACATTCTGACTATACTAAATTTTGCTTTCATCACCCCGAATCAGAAGATCTTGATAAGTGGGCTATTGAAAACTTGTTACTGTCACAATTTATACATATGAAAAAAAGGTTTATTTAGAATTGAATATTATAGCAGAAACAATTTAGAACTGTCTAAGATAAATGCATACACTCTTAGTAAGAAAAGAGAAAAACTACTTTAATTTAGATTCTTATTGTTACAATAAATGGTACAAAAAATGTGTCTCATCACTCCACATTTAAAATTATTAAGTAAATTTAAGTTTCATAATCACTTGAAATTTAGAAGAAATTAAAATAAAATAACAAACACTTCACTTTTAATTATTGATTTTTTCCAACTAAATTTTAGTTGATTCATTTTTGATACTAGATAAAAAGGTAATTCACTTGCTCTTAGTTCATATTTACTTAATCATAATTATGACTGCAATGCTGCTTTATGCTCCTTTAAACACATAGTAATTTTGAAAGCAGTTTCACAGTCATTGGCACCCTTTTCCTTTTTACAATCTTGAATAGCTTCATCGACTTCCGCTTGATGATCCTTAAGTTGTGGCCAGTTTTTGAGTGAGCGAGCAGCAGAAGCATCGTCGAATACGCCATTCTTCAGATGACCCATTTTCTCCATCATACATTTCATGTAGCATTTAATATTATCTTTGGCATCTGCTGATTTGGAGCCATTCGCGTAGAAAGCTTTAAGTTCATCTCTAGAAATTTTGGTCTCCTCCATGCATTTCATGATGTTCGCTTTGAAATCAGGGTTATCGCACTGTGTAAGATTTATTCAATATTTAAAATTATATGTTAGATAACTGATAATTTATATTTAATTAAAAAATTTTCCTATTTAATTTTAAATAGTAGAATAGCACATACCATCGTCAACGTGACGAGGGTGGTAAGTAAAGCAAATATTGCCACAACTCGCATTGTGTTAACTTGTAAATCTGTAATCCAACTGAAGTGAGGCTACATGGAAGATTAACTTTTATAGTAGGAAGTGTTTAATATTTTATAAAAGTTTTATCAATAAAAAAAAATCTCATCCAAAATGCTACTTTAATTTATATATACAAATTGTACTAGTAATTTGTTGTAGTCTAATAATCATCTTTTTTTTTTTTGTGCTCGACTAATGTACTGTTTGGTGACAAATTAGTATTTCACAATAATTTAGTTCAATTAATTTGCATAAAAATTAAATTGAATTATTGTGGTTTTTTATATACGAATATATTATTTTCTATTATTTAATTTTCACTGAATGCACACAATTTCGATAATTTGGCAAAAATTTTATTATAAAATTTTTCCCATTCTGGATAATCTGTTGTTCTGAATAATTACATTGTAATAACTCCTAAAACATTGTATAATAACATAATAATTATCACAAAAAAAAAAAATAATAATAATAGAATTGTATTTTAGCGACTAATTTGTTATTATTTAGTTAATATTATTCAATAAATAACACTTCGCAGATGTCATGACTTGTTGAAATTTATTTAAAAATTTATTCAAAAATATTTCTCTTATGAAAATATTTTTATATATAATATTAACAGCACGTGGAAATATTGTAGTAAATTAATAGAACGTGAATACTCGTTTTTGTTGTTAACATCATATAACCGTTGATTTATTTAGTTGATTTATTAAAGTAAACAGTTAACAGTAAACGAGTACTTTTCTAGAGCTGTGAACTTAATGTTATTAATATTAAATATAAATCCATGCATTTAACATCGCAGAGGAATTATATTACACATGGAATACTCTATTGGATTTCGTTAAATCGGCCGATGAATTTTCGTAGTCTTCTTATGGATTAAAAGGTTCAAGTAACTTCTCTTATAAAAGTTATATACACAACTTAAAAGGTGATTTAGACAGCTATAGTTAAGTGCCAGGGAGTTTTTATGGTTTCTGTGCAATAACCTTTTTAACATAATAATAATTCATTGCGCTAATGGCTAATATTTATATATATAAACTAAATAAAATCAAAACTAATTTTAGTGATAGACTAACAAAAATAACTAACTCATACGTATATTCAAAGGAGAATAAAAAATTTGAGAAACACATTTTAAGTTTTTGCGCCTAAAAGTAGATAATCTTCAAGCAGTTTTTGGTAGAGAACTTTTGAAAATGTTTCGTAAAAGCGAATGCTCTAATTCTTTTATATGTTTTCAGTACAAAATACTGAAATATTGTTTTCTTAATAGAGTCAAAAAAAAATAATTTATCAAATCTCAAATTAATTAAAACTCGTCAAGCTATCATACACTACCAAAAATTCAGATATCTTTCGACAACTGATATTAAAAGATATTTAATTTAAACCCACTTTTTTAGCGAATTTTTCGAAACTCTTTTTTTTTGTCAAAAATGGATGAGAAAAAATCAATGATACTACAGAGGTAAGGATTGCCGAATACTATTTTATTTTTAATTGTATTTTTAAAGTACTGCCATTTGTTTCAGAGAAGCTGCGTAACCTTGGACGAAATCTTACATATGTATGATATATAATCTTCTCTGAACGTATGGAAAGCTTCTCATATCATATCTTGAAGACAAAACTTTTACAAGCATTCGTAATTTAAATAATTCTTACTTAATTTAATTTTTCTATATTTCATTTGAGCAGTGTACACTCATTTAGTATCTGGATCAAAAACCTTAAGATGAAAACAACAATAACCAACAACATCAAAAGGGTTACAAATTTGACCTGTCAGGTTATTTAGGAAAATTTGAAGGAAAAGTTCCAAATTAAATTCTTTTGTTTAAAAAAAAACCGACATTAAGCTCATTTTGACAGATAAAGCTGTCAAATAGTAGCTAAAACCTAAGCAGATTATTGCAAAAACTTAATGGAACAGAGATCAGAGATCAACATACTCAACATTGCAGGTGAAATGGAATTAAGCAATTGCCATAGAGACAATTTTTTAACTTATTTATCTTTATATTGGGTTTTGATATTCAGACATCCTTTATTGCAAAAAGATATCCAACTCCATAATTTGAAAGCTATTATTAGCATTTCTGACCTACATATTTGAAATATGATATATGATATGAATGGAATTTCTCTCTTGCATGAAAAGTTTGGTTTTGGTTTATCTTGGATTCACATTTTACATGGTTACTTTTAATGGCATATGCCATTGAAATTATTGCTAAAGATTGCCGATGTGGGCGATATACCATATATATTAGCTGGTATAAATTTCTTCCAATATTGGAGTAATTTTAAACTAGGATATAAGATAGTTGAAAACTACTCGTATTTAGTTAAAACATGAATAAATTGATGAGATTTTGATATTGTAACTAATGTTTTGAAAGCTAGGAAAAGTAGAAATCACATAAATAATATATAATGAATTCTTAAAAGATTATTAAGGTTAACCTGTAAATTCAGAAATAAGTTATTGTAGTTTGACATTAGACACTACAAAGTTAACTTGCGAACAGTAAAAATAGATCAATTGTTACTTCTATGTGATAATATAGAAACCAAACTATACTTCTACAACATTTTTTCTGTACTTAATATTTGGAATATTCAAGTAGTTCTGAATGATGTGAAATCGGTTGAAAAAATCATTTTTCTGGTACCCCACTAATTAACGAAGCATCTTACTTTCTTTTTTTTGGAAATGTTGCTTGATTGAAAACCGGTCTTATCACAAGTCATCACTACGTATGTTGCTGTTGGTGTTGGGTACTCCCAACAATTAACGAAACACCCAATGTTTTTTTTTTTGTAAATTTTGATTCAGCACAATATGAAAAACCGATCCTATCATAAGTCATCTAGATTGTCTACTTCAGAACTCAAGTAAGGGACGCCGACATATCTTTTGTATTACTGTTCAGGCCCAACCAGATCTAGCTTATGTAAATGGGTACTACTTATTTCAACTCATTTTACAACATTTTCAACATAGAAATCATTTAAATATTTACATCTATCAATGCATCCGACTGGTTGTGAAAAGTCTAAACTCGAGGAATGTAAAACTAAAAAGATTTGCTAAGTATTTTGTTAATAATTCGACGTTATTCACTTCATCTAACGACACATAGTGTTGAAAAATCTTATAAAAACACTAATGTTATAAAATATTATGTTTCTCTATATTAAAGAAATTATATTGCAATAGTCATATCAAAAAAAATTTTAGTAATTTTTTATCGCTAGTTCATTTGTATTCACAGATCCATTCCCTTTTTAAACATGCATTGACCGATTTGGAAAGCAGTGTCACATTCATTACTGCCTTTCAATCCCTTGCATTCACTCATAAACTTATTCACTTCAGCTTCCTTGTTTTTCAATTCAGGGTGTTCAAGCAGAGCCTTGCGAGTCGCTTCTTCATTTAAGACACCGTTTTTAAATTGTCCTTGTTTCTCCATTAAGCATTTTGTGAAGCATTTAATTTCTGATGTGGCTTCTTCAGTTTTCATACCACCTTTCAGGAAAGCCTTTAATGTATCTATTTTAACATTGGACTCAGCCTGACAAGTATCGAATAATTTTTTCATTTCCTCAGTGGGATGGCACTGAAATAATTTTTCACAAATAAATATTATTAAATTATTTATATAGTTTATGTCCTTGAACTAACCAAACTGAGTTGTGTCACCAAAAGAAGAACTCCACAGACTGCTAAGTATCTGAACATTTTGCTTTGTCGGCACGTTTGAAATAATATTCTTTATTTAAGAATCAATGGTTTATATAGATTGGCGAGAGTTTTAAAAATAATGATTACATGTATATAATTACTTCAAATTATCTGAAATATTCTATAACCTACACACTATAATTTCAGTTCATTATTGAATTAATTTATTGCACATCAATTATTCGGGTATGTACAGATGAGTATCATTTGTTTGATTAGGTAACTAATTAAATGTAATTCATGTTTTTATAAATATAACAATAATATAACAATAATTAAACAAAAATATATTTAGACACATGAGTTTTGCAACCAATGACATTTCTAAATTTTCGATTTAATTCCTACCTAAGTATCAGTAAAATAGATTTATTTTTTAATTCTATATAATAATGTATCACTCTTTGATTATATCAAATAATATACATTATATGGTAGGTGAAATTACGTTATTTAATAATATTTTGTATTTTAATTCATATTTATATCGGAAACTTTATTTATTGTGTGAGTTAGTGCAGTTTGCAGTACGTGTTATTAATGATTCTTTTATATAATGACAATATTGTTATCTACAAAAAGATATATGCATATCGGGTGTAATTTCAATATTCACACCCCAAATGTGTTCCCAGCCCAATAATATTATTTCATTATTAAATGTCTCTTTGCGATCTCCTATGGCCTGTATTCATAGTTTAGATTGCGAAAATTTGAAGAATAATTCTAAATATAACTTAAGTTAGATCAGATTGCAGTGGTAACACAGCTCACTTAAGCACAAATAATAGCCCTTTGTGATAACACGGAGGAAAAATATTAATACATATAAAACTAATAATATTTGTGATTCTGAAGAATTTTCATACACAAAAGCTTGAATTCACATTACTTATTTCAGTTATAATTCTCATTTTGTTTAATTAAGGCTTAAATTCTGCAATTTTTCATAGTACAAATTTTACCCCTACCCCCCGCATTCTCTCTGCCAACCTCGACCAAGTCCTGCTCTTTAAACCCACTCAATACTTCACGCTATATTTCAATGAGCGGAGTTCAGATAACCGCATCGTCCCACTGTACAACCGTGGCTCTCGTGATCCCGGCCTCAGAGTCTACCACTAGTTCATCTCTGCGCTCGTCAATAACCCCGCCCCCTTCCCGCCGCGCTTATACCTTCTGGCTTAGATAAACCTAGTCCACTAGGTATTAAGCCTTTTGCTCACATTTATCTCCGTTAATTATTGGAATGAATTATTAATCTTGCTCTGGATATTTTCTCCATTTAAGACGTGGTTTTAGTTGGCTTAAATCTCACAGTGTGGGTTTTGATGCTTTCCACCTTTGCAAAAAAAAGTATAAATATTACTATTAAATGTTGCTATATTTTACACATTGTCGGGTTCCTTCTGACATTCACCAGGTCGACCACCTTCCAACCATGCTGCTTAAAACCCACCAATTACTCTTGAAGAAGCACTTGCTCTCCCACCACACATTTAGCTCTAAAATCGGGGTCACTAAGATCCCGAGCGTAGAGTTTACACCTAGTTAGACTCCTCGAAAGTTATTCCAACCCCACTTTTTTCATACACAAACATATTTTTCTCCAAATGAGTACGACCATCCTTGGTGGTTTTGCTAAATATTAAGCCTATCTGCTTTCTTCTCCGCCCTTCATTGCTGAAAAGGGGTTGCATTTGCTGATCGCGACTGTATTCGTCTATTGTTATTCGATACAAAAATGAACATCAAACTAGGATGCGTAATGTTTACAGTGTCAATATAAGTCCATAATCATCGAAGATACTATTTAAACTGTCTATGAACTCATTAAAGATCACTTGAAATCTTCACTGAAATTTATGGAATGGGATACAAGCATATGAAATATATCAATTTCTCGATTTTTAACTGAATATCTGGACGCCTTGCAACTTCGTGGTAGATAGTAGAGCACCTACTATGTGCTCCAAAGTAAACAGATTTTGTTTAAAATAGGAGTATGTAGTAAAGCTATCAACTGCTGGCTCACATCAGCAGGTTTTTTTTATAAAATTCATGCAAATTGGAAAAAAAAAATTCTTTTGATATAAATACATTTGTGCATTTATTTGGTAATATACACTTGAATAACAAATACTCGTCTGCATGTACTCCAAAATATATGAATGCAATATTATACATATAATATATTATATTAATATTTTTTCTAGGAAACTCTTATTCAGTGAAACCATGTTCAGTAATACAAGTTGCAATTTTGTGAGCCGTGTCACAATCATTAGCTCCCTTCAGATTATTACATTCCTTAATAGCCTTATCAATATCTACTGCACGATCTTTATATGTTGGTACTGATTTTAACAAGGCTGCATATTCCTGAGCAATAAATTGTCCATTTTTGAAAGCTCCATGTTTTTCCATAACACATTTGATGAAGCACTTAACTTCATTTGTTGCGAGTTGCTCCTTCATACCACTATTGACGAAGGCTGTCATTTGATCTTTCGTAACACTGGATTCGGTATAGCATTCTTTATAGATCTTGTCCAGATTATCATCACTCTATTTATTTTTTATATAGATATTTAGTTTAGGATATAAGCTGAAGTATTAAATTAATTGACACTTACTATAACTGAAGCTATCAAAACCACAATGGCGGTATAGAATAATTTGACTTTCATACTCGCGACCATTTTCGTCTGTTTGTTTG
>NC_051847.1:39401648-39417564 GCF_002237135.1 Teleopsis dalmanni
TAATATTTTTTCTAGGAAACTCTTATTCAGTGAAACCATGTTCAGTAATACAAGTTGCAATTTTGTGAGCCGTGTCACAATCATTAGCTCCCTTCAGATTATTACATTCCTTAATAGCCTTATCAATATCTACTGCACGATCTTTATATGTTGGTACTGATTTTAACAAGGCTGCATATTCCTGAGCAATAAATTGTCCATTTTTGAAAGCTCCATGTTTTTCCATAACACATTTGATGAAGCACTTAACTTCATTTGTTGCGAGTTGCTCCTTCATGCCACTATTGACGAAGGCTGTCATTTGATCTTTTGTAACACTGGATTCGGTATAACATTCTTTATAGATCTTGTCCAGATTATCATCACTCTATTTATTTTTTATGTAGATATTTAGTTTAGGATATAAGCTGAAGTATTAAATTAATTGATACTTACTATAACTGAAGCTATCAAAACCACAATGGCGGTATAGAATAATTTGACTTTCATACTCGCGACCATTTTCGTCTGTTTGTTTGAAGATACTTTGATTTTGACTGGTTCTAAGTCCACCTTTTATAGTAAATTTAATGTCAATTTGTCCAGTTTTGGAAATTATTTTCAATTAAAAAAATTGTCTATTTGTTATATTTAATTGTTTATTATTAATAATTTTAAAAAATTTGTTTGGTTAACTGTTTTAAAAAATCGGTTTAGAGTTTATGAAAATAGAGACTTGCAATGACTTTTGTGAAAATTAGTGTTGATAATACTTTTTATTAAGTTAAATTAATAAATTTGAAACTTTTTATTTTTATTTAACAAATTTAAATTCAATTAAATAACTAATTTTTGTTATTTTATACTTTTTTTATATCCGCCACATAAATTGTACAAAAAATGTGGCTGAAATGATGTAATATTTAATTCACAATTAGTTAATTATACTAATTTTATTTTAATTATATTAATTAGAAAACAAATTTTTACATACCAGAGGCGTTCTGGCAGTTCCTCGTCTATTTAAACGAGTGCTTTTTTAAATTACAGCGAAATGATATAGCTGGGAAGTCAATAAGATATACTAACTATTATAAATAGTAATTTAATTCTTACAAAAATGTTAATTTAATTTAATTATTCGTATATAACTTTTGGTCTACAAGAGTCAGGAAATTGAACTCTTAGTACAATTCTAAATATCACCTTTCACCATTCGATAATGTTCGTTGCACATAATGGGTTTAGTGTTGTCAACTATATGGGTACCAACAACATTTAGAGACAAGAAACGTAGGATACTTTTAATATTACCTAGAATTTGTGTTTCAAAAGTACTATTTTAAAGCATAAAATCTTCAAAATTAACATAAAACATAATATATCTTTTTTATAGACAGGATTTGTCTAGTTTTGTGTATAAACCTCCATTTATCTGCTAACTAAAGCTTTGTCACTGTCATGGCTCCATAATTACTTACATGGTTATCGACACATGCCCCCGGTGTATTGCCTAATGACAATACACGGACACAGTGAAGGCTAGTCACGGAAAAAAGCACCAAAACAAAAAGGTATATACTTAGTTCTGCAAAACTATAATCTATCTGATGGCATAATCTACCGCTATTCGTAATTAGAACTATATATAATTACATGTTATAAAATATTAATAAATAAATAAGAACATAGAACATACAGACCAATTGTTATACGTTCACGTTTCTTTGTGTGAAAGGCTACAATGTCAAACAATTTTGTTTGCTTGGAAACAAGTCCAACATTTTTACATTCAACAGAGACTGAAAAAATTCTCACATATGGTATAGACTTATTGTATCCATTACTTCTAGAGATGAAGTTGAAGAAAATTCTCATACATGGCATAGACTTATTATATCTATTACGTCTAGAGATGAAGTTGAAGAAAACTCTCATACATGGCATAGACTTATTGTATCTATTACTTCTAGAGATTAAGTTGAAGAAAATTCTCATACATGGCATAGACTTATTGTATCTATTACTTCTAGAGATGAAGTTGTCTTTTTATTTAGATTAGTATTATTAAAAGTATAAATAATTTATTCTATTCACAATAAGTTTCAATTCTTAGGCAGCCCATACAACTATTTTAGATACTGCCATAAATATCCAGCATCAGTGGTCTTAGGAAGCAACTATATAGGTTCAAGTGTCCGTATACATATTTTTGACTGCAAATATCATGAATTGAAGGCTGTCAAATTTGTTATAAGAATACATAGATAAAAAACTTATTATTGATAATGAACACCTTTACTCAACTAATGATTAAATTGACAATTAGTTTACAATTCCAAAAGTCATGCAGTTTCACTTTCACTTGATATATGGAATTATTCAATTCCAATAAAAAAAATTAATAATTGATCTTATAGTTAATGAAATCTATACCAGAAATTAAGATATTAGTCATGTGCAGTCTTTCAACAATTTTTAAGATTTCTATCTCATTTTCCCCATTTGACCTTTGAGAGTCTTTGGTAAAACTCACAACAAAGAAAGGGTTCGATTCTCTATACTTTAATTGTTATACTCCACTATTGTTGTCAAATTCTGACACCTTTCCAAAGAATTCTTTTGAAATACAAAGGAGTTAAATTATTAAAAATTTAAAATATTAAAAACAACAATTAATTTTTTTTTTCTCTCTATATAAAAAAAATAAAAATCCCATTTGAAAAATGTTTGCTGCAACAAAGAAATGTGCTACGTAATTGCAACACTTTGACACTCATTTTTCAGTGTAAATTCGAACAACCCAGAAATGCATTTTAAACCAACAAAAGCCACACGTCAATTTTTATTGTGTAGGGTCAGGTCAGGCTTGGTGTTTGTACATATTTTCCGATTTTTGTAATACTAACAATAGACTTTTATTCTGACTTTTTTACACTGAAAGGATGTGGGCACACACATTTCGGGTTCATTATTTTGTCGTAGTCACCGACGCCTACCTGGCAACTGCACTCGTATTAAAAACTCAGCTGGAGAGTTCACACGTTTACCCATTAGAAAGTCTGTAGAAAGTAAAACAATGTTAACCGCTTAACAGTTCGTCGTAGGACGTCTTTGTGTACCAGGCTGAACAATTTTGCTTTATTAAAACTGAAAGCAAAATTCAAAATTCGTTGAGTAACAAAATTAATTGCTGTGGTTACTGCAGCTGAGTAATGATGATGGGTGGGAAATTCTTACAATTATTTGAAAAACAGTATCAATTGAAATTTTATTTCAATAAAATATCATAATATGATATAAAAAAGAAACTTTAAAATTCTTTAATTAATTAAAATTTTGGAAAAATTGTAAATTTACAGAAAAGCATACATTCTGAACCAATTTTGTGCACATTTATAGATATTTCTACGATGAAATTAATTTTAAATGTATTTAAAATATATATAATGAAAAACTTATTTTCTTATATTTATACACAAACTTTTTTGTTACAGAGAAATAATTTTTATTCAACGTGTGCTCTATAAGAAATATAATTACTTATTTTTTCAGTATCTACAATCTTTTCAGATCCTATTGTTAATGATTTTTTTTTTTTGGGACATAAAGGTTTTTTTTTTTTATTTGCAAATTTTATAAAATTTCAGCAAATATAGATATACATTTTTTAAAAGTTCGTATTTTGAATCCATTTTTTGGTAGTATTAAAAACTGCATAACATACCAACACATATGTATAGAAACCTAAAAAGCTTTTCCGCTTTCCAGAATTGTTTTTGATCCCACATTTTAAATCCGTCACTATTCGAGATATTTGAGGTATAAACACGTACTTATCTATACTTTTAATGAATGTTTAAGTCAAAAAATAGGGATCCACAAAATCTTTCCGTTCTTCAGAAACCTTTTTGTGATTCTTAGTCAACTGCCGATGATATTTTTTTTTATAGGGACATTAAAATTGACATTCGTGCTTTTGAGAACTTTCCAGTGAAGTAGAAACCCTTAACATTTCTCCAATCCCTTAAGTCTTCAATGATTCGATATAATTAGTTTGTCTTGATTATTTATTTTTTGGTGATATAAAGAAGAACTTTTCTGATTCCATATGCTTAATCCGGCGCCTTTAATAATTCATTTTTTTGGATATTAACGTTCTTATTCGTGCTGTAAAGAATATTAACTTTTCAGTGAAGAATAGACTCTTAACATTTCTTTTATCTCTTGAGTCTTCATCTTATATTATTAATCTGTAACTGTAGACTATTTCCTTTTTGGGGACATAATCATTTTTATTTGCGCCTTTGAGGAAATGAATCTTAGAGTCAAGAAGAAGGAATCTTCAAAAATTTTTACAATCTTGAAAATATTTTCTAATTATATATATTTGAATAGAGATGATTCAAGTCTGAACAGCGAAGGAGATCGAAAAAACGATATGGAAACATAATGCTGTATTGAAAAAACAATAACAAATGCAAGCGGTACCTCTGTAGATTCTTAATTAGACTTTAACTTTAACTAAATTTCAACTTAATATTGAAATTTTGTATGATTTGAAATAAGTTTGTCAAAAATTATTTTTGTTTTATTATTTTATTCCTTATTATTTTAAAGTAAAGAATCTAAGCATTATTACTTAAGTGATATATAGTGATTTCTAATGCTATTCTTTATTATTTTTTAGGGAAGTGATCACCATAACTTAAGTGATACATTTAATTTTTTTCAGATATAACAAAACGTATTAATGCATATTATTTAACACATAGTATTTATACTATGGACTAGGCGCAGAGGCAGACCAGCAATGACCTGGAGAAGGACAGTTCAGTAGGAGACGGGCAAATCGTTTAATGAGTTGATAGCAATAGCACAAAATAGAAATCAGTGGAAAACTTTTGTAGACTCCATAAGCTCCTAATTCTGTATAGAAATAATATATATAATATATATTTATACTTACAAAGTAATTTCATAAATTCGAATTTTTTATAAGAAAAAAAAATATATAATTTTTACTGCTACTGAAGTTCTTTATATAATATAATGCCTATTACATCAAGTCAATATAATGAAAATAAATTTAGTATTGATTTTTGAAATTAATTAAATTGATTTAAATTATAACAAAGCTTATTTTCATCATATTATTTAAACATATTTTTCTTAAGCTTCCTGCCACCTTCATTTAATCAACCTATAGAAAGTTAAACTTCATTTACTCGCTCAAATATTCACATTAAAATTAAATACCGTTTAAAGCCTTACAGTTAATTATCCTTTCGAGAACGGCACAAATGCTAATAAACTTTACCTAATTTATTTCCATTCATTTATTAAACTTTCTAACTATTCAAACCTAATTTTACCACCTTTTAATTTCCTTCCGGCAGTGTGTCAAAACAATGTGACACAGTTTTGTTTTCTTAATTTTTTCTTTATTTTTGTTCAGTCGTGCACCTTTCGTTATCCTTTTAGCCTCATTAGCGTTGTCCTTTGTTTCATTTTCCATGCTTGGCTGCTACGTTTTCATTTGTTCAGTGTCATTTCTGTGTAGACAATTTGTATAAACGTTTCCTTGTCGGCTACAATGGCACATCTATAAACATGTAAATCAGGTCAAAACAATGCAACTGACAATGAATTATATGGCTAGAACCAGCATTTACAACTGTAGAGACTAACGATTGCCTACATACACACACACACATGTATCGTAATACATAGATAGTGTGTCGTAAAAAAGGACTCGGTTACTCTATTATTGGTTATACAGCAATTCATTTCTTATAGTTTAGCTTCGATGCTCCTTTCGCTTACTCACAATGTTCAATGGTAAAAATGAGTTCTAGTCTAGGAACCGGTGAAGGCGCATTGACTCTTTCGTCCTTTATCCTTTTCAAATGACACTAGCAAACTGGCTGTATTAACATTTGTTATTAGCATTGGTTATTTTTTACAGCAGATATTCCTTACTTGTGTCTTACTGGAGGTATGGTGGTTTACTATTAGAAAAAAATAAAATAAAACAGAGAAGAACGTGAGTTCATTCAAACAAAGGCATAAATTATCCTTTTTTGTCAACTTTGTATAAATATTGTTTGGATGTGACTGTGTTTGTCAATAGTTTGCTGACTTCTCTAAGGTGCAAGTAAGACAGAATATAAATAGGTTGTAGGATAATCAATTAAACTCCGTTTAATTAGAAATATTCCTGTTCAATTTTTGTTTCTATTATAATTGTGTGACGGCAAGATACATTTTCCAAAATGGAAGAATCTTCGAGTTTTACATGGAAATAGTATATACTAATTTATTAATGTATTAATTTATTAATGTCTATTAGTTAAAATTATTTTAACTGTACAAAGGACTCCCTATGTCCTCGCTTATACTTCGACAATTACTTTGTCAACAGAACACTTTCAAGAGGGGAGTGGGACGCAGGGCTGCTTACAACGCTGAGATAGTTAGCGATCTATACTGATGAGACTAAGATGAACAAAAGCATTGGAGCCGAAATCTTTTCTACGGACCTAAGGATTATTAAATCATACAATCTCTCAGATTCTTCCTCAATATTTTTGGCAGAAATCTTCTCCATCCTTAGGGCATGTTACCTTGTTTTAAACATAAACTTTCCTGGAAAGAAAGTCTATATTCAAACTGACAGTCAGGTAGCTATTAAAGATTTATTAACGATCTATATTTCATCCAGTTTAGTGCAAGAACGTAATGGACTTATTATCGTACTAAGTGACATATCCAAAGTAACTCTAGTTCGGGCTTCTGGGCATTCTAATAAAGCAAGAAAAGAGCGCGCAGACGACTTGGCGCCTCTTTTATGGATACCCCTATTTCAATCGATGCCACTATTAGCTACAGTCGGAGGTTGATTTAAGACCATTTTTTGTAAATAGGCAAATAGCAAGTGGGCCTATGCTATCTCAGCAATCAGTTCAAGGGCTACGTGGCTAATCTTTTCTAAATGTAGAATCTCTGACTTAATACATAGAAGCAAATCACAGGTATCGAAGTTAATAACTGTCTTTACAGAGCACTAGACTGTAGGAAACAATGAAGCTAGACTCAGCCTAGTCTTTGGTATTTTTCGCAACGCGTTCTACCAGCTCTCAAAGAAAGGGCACCAGACCACCTATTGTGTATGCTCAGGCTTGGCGTCATAACTAGGCTTAAGTTTTTTTATGTGCTTTTTTCTTTAACACACTCGGCGACATCTTCATAATATCAGAACAACTGTTATGTCCATGTACAGACTTGGTCAGAATTAGGCTTAAGTTTCTGGGGGCCTCTTTCTTTAACACACTTGTCGTTATCTGCAACATTAGCATTGGTCAGACTCTTACCTTTATAGATGCCTCTGGCTGGTTCTAGCTTGACGTTTTTTTCTACCCATTATTACGAAGATTTGTGGATTCAATATGGCTTTCATAGCTAATTGAGGAGGATTCGATTTTTTCCTCCACCTCAACTAACTGTGTATAAACATTTTATGAAATTTGAATGACTATATATTATTGTTGATTACTTTTCTGTTAAAAATAAAAATTAAATAAATAAATAAAATGTTACTTCGTGTTATTATAACATATTATAAATTACGTTTATATTTTATATTATAAAAAAAATGCTTCTTGAACATATTGTTGAATCCAAAGTGGAACATCATATATCAATTGAACATATATGTACCATCATATCAGAGAATAGGAATTTTCACGGTACAAGGCTTTCACGTAAACGCACATGCTTTTAATTTGTAATGATAGGTTTGTTAAGCTATATGTTTTACCCTATTTCACTCACCGAATTTAAGGACAGGACTATTTGCTGTCACAAAAAAATAGAAGGAAAAAAATAAATTAATATTTTTTCTATTTTCATTTTGTAGATTTCAACTTTTGTTCTGCAGAAATGAAATCACGCAACATATCAACTACAGACGCACCGCTTGTCACTCAAATTCGAAAACATAAAAAACGAATAAAAAGTAAAAAATTAAAAAAGATACGCACCCAAAAAAAGGACAATTTACATGTGAGACATCAAAGACGCCTTCTAAAAAAATCCAAAGCAACAGTACAGCAGTACAAATACGGGAAAAAAATATCGGGAATATGTCCCTGGGATATGTGCAACGAAATCAATATGCGGGCTTAGTAGAGCCGTTGAGCAACTATTGCAGCAGCTGAGATACAAACACAAATATTCGGGAAGAAGAGGCTGAAAATTGTGAAAAATAGAAACGAAATAAAAATAATTAAAAAGAGAGATGACAACGCACATACAAAAAATATCCTTAAAACCGTTTGCCTGCAACTGCGAGCGAAACGAAATGAAAGCAACCTATAAGATACACGCGTGGCATTGTACGCTCCTTTCTGGTACAGCTTCTTTCTGGTGATTTTGGATTTTGCCTACTTTGCCAAAAAATGAAGGCAAAATTTTAATTTCTTTTTTTTTTTTTTACTGATAATTTGCCCCTGATTACATCATTTTGGTTGGTTTATTCTGCACACAGAATGCTGCATGGATGACATGCAGCATTTGCCTCAACTCGGTTGTGTATTTATGTACTTGCAATAAGTCAGTCAGGGTATGACAATTTTCTTGATTGGAAGTGCAGAGATACTTGATTGCGCGTTTTGATAAGATGCGAAGTGTACGTATCTCGTTGCGAAATTGTCTTTTGTTTACGTAAAGTGTGGATGTGTGTGTCAGGAACACTCCGCATCAATGTCACGACGTGGAAGCGTTGACAATCGTACGCAAAATGCACACCACGGTATCTTCTTTGTTTTGAACGTTGTCTAAATGCTTTTTCAGGGCACAATCTGCACGCCTCGATCGTAAGCGGTAACATAGAGTGCAGCAGTTTGATTTAATGGCATATAAGACGACTGTTTACCAAATTGTATTCTTGCCATGCATATTGTTGGGCTTTGAGCAGCATTTGTTTGGGCTCATGAAGCAAAAAAAAGGATTGCAGTGGTGTAGAGATATTGTTTTGATTATCAGCGTCAAGAGAATACTTTTTATTTTGATTTTTATAACACACAATTTTTATTTGCTGTCTGGATTACTATAACCCTAATTGAGTTTTTAGAACAGAAGTATATTAAAAACTTATCAGATAATAATTAAATGGGAATAGGAAACATAAATCATAAAATGTATTTATTTTATTTATACATTATGTTACTTGAGTTTCGAGGTACTTAATTCCATTAGGTAAGGAATTATAATTCTAGGCAGTTATATTTCATTAGCTGAAAAGTCAACAGGTTGACATAGAGATAATGTTTTTAACAACTACATTTAGAATTTTATTACACCTTGACGTTAAGTTCAGTAGTTACAGTGGTTTTATTGCAGGCAAATCTTTCTAATCTTCCTTCTTCGGCTAACTGTCTATGTTGCTGAATACCGTAGATGCTTTAAATATGCTGAAAAAACTAATTGTGTCAATAGAATAATCCATATGCATGTCCGAGAAAAGTTTTATGCTAAGCTTTTACTCTTATTTTTAGGAAAGATATGTTAAATCGAGAACAAAGTAGTTTCTTTTTTTGCTCTATAAATTACCTAAGATAAACCCAGTTTCAGATATGAAGACAACTCTTTCAATATTGTCCAGGATAAAAAAAAAATACAACTTTTTTAATACGTCACTTCTTGAAGAATTATAACAAAAACAAAATTAAAAACTGTTTATGACCAATTTGCAAATGCTAGGAGGAAGACTTTTGATCATATAGAATCCTTTAAACACAGATGATATAAAGCATCGAAAAATATATTAATAATTCGTAGAGGTGTTGTCATTTAAAGAATTAGTAAAATTAATATATAGTAAATGTGAGTTATTGTTGTTCTTGAAAAGAATGAAAGAGGCTCATCAAAATTGAAATTTTTAATTAATAGATTAATAAATAAAATAAAATAACATAAAATAAAATAAAATAATATAAAACAAATCAAAATAAAATAAAAAAAAAATGAAATAAAATAAAATAAATTAAAATAAAATAAAACAAGATAAAATAAAATAAAATAAAATAAAATAAAATAAAATAAAATAAAATAAAATAAAATGAAATAAAACAAAACAAAACAAAATAAAATAAAACAAAATAAAATAAAATAATATAAAATAAAATAAAATAAAATAAAATAAAATAAAATAAAATAAAATAAAATAAAATAAAATAAAACAAACTAAAATAAAATAAAATTAAATAAAATAAAATAAAACAAAATAAAATAAGACAAAATAATAAAATTAAAAAAAATAAAAACTAGTTTTTAATTATATATTTTATTTTTATTATATTTCGTTAGTTTATTATTATGTATTATTATTTTATTCTATAGTAGTTCCTTTATTAATGTGATTTATATTTATATTAACAAATATATATAACATTAAATACTTCCAGTACACGCCACTGTATAGCACTGTTCTTATCTATTAAAAGTTTATATGTATATTTAAAAAAAAATTTTTTTTCTAGAATCTTTTTGCTTTTCAAATCAGTATTTTCACTATTTAAGAGTTTTCTCCAAATATGTCTTAGGTGTAGCAGAAACGAAACTCCTTTTATGCGTACCCGTGAACATCATTAGCTCAAATCAATGTCAGGAAGCATTTACACACGAGTAATGAAAAAAACTTGTTAGAGATAAAAGTTTTATGGAATCAAATGCAATTTAAGAGCGAAATAAATTGGGTTTTTACTAAAACCAAAAATTAATGATATATATATATAAAAAATTTTAATACATATTTAAATATTATGAGTATTTTAAAAAATAAAATATAATTTAAAAAAGAGATTAAAAAGAGTTCCTCTAAAAATATGAAGAGTATTAAGAAAGACACACATATCTGAGAATAAGAATATATATGTATGTTTGTATGTACATATTAGTTCATATGTATTTATAATAGATTAATTGTAGAATTATTTCATTTCTTTCTATTTAACACTACAATCTTTATTTACATTTAAGAAAAAGAATAGAAAGACAAGAATCCATTTGCAAGACAAACATTTTAAAATCTTTGAAGAGGCAGTGGGACATTCATATAGCGTTTTAAACTGGATAATATTTTACTACCTACCTGTACACTATTAAGATACCGCAACATTTAATTTGAAGAAATTTTACATTTCATATTTAATCCTTATTCTTTAGAGATTATCCTATCAATGAAATCTGCTGTTTATTATTTTTGAATAAAAATTTTGTTAGAGTTTTAGGATAAACAACAGCAACACCTGTCCTTAAGGTTAATAAGCCTTTCAGTTTGTGTTGTGTAGTCAGTTTGATTTTAAATGAATTTTTTTTTGAACGGTAATCTTAAACTGTTTCCTTCTTAAAGAATTGAAAAAAGAATCTGTTTAAAGGTATATTTCTTTAAGGTATAATGTATGTAGTGAGCAGACACAGAAGTGCTGCAGTGTTTGATGACATATTCTGTGCCATATACACCTAGTAAGTACGGGTCCACATTAGTACTAGTTGCGAAGTATATTATTACTTTCACACGTATCACGGTTATTGGATACGAGTAGTTTACACGGCCGAATAACTTCTAAACGAAGAAGAACAAACTCTGAAATAACACCAGAACACCTGATGTGTCTTTATCCAGGTCTGGCCAGAACTAGGTTTAAGTTTCTAGCGGCCATCTTCTTCAACTCACTTAGCGATGTCTCCAGCATTAACATTAGCTAGATTCTTTCCTATGTTAATGCCTCTGGCTGGTTATAGTTTGATCCTCTATCTACTATCCACTATCACGAGGTTTTTTGTGGATTCAAACGGCTTTTTCTTTAGCTAATTGAGGAGGACTCCTCTTCCTTCCACCACAACTAACTAACTAACTAGAACAACCTCTAAGGACATCCCATTGAATCCGTAGACAGAGACGACTTTGGATCAATACAGATGTCCGTATTACTTGGAAGAAACGATCGTTGTTCTTTCATTTATACTTTCATGTAATTAATTACTTATAAAAATAATTTGAAGTCTTCATATTTATTGACTATTCAGCTTTCTTTAATTGTACTTAATAATAAAATATGAAAGAATATATAAAACAAACTGTCGCTTTTGGCTCTTTATCTTTGAATATTTTGGAAGAATTAAAAATTTATTGTAACGATCCTAATGAGCTTGAGGACACCCCAACAAATCGAAACGAGAAATTGAAAACTTATAAAGTATTTATTTCAAAATCTTCTAATGGAGAGGCTTCAAAAAGTAGTGAAGTGCAATAACATATTCTTTTTTTTTTATTTTAATTAATTGAATTTTTGGCTAACCATACTGCTGTCTGCGGTTTATCGAGTATTGTCAAATCATCTGTGGTCTTGAAACTATTTCTTTTTGAAATTGGATTTCAAGATGTTAATTAATGACATTTAATCACGATTTAAAATCTTCTAATAGATTAATTTTCCTATTACAAATAACTATAAAAAACTTCTAAATCAACACATAAGGTCTACTTTTTATATTTAGTTCACGACTTTGTTCCTGACTTGATTTAATTATGTTTCATTTTGTTTTATTGAAAAAAGGTGGCGAAGGTGCAATGTGCATTCCATATAAAAATACCCATCATTCCTCCCTCAAAACCACAACATACCTACATTTTTAATTTAATTTTGAAATTTTGACCACAAAATGCCACATGAAGGTTAACTCTTTCTGCTTTTTATGGAAGGTAACACACATATTTCGAATAAACGTACCCAAAGGGTTGACCAACAGCTGGAAATGTTGTTGTTTTTGTAAACAGCCAGTTACATGCCAATTAGCCTTCAAATTTATACAGAAATTTTATATGCAACATATAAATGTTTATTTTTTATTTTTAATCCAGTAAAAAAAAAAATTTTACATACCGGAAAATGTAAATTTTCAGTTTACTAACGTAACTTATATGAAAAACGACAAAGAAAATCGGCATTTAAATATTTTATGCCAAAACAATGTGGGACAGCTGTCAAAAGCCAGCGAACGAATGTCAAAGTACAAATGTAATGCATAAAAAATCGCAATTGATAAGAGAAAAATGTAGAAAAATTTTAAAAAAATTGTAAAAAACCAAAAATGTTAAATTCATTCAAATAAATGTACTCGATATAGTAGTGCTTTAGATAAAAATTTTAATTGAATTTTTTTTTGCTTGGCTGAAGTTATGGAATGTAGTGCATAGTAGAAAGGACTTGAGAAAAGCGCAAGGTATACATATTCACAATTACATATAAGATTAAAGATGTGGTTCAATACAATTAATTCTTGTAACCCAAAAAAAATAACAATCCTTAGAGCACAAAAAAAAATACTTCTAAAAGAGATCGAGGGCTTTATACTTACTTAGCAACCTTCAAATGCTCTTTTGTGAAATCTTCCGCTTACAATGTTAAATAAATAAAAAATAATCTTAATAAAAATACCTAAAAATATAAAAACTGCTGATATCCTTCACATTGCGAAAAAATAAAAATAATTTTCCCTTCCATAATTTTAGTTTCCTATACCCTACGCACTTTTGCCAAAATGCATTTGCGCAAATGCAGCTGAACTGAATTGGAAACGCCTGCTAAGCGCTTGTCCGTCTACATTGAGCACACGTTTTCTCGCCTCACATTACCGGAATTTTGAATTGGTGTCGTTTTAGCGCAATTTTCTCTCAACTGTCTTTTTTTTTCATTTTATCATTTCTCTTTCCTCTTCATGTTTCCTTCTTTGTCTTCAACTTTTCACATCTGTTCGAGTTTTAGTGACTTTTGTTTCTACAGACAATTTCTTGCTAATTGGATTACCAATTTGGCGTGGCAACTATTCGGTCAATATATGACCAGGTAGATGTGTAATCCAGGTATTGTCTAGACTAGAAAGATTTTGGGGTTTATGATGGGCGTAACGAAATGTTGTGAATTTCTTTTTGTGAAATATATTTTTTAGTTTAGTTTATTTTATATGTATGTAGTTTACGATTATGACCTGAAATAATGGAGCCTTAAAGTCGACCACCAGCTTTGTCTTTGCATCTGGCCTATTAATTAAATAAAATTCCTGGCTACGTAACGCACTTTCCTTGCATAAATACAATTTAAAGGAAAAAGGTTAAAATGAGGATTTGAATACTTTTTATGAGGGTGTTACTTATAAGAGAAAATAAATAACTAAGGAGTGTAATTTTATGATTTGTATTCAATAAATATTTTATCTTTATAAATTCCGATGGTTAATAAGTGCGGCATCTGATTATCACAAAAGTTAATAATCTTATTATTATCAATTAATACATATCTTTTAATTTACAAATGATCACAAAATTAAATAGACTTGAAATTAGCAGAATTTGTTTAAAACAAGTCTATCTATATATCTATCTAATCTTAGAGTAATCACTCTCCGCACAGGCAGGTACGCAGATCTTAGATCAATCACTAATTAATCCTGAAGCTTATAGGCAATACATAAATTTGTCAATGAGATGGTTGGGACCCTGTAGTACCCCCAGCTATCAAAGAGTAAAAGTGCCCAGTTGCGCTGACTCGAAAAAAGGATCATTATATATATACCATATACTCGATGTACACCTGAGAATAGCCTCTTGATTTTGATGCAATATAAATTGTTATAATGACTTTTAAATACACACTTTAACAATAAATCAGAAGTGTTAGTACTTGCACTCTCAAAAAATAATACACGATTCCAAAACCACTGATGATGGGTATTTGGTAATGTTCTGTCTATCCATATTTTATATATATACTGCTTTTTTCATATATTTTTCATTTAAAAAAGGTCTTAATGAATGAAGTAGATTGATATATATGTAGTAGAGCTTTGACAGCACAACTGAGTTTTTTAATTGGTATCATTGCAACTCATTTGAGCCATTTGTAGATCGGTTGTAACTGTCGGTAGGTCGATTTATTATATTAAATTCTACAATTAGATTTGAATTAAGTTCCAAAGTGCATTGAAATAATACTGAATGTATGAAATGAAATAGTACTGATTGTTCTGAACAAATAATAAAGTATCTATTTTATACTTTAAGGTTATAGCTGAAGATATATTATATGTATAACTACATTCCTTTAAAATTATTTATATGTATATATGTAAAACTGTTTACTACATTAAAATTATAAATAGTATAACTCTATAAGTCACGAGTCAGAGTTAGCAATCCGAAATTATTAACAGAAACCAAATACAAATACAAAAATCACTGAAATAGAAGGGTCATTACACTGACATTTTTAAAAATAGCTATTAAAATAATATAAAAAGTATCTCTGAAATATACAATAACTAATTAAACTGCTGGAAAATATAATAATAAATTCTTAAGATAAGTGAGTTTTATGATAGCACATATTTTATGTTTTAATGTGAATGGCAATGCAAATTGTTTTAATAAAATTCTTGGAAAAACGATATAAATTTAATTGAAAGATTTACCTAAAACACTACCGAAATTATGGAAAATGAGCTACTACCGGTATTAGCAATATATATATATATATTGTATATATATATATTGTATAATATATATATGTATATATATATATATATATATATTGTTAATATCCGTATACGTTTATAATAATTTAATATTAATTAATATTTATTTAATATTAATATTTAATATTAATATTAATTTAGTATATAATAATTTATTGATATAAGGCAATATTTATAAAATTATAACATTTTAATATATATGAAAAGATATTTTTGCATAATGTAAATCAATTATTTAATTATAATCAAGTTATCTCAATAAAAGCTTATAAATATATATAAGATATTTATAAATATATATCTCAATTAATAGATAATAAGGGTCCCACCTGACCTAGTTTTT
>NC_051847.1:39417664-39434910 GCF_002237135.1 Teleopsis dalmanni
TGCGTCACGTAGCAATACCAAAGGTGGAAACGTAAATGTAAATAACCGAAAGCGTAAAAAACGCAAAGAACTGTGGATGAAGTACCGAAAATGTGCCGGACAAATGTAAAAAATATATATATCATCGATAATTTATGTGGCAGGCATCTTCTCACTGCTTACTGACTGTAACGAAGGTAGTCTCTTGGTAATCTTGCCAGTGTTGGTAGTGTATGTAGTGGAGATAGTAGATTTATGTGGCTGTTGCTTTACTTGAGAAGTGAGGTTTTGTTTACAGTTTAATGACGTGTAACGTTATGGATTTTATGATTTTGTTGATATTCGTACTCGACAAGTGTCCACACACGTACCGACTCGATAGCGTAACTGTATCGCATTATTCTTATCAATATTTTAACATTTAACGCTTTTGGAAATACTCAGCACTCATACACTTCACTTATGCTTTATACGAAGGAAGATGCTTTGCCCTTTTCAACTATTGAAGATACTGACTTCTCACTGAGGACAACAGCAGAACAATACTCAAATACTCAAAAAAAATGTGTTAAAATATTTACTTGCAATTATTATTCCGGACACGTTTACTTTACATGTTTTGTTATTATTCTTCATTTCCGTTTCTTTGACTTTCTACTGTCCAAAGTTAACTTGTTTTTGGAAGTAACGAGTATACCCGCAGCTCCCAACGGGCGGTCAAGTATGTTAACGAGACCAATTTCAGACGCGCTCTTTGCATAGCTAAAATTTGACAAATATTTTCTCGGTTTTGCTGTGGAAACTGTTTTCCTTCGGTGTTATTAAGGGAAATAACTGACGGGAATAGTACAGGTGAGTGTCTGTAATTCGATAATTACTGCCATAATCGTGGTAAGCGAAAAAAAAATATATTTGCTTTGGTATGTATGTATGGAATGAGTATCTTAGAGAACGAAGAATGGACACCTTTATTTGTAGAGATTGTTTTTTGGGATAAATTGATGTATAACAGATTGACTCCTGAATATAAATTTGGGTTAATAAATGGTGGTATCATCAAAACGCAAAAAGTATGCATGTAAGAATCTGCATATATGATTAAAGTATTTATAAGTTTTAAAATGTTCACCTTCTTAAATTTATTCCATTATCTTTAAAGTACTCCCTTCCTAATACAATACACTCAAAGCAAACCATTTTCCAATCCTGAAAATAATTGTTAAAGTCTTTTTTAAAATCATCTTCAAAACACACACTAACTCGGTTTTTGTCTCTCACAATTCCATTTAGCTTTTATGATGGAATGTTAGCCTATTAGTCAATAGGCTAAAATTCAGAAAAAGAAGCAATATAACTTGTAATCCGTTCTATATAGGTTTTCAAAAATAGATATTACATTTACCTTTTTAGAAAAATTCATTTGCAAGACATTTGAAATACAAGTGTTTTGTAGATGTAGAAGCCATCTAAACGGTTTGTATTGGCATTGTGAAGAACAAATGAGATGTTTTAGACGATATGAATCGCAAAAAGATGGAAAATGGGTTTAATGGGTTATTACGTTTGTCAAGATTTTTGTAATTCATTAAAGAGTTCATCGTAGAACACTTAAAGTATTCCAGATTCATAAAAATTCTAGATCAACTCGAAAAGTTGAATTTATAAGACCTGTCTGTTTTTAGTGTTTTTTATATTTCAATGCATTAGCTTCTAATCTAGAATATATTTTTTTAATTTATTTATTTTGAGTATACTAGAGCACAATATATTCTAGATCAACTCGACGAGTTGAGTTCTTTTAAGCTGTCCGAATGTTCCTTATTAGTATTTTTTCATTTTTCTAGTAATCTAGAATTTTGATATCTATAATGGAAGAGACTGTTCGTAGTGAAAGTTACATCGATTTAAATATAGTTCTTTTATTAATTTCTACTTCAAATAAATCTCATTCTATATTGTGTACTACCAATCACACTAAGAACTTTTTTGACTTTTCTAGTTAATGATATATAAGAATGCATAAAAAGTTTGTACCAACTTTTGTTAATGTAATTTAATATATAATATATATATATATACATAATATATAATACCTATATATAATAATATATATTAAATATAATCTATATATATATAACTATATATATGTTACTATATATTTATATAATTTTATTTTTAGGAGGTGGAGTGCTTTATGCACGGTCAACACAACCATTGTCGGAATAGTGTACTTCTCATATTAATTTGTAGTACACGAACTAAAGAACTCCCTCTTCGGGGGCTATTATTCCGCCACGGAACCGCTTTTGCATTGCTTTTGAGAGGTTCTGCTTTATTTGGGCATTTTAAACCATGCTTTTTTAGTTTACGATCTATGTCTAGGTTTTCACTTTTTTACCAAATTTTTAGGTGAGTCTTCTATTTAGTAGCTTAGTGTTTGTTTCTTCTTTGTTGGTCTAATTTATTCGCTTTGAAGACTTTAGTCACTTATAGATACGATTTGTTATTATTATAAATTAAATATATAATATAAAAACATATAAATAATATACATTTATTTGAAATATAAATTGCACATGTTATCGTATAATTAAGTGCGCAATGTAGGTTCCAGATTCTATAAAAAGTGTCTTTAAACTTCGGCAAGGCCATATATAACATCTTTACTTGCTTTTATTTATCAAAGGTTCTATTTACTTTAGAATGGTACAACCTTAATTAATTTTAAGGGCTTTGCTTCAATTTCTCTACTTTAATTCTCTCTTCTTATCTCTTTTGTTTTTAGGATTTAAGTATTTGATCTTTAAGTCCTTATTTAATTACTTACTTACTGCTCTCCTTTTCTCCTAGTGAAGCATACCGCGTCTCGAAGTCGTAATTTGGCATAATTTTATTATTTTTAATTTATTTTGACTTGGTGGATTTATTACAACAGAATGATATACTACTTTTTACGAAACCTATTTCCAATATTGTTTCTAATACTTCTCTACAGATTTCTAAAACTGTTTCTACTTTATTATCCAGATCATTTGAGCACTCAATTCATTGTCATAATTCATAGAACCATCGATGATAAATTTGTATCTTTACACCTGTAATGTATGTCAGGTTTTACTAACTCATTGATACGTGCTCACAGCTATTGGGGTGCTATCTTCGCATGAGCTATCAACAAATTATTTAGAACACTCCAATCCAGATAAGCAGAAGAGATGCATACATGATAGAAACTATGGAGATGAAAAAAAATTGTTTTGTAGTGCAACACTTGTTGGTGCGATAACCTGCAGTGTTTTTCAACACGTTTTGAATCCTTCGAGGAATTTAACAAAATTATTTTCTCATTTTATACTCATGGTATGTATAGCAAATTCTTCTTATATAAAATACTTTATAATTATGTTGTTTCTAATTGATATGCTTGAGATGTACAACAAAAATTGATTATTTATTCATTGGAAAAATCTTTTAAAATGAAAATTCTTAGATACGAGTATGAAATTGTGCAACTTTTCGTATTTTTATGTGAAAAAAAAAATATTTTCGTGCCGTAAACATTATTCAAGAAGTCAAGATACAAATTAACTTTGAGCTATGTGAATTACAAATTGTTGGGCAACATTTCTTAACGGTTTTGCATACAATGCAGCATTTTTTATCCAACACAAGAGCAACTGTTTCGATTTAAACAATTTCATATCGAAATCGTTTTTTCTCATTAAAATGAGTACATAAATATTTTTACTGCATTAATTAATTACACGCTACCAAAATAAACATATTTCATTTCATAATTTAGCCTGGCTTTTGGCATTTTAAGCGTAAATTTAACTTCAGAGATGCATAGATACGAGTCTGAAATGCGCAGACACAGAATGCAGACAAAGCTGAAATGCCGGCAGAGTTGTGGTGCACTTTAAGTAGGAAATGCATTTGCAGTTTTTGATAAATCCACTTTATTGCAAATATTACGCATAGTGAAGTGTTAATTTAGCCGCAATATTATATGAAAAAAATATAAAAATAAAAATTTTTTTTTCGATAGAAAAATATCTTTAAACTAGAAGCTGTCATTCTAGTTGAAAATTACATTTATTAACTTTGTAATTACATTGCAGTTGACTGCAGTTAACTGCAGTTGGCTGCCGTTGCGCATGCGTAACGTAACGCAACGCAACGCAACGCAACGCAACTTAATGCAAGTACTACGATACTTACTTACGCTACCTTTGATTTGTTGCTAAAAACTTCACAAACTTCACGCATGCGCAGCTTTTAACTTTGCATTGTTGCATTATTGCGTTTTGAGTTTTGCGTTATTCCGTTTGCCGCCGCACTTCGTTAAATTGTACGCGCTGGGTTAACAAACTCTTATAAGCGCTGTTAATTTGTCATATTAAATTGAAGATTTCGCTTGAGTGTTCATTAAAATTTTTATTTGCAATTAAAAAAGCTGCAATGCCGTAAAATGCCTCATTGCGGTTGTTAAAGTGGCAGAAGTTGCTCACCTAATGGAGTTGTTAGCAATTAAGTATTGTTTTTATATGGTAATGATTGTTCGGGCGATAACACTAAAATGTTGGATTAACAAGAATTTGCAACAAAACTGTGTTTAAAACTAAAAAATTGATTACCATTAAGAGAAAAACGCAACACTTAAAGATTTTATACATACAAGACAGACTACATCAACGATAAATACCTTTATGAATATCTCCCATATACCATAATAGGAATGAACATTATTTTCGTTATACATAAGTAGAAATAAAAAATGTTTGCATTTCTAATAATGTCATCAAAAATTCTTAAGATATTTTATAGTCCAAAGCGTGTATTTTAAGAAATTTCATGTTACTCAATTTTACATAAATTTTAATAAACTTCTGTACTGAAAATAATCCCATTTTTAATGTGCAATTGAGTTTGACCCTTTCCTTAGTGTAGAATTTAATATTCTAACATTCAGTAACGCTTACATTATTCGATAATAAAAATTGTCTTAACACTTAAATAGCCTTACAAGATAAATTTAACGCTTATGATAATGTCTACATAAAAACTACTTAAAATTGTCGCAATCATAAAGTGTAAGTACAATACTCTCACGGGATTATGTGTTTCATTGTATGAAGTTACTCCTTCAATGATTATTACCACACAGTTTTACGACACAGTTTTCAAAAAGAAAAAAAAAACCTGAAAAAAACAAGATACATATTCCCTATGCTAATAAATAATCTGACATTTCTACTAAATAACCAAAGAATCAAAATCATAATAATTCGTAGGCCTTACTTAACCGTTTTATACTGAAAACAATAAATGTCCACATGGAGTTGCTACCAAAACGATCGTATACACCCATACATGTTATAAGACCGAATGTATCTGAAAGCAGAGAACGTAAATCAATACAAAATACAAAATTTATTGATTACGATCAATGAGTCTTAAATGCCTTCATTCAATTGTGCGAGTGTCGTATGAGATTCTTACACAAAGCCAACAGATCAGTCCAAATGCATTCGAATGATGGTTTGCTTGTGGTCTCATTGTTTAATGGAGCTACAAATAATGGTAAGTGCCATCTATTTGGTACACATTAAGATCTCATATAGTAAGATAATATATATATATCTATATAAGATAAGATAGTATATATATATAAGATAAGATAAGATATATATAGATAAGATATATATGTTAGAGACGAGTCACCCTGTTGACATATGGTCACCTTATAAATGATTGACAGATAGTAGGCTACGTCTGTTTACCCTACTTGTCAAAATGTGGTCTGTGTATGTGAAGATAGCAGTTACTTCAAGAAAGAGGAAGTGAGTGAGACAGTGATACTGCACAGAGCATTGCAGAAACGGATTTTTAAAAGACTTTTTCTCTAACATATATATATATATATATATAAGCTAAGATAATATATATACGTTGAAAAAACAATTTGATCTATTTTAAATTGATTTAAAATATTATTTGGAGAATATTATATATTTTGATTTATATATATGTATATACATATCTCAAAATTTATTATATTGGTTGCTTGACCTGATCAAACCTAAATAGGATGAACAAAAATACAGAGCAAATAAGAAAGCACATTATATGAAATAGTTCACAACAGTTTTACTAACTACAAGAAACCTTAAGAACCGCCTACTAGTATGTAAGACTTGAGAAGCAAATGACATCTAATTATTTCTAATACAATTATAAAACACTCCTAAACAAGGATACAACTTAAAATGTTGTGAGGAGTTAATAGTAGTTACAAGATTTAATTCTGAGCTCTACGTAAAGTACTAACTAGACGTTGAGCAATATAATCTAGTTTTATGTGGAAATATATATTAATGGTTCTGAAGTGTGCTATCTGAAATACCTATACATAGTAAGAAAATGTAAAGACAAGTCGAATAAGGGAAAATTAACTGGTAATGAAAGTGTCTAGTAAAGCAGGAGCTTTGATTTTCTCTATAGTAAGTAGTTTATTATTAAACTATTTCTTTTTAAGCTATAATATATATTTTGAACAAATAGGATTCTCTTATTAATTTATCTACTTGTGTCATTGCTGCCAAATATAATTGATCTTAAATATATTAAGGACTTAACTGTCTCCAACATGTTGTTTTCTATATATAACTTGAGTTGTGTTATTAATACCTATATTACCTTTATGACTTCGACATAGACTCAAATTCTAATATATGCTGCTGTTGTCTTTAAGTTGCGTATATCTTTCACGTGTCGTATGCGCCATAATATTAATATCGGTACATGTGTTCCTCTTATTTATAATAAAGTTAATATATAGTAGTATCTTTTCATTAATTGTGATGTTTAATATAACAGTTCACTGCTTTATTTCTACTTCTCTATGAAGAATCAATTCGCTTGACCGATCGCTATAAATGTTTACTCTACATCTAACTATATTCATATAACTTTTAACAATTTATTGTGAAATAATTCTTTATAGAATTATAGAGTGCTTTAAATTCTATAGACATAGAATACCATAGATGTATATATTGTATTCTCCTGTCTCCCGATGCAACTCACAATTGGTTTGGATTCTCCCTTTTTTAAGCACATCAGTGCCCAGATACGAGTATTGTTTGTCAATACTTATAAAGTAAAAATGTAGCGCACACTTATAGTCGTTAAGAACGTTCAAAATTTTTGATGCAACTTCCGATATTGAACTTTAGAATTAAATTTTGAATAATTTTTGTTTCTTTTTTCTGACAATAATTTAAAGGATTAGAGCATCGTTAAATCAGTTTTAGAGCATTTTTGTTTTGAATTGAAAAGCAAATCACAAGAATTTAGTATTCTTTTAGTGCGCTTTTATATTCGAAATATTTAACTTCATTTAAATACATTTCCTGTCTTTGTGATTTCATAAATTGTTAAAGGAATTTAAACTCAAAATTTGTAAATATTTCTGTAAGTTCTTTATAAAAAAATATCTGAGTAAAACATAAAGATATTTTTTTTATTTAATTATTTATAATTATTTTTTAAAAGCGTTCACATTCAAATAAAAATAAGTATGTCAAAATGGTCTTTAAGACTATATTTTATATATTAAATTAATATGTTTTTTAGAAGGCACCAAAAAGCAATTAAACCCAGGCTTCTGTCATGCTCGCCACACTCCAGTTTTATTACAAATGAGAGATATGTAAATTTTACAATTTAATCTATATTTTTTCTAAACCGCCATAGGTTGTATAAAATAAATCTAATAGGTTGGTTATTTAATTTGTCTTTAAAGTGGTAATATACTTTTTTTTAAGGTTTTTAATGACGTCCAAATTTTTTGAATATAAAAGTAATTGTGATAATATGTACCAATGATTTTTTATAATTAGGAATAGCAGATATTGTAATAATATAAGTAAGCAAAAAGATTTATAATTATACAATAAAATAAAAACTGTATATTTTTTTATAGGATATTAAATATTAATTATTTATCTGATAATCTATTTTGAGTTCCACGATAAATTTTATTAGCTATTAATTAATATATTGTATAATACTATTCCATAATATAATTGTGGAATTTCTTTACTTTTCATATCTATTACACCAGTCAATGGTCTTAAAAATATCATTTAACTTAAATTAATTGAATGAAATATGAACTGCAAAATTTTTATTATTAACTAGTAATGAACTTTTTAATTATTACCTCTGTTAAAAATATATTATATTTCAAGTATATGATTATATATTAAAATCTACGATAATTATCAGCAAAGTTTCATATATCTTAAGTACTTTCATGTAATAACTCTTGAGTGCCAGTAATAAAGAATTATAAAAATATGTGTATATTTATAATAAATTAAGTATAGTATTACATACTTTTACTACACCATACTGATTTACATACTAAATACAGGAGCGGACTTAAAAGAAACTAATGTTATTCGTATATAAAGAAAGAAGATATGTACGTAAAAAAAATTTTCATGTGGAAGTATTTTTTTAAAATAAATGGCTATAATCAAATATTTATAGTTCAAATTCTAATATAGTTATTTTTGAAAAAAGACGTTAATCATTAGAAATAAACTTTTTCATAACTACAGATATTTATTTTTAATTTAGTGAATTTTTAGGATATTCATAGTGCTCTATATATAAATATTTTTTTAATTATGGAACTTTTTGGGATAATTGCAGCATTATATATATATTCTGTCAGGAAAATATGCTTTGATTTAAACTATTCTTCTTCTTCTAGGTGCCTTGTCTGCTTCGAACGTTAGCTAACATGATTGCGATTTTGACTTTATCTATAGCCTCTCGAAAAAGTGATTTTGTACTTTTATTGAACTATTGACGTAAATTCTTCAGCCATGATATTCTTCATCTCCCAGGACTACTTCTGCCTTCAATTCTGCCTTCAATGATTAATTTTAGTAATCCGTACTATTCCGGATGCATCAGAATTTGATCAATAAACTATACTTTTATAAAATCAACTGAAGCTCTTATTATCAGAACTCAACGGAGCTCTTATTGCATTGGATCATCCGAATGGTCACAAACACTATTGAGTTTAAGTGCTTTGGATACTAACTCGCGTTTAATCCAGCAAAGAAGAAGAAACAGAGCTATTGGGCTAATAATATTTTTAATTAACAAAGGTCAACCTCTGGGTTAGGGTTAATCTAACTAATTTTAACATAATAATGAATAAATTTTATTGTCAATAGATATTTCGCTACTGGCTTTTATATTAAAAACACTTTTATGTAAATATATAGAAATTGAAACCAAAAGTGCAAATGATTCAATTAATCTCAACACAATTTATTATTGTTATTACACGAGCGTTCGTTCATTCATATGTGTGTGGAAGAGACGAGTACACGTGTAATAAGTATAACCGCGAACCAGATGAATGTCTTCCTACGCGCGCTCAATCGGTTCATTGACATATCCGGACAATGTTTGTGGCTAAAATGAGTATACATTTAATCGCTTATATTCCAATCTCCATACGCTATAACCTCTTTTCTCCTGGTACATACTCGTAGCATTGTACAATGCATTAACCGCAAGTTTCGCGCTTGGCATGGGTGTAACATTAATTATTCGCACTTGTATACTCACATACTCATCCGTATGCGCGCATATAAAAATTACATAGTCTAACCTAGTTGATGGCGTACCATGTGGCGGTATCTGTTTGCCAAAGTTGCCTCTTATTACAGTGCTGAGTATCTCTGCGGTGCACTGCTATTATCATATTTATTAAAGCACATCGATATCTTCCGAGTTGACTACCTGTGGTTATCACAACATCTTAAATTGATTGCTTCTGATTCTTTTGCTATGATCGTGTCCAGATACAAATAGACATACTCGAATAGGCACTACCTATGTACTTATGCATATTTTATGCACGTATTTGCTCAATATATATACTTATTTAATTACATTCTTCGCTCTTTTTAAGAAGAAATTAAAAAATTCCATTCGTTTAGGTTTTTGCATAGAAATTACTTTTATATGCATTCAGCATATTTGCGACAAACTATAAATTAAAGATATTCACGCTTTGATTTTTTAAAAATAAAAAAAAATAGAGATATATTCATATATCTGTAAAATCAAGCAATAAAAGTAATAATTATTAGGTATATCTTAGGTACAATGTATGATAATCGCCTAACAAGTGTTCGAATCTAAGTTCAGATAGTCAATGAAAGGAGATTTATGCAGATTGCAAGTGTAAATATTTACTTAAGGATGCTTAGTCGTAGATTTATTCACACCTCGAAGTCATTTTTGTATCTGTTGGTATTCTATTCCACTAAAATTGTACAGGATTGAAAATAATTAAGGTGCATAAATATATTTTGCTGTTTTCGTATAAATTAAATAATTAAATAGCCACAAGCTTTGTTAAAATTCAGATAAGCTTCTTATTATTAAGAAGACAGTTGCTTCACTTTTTAATTCCAAAGAAAAATAAATGGTATTTTTATTATATATATATATAATATATATATTTATACCAATCATCAAAACTAAACTTGGAAGAACTATAGAAATTCCCAGGTAGGTAAGTGTAGTGGAAGAAGGATGATATATTCCAAAATTTGTTAAGAAAGCCAATTTAATTCGAAGTTTCTCGTAATGATAGATGGTTGATCATATTACAACCAGACGAACGTATAGATAATTGCATGATTATGGCCAATTTTAATGTTGGATATATCATTGAGTAAACCATGACACATTTATAAGCCTACGCCTGGATCTGAATAAACCTAGACTGAGCAGTTGTATTGGTGCCTCTTATGCAAGTGCTGGCAAACACGATTTACAAGAGTTTTGGTAGAGTAGACTCAGTCTGGCTTTATGTATTCCTATAAATCAATTATTTTTTGATTTTTTACTTGGGAGAAGTACATCTAAACCGTAGTGCGAGAGCTGTAAACAGTGTTCCATAAGTACCGATATTATTTTTGATTTAACTTGTTCATGTGAGTTAAGTCAAAAGTTCTATAATTACAGTATGTAAGCTATGTCGCTCTTGACTTAAGTGCTAAAGCTATACCTTATTGTTATTAGACCAATCACAAAAAAAGAAAATGGTATGCGTCTATGACTGTCAAAAAACGGGGAACACTATCAAAGAGGCACCAAAGCTAGCTAGCGCATTTGCGTGTTCGTTCCGCATTATATTTGTATAATATATATAAAAACCCAAACTATTTACTTTAAAACTAATACCTAATAAGTTCATGAACCGGCATCTTTCAAGAACTTCTTTAAATGCTAAAATAAATTTGATAGCCACCAAAAACTGTGAATGAGAATATAGATTTTCTCTTCATAAAAACCGTTGTTTTTAACGTGAGAACAAATTCTTGAACAAATGCTTTAAATAGCATTTGCAAAGGTGATAGGAAACGTTTTTCTTAAATATTTTAAATACTTCATATTGTAGTTTCTCTCTTGTAATGAGAATATAAGATAAGATATGGAGCAGTTATTCTAACAATTCTTGTGCAGCCCATTTAAAAACTGTGAAACAGATTTTGGTCCATTTTATGCTTCAAATATCAGTGTGTTATGATACCTATACATATAAATTAGGTTGGACTGTACACCAAAATCTACTAGATTTCGAATAATGGCCTGTTGTGATACCACGGCTTTTATGTATAGTGCAGATATCATTTGTAGTGTATTTTAAGTAACAGCTTTTTATTTAGCAAATCATATTTGCACGTTATTAAATCTAAAACTGTTAAAGAAGTACTTTCCTAAAAATATTTTTCGTCTGGAGACCAATGCTGGACATGCACAAAGAAAATGCCTAATAGATTCTTCTTCCTGTCATTATATACTAATGACTAGAGAGATCTGCAGAAGCCTTGTAGGACTTACGCGGTCTCTTTTATCGAGTTATCAAAATCTGGTCTTGATATATGAGAACCATTTTAATTGACAGTTAGATCACACATGACTTTAGTGTCTTGCATACATTGTCGGCAAGCTGAAGAGTGTAGAGGATGTATTTCTCTTAACGATCTCAAAAGGAATATAAGCCTAGAGACACATCTAGTGAAGCATCAAGCTGATCAAACCATCTGCTTTTACATTTCTATATTCATGGTAGTCTTTCAATGTTCACATATCCTATGAAGTACACTACATTCTCTTTTATAGTTTTTTCAGGCAGATCAAACCATCTGCTTTTTCATTTCTATATTCATGGTAGTCCTTCAATGTTCCTATATCCTAAGAACTACACTACATTCGCTTTTATAGTTTTTTCTAAATAAACTAAATAGTTTACGATACCAGCTTAAGTTTATTAAGCAATAAAACAGCCAAAAATCTTCATCACCTCCAACCGCTATTCAGAAATGAAAATCTCCATGCTAAGAACAGGAAACTGATATATAACCAAATAATTCGTCCATCACTTCTATACGGTTATGTAGCGTTTAGCAAAGCTATTAACTATTCACCTGCTAGAAATTGCACAAAGCCAGACTCTGAGAAGATTTTTCAAAGTTCCTTGATACATTAGGACGAATGACATCCTCAGGGACATCAAGATTGATCCCATCAAAAAATATATAAAGGATGGAGCCGTGAAATTATTTACGAAAACTGACAGACTTACCAACACCGCGTTATCAAATCTCAGAATGGTTACAGGTTCCTCGGGGAGGTATGCAGATCTGAGGTCACTTATTGCTTAGTGTGTTGAAGTGATAAACAATAATCTAGTCAAGGTGTAAAGAGTGATTTTGAAAATACCTCGAGTTAAAAAAGAGTATAAATGCTTAAGTGCACTAGCTCAAAACAGCTACAACATAATAAAACAATACGTTTAATAAGCACTTCTGTTCCACAACGATTGCAGTATTCACAATGGATGATTTCTGAAGAAAAAAAAACTTTAGAATTAGCAGTTTTTTTTTGTTTTATGTTATATATTCTTTACAGATTTTTGTAGTCCATTAGTGTTAAGAGTTCACTAGGACCAAATGTTCTTCCTTACTCATGCATATTAATAATTTGATGTGGTGGTTTTCATGAATTATGGAACTCATTTGTTAAATACTTTCGTCTACAATAACAGAAATATTATACTTTTTAAAATGTACTAAAGTAAAATTTTATTTAGTGGGTCTTTGGCAAAAAGACAACAGCTTTTGTTGCATTTGAACAAAGCGTAATAATTCAACTTAAGTTTTTGGAAGTTTTAAGCCTTTTACGAATTATGTGTGAATAATTTGATTTTCTGAACACTTTGAAAAATTTTAAATTATTAATCACATATTTTATGCCGTTAAGCTTTAATGCGCTTTAAATGATTTCAAAAATTCGAAACACGAAAATAAAAAATAAATTAGGATCTTGGAATACCTAAAGAACATCATGCAATTAAGACAAATCATAAAACAAAAAAAAAAAAAAACGGAAATAACAACAAAAAATTGATTAAAAGTACAAATACAGATTTCTAAAAATAAAAATTACAAATGGAGCTACGTGATGACGTATCCACACAGACAGAGACTAACCGAATTACGGAATTCCGAAAATAAGAATTAAATAATCGCAATGAAGCGCATAAATAATGGACTTGAGTGTCAAAGGGGAATAATCAATTTGTATTTTGGTCGGGCGGCATATTTCTACCCCAAACAGACGAAACAGCCAAACAGTCAAAGAACCCAATAACCAAACAACCTAAGATTCCTATAAGCAACAACTAAAAAAACATTCCGTTTGTCATTGTTTGCTTTTGGACCGTTTCACCCAAAGCGTACGTATGAGATATTTGCATTTCGCAGTGTGGCGCAACTGCCGCAGATACAAATTCGCTGAGTGCTTAAGTGCTTCCGAAAGTGAAACAAATCTGTGACATGTGTTTCTGTTTTAGTGCTTTCATTACAAAAACAATAAAAAACATGGAATTTTTTCTTTATTTATAATTTTTGCCTAAAGTGGCCTCATCACCAGCGCAGCAGCTCACTTCATCAACATTGAAAACTGCACCAAAGTATGGCAAGAAAATGTTGCTGTAGTCCGTCCAAGTATCTTTTTTTGTTTTCTGGAATTTTTGTAAACTTAACACCGCCTGTTGTATAGTTTGTGATTTTTAAGCGGATTTTCACAGACTAAGGCGCGTAGTTCAAAACTACAAACTCTCACTCGAAGGCCCCCTACTCTCTCTTTTTTTAGTACTCGCTTAAGAAAAAATGGCATGTAATTTATGTGATCTGCTTAGGCACAATTCAGTGGAGTGAAATGGAACGGACTGCTTTGGATTGCATATAAAAGAACTTAAATTTGAATATTCCAGCATCCATTTAGCGTGCGAGTATAAATCTTTCTAAATAAACATTATTGAGGATTATATCTCTCTCTCTCTTACTGTTTCAATATAAAAACTCCAAGAAAAATTAAGCCGTTTTGTTTTAATCACTACGTATTCTTAAAGACAATTTTTTTCTTATACATATAGTGTATACAATATATATATGATATATATTAAAATTGAGATAGAAATAGAAAAAAGGAATTAGTAAAAAATTTAATAAATTACTATCAATAAATTTCCACTAAAGACTACATTTTAATAGACAAATTCGTTCGTTTTCAAACTTACACTTCTATAACTTAAAGCATTATTAATAACAAATCTTTAAGATAAATATTTTATTTTTAAATGAATATTTTTTTATTGATAAAAATAAATATTCAATTAAGGCCCAATATTGAAATTATAGCCATTAATATTTTTTAACAATTATAATTAATTTTTCAATTGAAATTGAAGATAGACCTTCACCAACTAAATTTTATAGTTCTTTTATAAGAAAACGTACCTTTTTTAAGTTACTTTATTAATTGTATCTTTGTACCAAAAATATTATAAAAAATTTGAATATGAGATACAATGATTGCAGACTGAATTGATTATGTATAAAAAAAAAAATCTATGCTGTGCAAATGGCCATGAAGCAAATTAATAATTAACTAATTAATTTTGTAATAAAAAAATAGTATTAATAGTAATTGTAATAGTATCTGTATTAAATTACAATTCAGACAATAATTATTTTTTATTTACAACATTCATAATAGGCCTTATTTAAAAGTATTTAGATTGTATTCAAGAATATTTCTATATAAAAAATAATTTATTTTTTAATAAAAATAAACCACATATTGCATTAACTATTGTTGGTAATCAAACACATTATACTAATGATATATATATATGATATATTTTTTAGAAAATTTACAATATTCTGTTATTTTTTAATTTTATATTCGGTGAAATCACAATCGGTCATTGTTATTATTGTTTAATTAAACTTTATGGTGCACGCTGCCCCTCTAGTTAAACCTAACTTACTTTTTCTTAGATTAATCGTTTTCATTTCTTTTGACGTCCAGACCTCCAGACACCCAATTGGCAGATTAAAGCTGGACAGTGTTTAAAAACCCCTACCCTCAGTGCATCGCCAGTACATTCGGGCCTATCAAAAGCTCTATCCTAACAATTGCTCCACGCAATGGTGTATTAGGCACTACTTCAACACTCCCAAGCGCCACTAGCGATACCCGGACACAGATGTTTTCAAAATAAAATTATCTACAATCAGGTACAATAAAGTCATAATGAGTTATAATCATCAATGTTAATATGTGACAATAAAATTATTATCAGGTTATTGTTTAATATATAATTCAGTCAGTTAGGCATACTGTCATTGAACCGGGTATAGACCTTCCATGTCAATTCATAGTTGGAAGGGAATGTGGTTCAATCTTTGGAATGTTTTCAATCCAATTTTGATGATGTTTCCAATTCACATAATCAAAATGTGATATTATGCATCTGGGAAATTTCCCACGCAACAAAGTGTAAACGAAACGTTTTATATAGCTTGGACACCGTCCCGTTAAAATCACATATATTCCCCGCCTGTATTTTCAATTTTACGGTAAAAAAAAATTAGTAATAACATAACAGTAGCCATCAGAACTGACGTCTTGTGTTACTTACTTCGTGCCTGTTAAGAGTGTCTCTTATACCTCTAGAACACTTCCAGAGCAAATGACGGACTTTGAAGGAACAGAGACTTTTTGTAGATATAACGGTCTTTTGACAGTTACTTCTGATATTCACTGCTCAAATAAGATAGTTTCGTTTTGTTGATTTATCCATCGAAATGAAAAATGGGTGTTATTTTAATAACGAAAAATAATGATCCCACAGTTCTTATTTTAACATCTAATCAGTAGTTTTTGTGTAGACTGAATTTTACAAAGATGAGAAAATATCTCTGAACACTCTAACGCAGTGTTTACCAACCTTTTTTGATTAAGGACCATTATTATATTTTTGTTTTTAGTAGGGACCTCAAAATTTAAGAATAATAAACTATATGATTATTTTAATATGCTTCATGTAACTCCGGTATAATGTATGTATTATAAAATATATAATTTCATAGGTACATTTATATGGGTTATAAATAGGTAAATAATTACTTAAAAATTTTTTGTGTTTATTTTCTAATAACTGAGATCTCAGTGAATAAACAACAAGCGACAAGGTATGGATACAATACCTTTTAAATTTGATTCATGGAAAATTTTTAAGCATCTCACGGACCACCGTTTGGGAACCACTGCTCTAACGTTATGTAAATCATGTAATGAATCACTTTGGAACTTCTTTAATACTTTCACTAACAGCAGTAACCCTTAATGATGTCTAGGGTTTAGCATATCTATTGCAGTTCTACTTTTAAATTTCTTCACAGCTTTCTTTATAATACCTGATTTTGAGGACTATTACCATGCCCGAAAAGTATATACTATTAGATTAGATTTTTTTTTTTAAGAAGTTATCAAAGTTTCAACATGTTCAGCGGTTGTTAGACGAATCATATTGATACTAAGAACTAAATTTATAAGGTCTTCTATTTTGAAACACTTCTTTAAAAGCGAAAATTCTGATTTGTTAAAAAAAAACATTTTTCCATTTATTGATTGCTCCTTCTAATTAAAACACCAATAGTCAAGGTGTTTAATTAAAAATTTTATTATTCCAAGCCCACATTTCTTACAGTTCAATTTTACAATTTACAATTTCAGCAAATTCTCTGCACATTCCTATAGAATTTTAAAGGATTTTTCTTCCATTGTATCCAGTATTCGTTCCGCAC
>NC_051847.1:39435010-39443185 GCF_002237135.1 Teleopsis dalmanni
ATTAACAATTTGACTTTAACCGCTCTAACATCCCGCCCCCCTTGAAAGGATTTTCAATTGGTAATAGTGCGAGTTTGTGGATTGGACGGCGTATTACTCCTTTTGGGGTTTGCACATCAACAACACGAACCAAATTATCTGGACCCCTGATGCAATGCACGATTCGGCCCATCAACCAGCGTAGTGGAGGCATATTGTCTTCATGGATTAGAACCAGAGCCCCCTCGGTGATGTTAGATTGTTCTTCTGTCCATTTGGTGCGTATCTGCAGCTCATTCAGATAGTCTCTAGACCATCTGCGCCAGAAGTGATGTTTGACTGCGGTTATACGAGACCATTTATCAATTAATGAAGCAGCTTCATACTGAGGACTTGGTTCAGATAAAGTTTTGAGCGGCCCACCGATAAGAAAATGTGCCGGCATTAGCGCTTCGTAATCGCTCGGGTTACAAGAATGAGGTGTGATTGGTCGCGAATTTAAGATGGCTTCGATTTCAATCAGTGCTGTTCCAAGCTCCTCAAAGGTGAATCGAGTATTTGATAGTGTTCGATACAGATGGCCTTTCGCACTTTTTACAGCCGCTTCCCATAGACCTCCAAAGTGAGGTGCTCGGGGCGGTATAAAATTGAAATTTATGAATTGGTTGCTGCAAAAGGTGTGCAGCATCACTTGATTAGACTTCTCGAAAAACATCCTTTTTAACTCTGCTAGTTTGTTGTTAGCCCCAACGAAGTTTGTGGCGTTATCGCAATAGATGTCTGATGGTAACCCTCGTCTACCGATTAACCTTTTCAGTGCTGCAATAAATGCCTCCGTAGATAAGTCTGACACGGCTTCTAGATGAGCTGCCTTTGTAGACAAACAAACGAACACGGCTATATAGGTCTTATATGGAACCCGTCCCCGAATTCGGAGATACGTTAATATCGGACCGCAAAAATCTACCGCAGTACGCGCGAAAGGACGACTTGGAGTGAGGCGTTCGATTGGGAGATTACCCATCATTTGATTAAGTAGTTTGGGTTTATAACGCACGCAGTGAATACACGAGTGCACGACTCGGCGTGCAATTTCTCGAATATTAATTATCCAGAAGTTTAGTCGAGTAAGGGCAATTAGTGCCTTTGCGCCTGCATGATAGTTGCACAAGTGTACATGCCGAACATAAAGTTCCACAAAATAACAGCCCTTCGGCAACAAAATAGGGTGACGTTGGCCTACTGAGATGTCATTCAGCTCGAGGCGACCTCCCACCTTTAGTAATTGATAACCGAATACATTGTCCAGGAAGGGATTTAGATGCTTTAATGTACCTTCGGCTGGGTTCCCTCGTTGTAGGCGTTGTATATCAATTTCGAAGAATTGCTGTTGGATGACCCAAATAATACAGTGCAATGCCTTTTGTAGCTGAATAGGTTGAAGGGTACATTCTCCGTTCTTCAATTTATTCTTGGTTACATGATAAAATCGCTGTACCTGCGCTATTACTCGTAGCATCTTAGTGTATGAACTATATCTTGACAATACCTGTAATACGTAGTTGTCTTCATTTGTGTTAATGAATACAACCTTCCGCGTCTCTTTATTGACTTCTTCCATATCCAGGTTGTGACATTTCAAATGCGGCCAGTATTTATCAGCGAGTAACAAAAATTCCGGCCCCGTAAACCAACAAGACTCTGATAATTGGCGGATGTTACAGCCGCGCGACACAACATCTGCCGGGTTGGATTGGGTAGGAACGTGTCTCCATTGCCCATTTGCGGTAATATCTTGAATTTCCGCTACTCGATTGCCAACGAATGCAGACAGGGTTGATGAGTGCTGCTTCAACCAATGTAATACAATCTGTGAATCAGTCCAAAAAAACGTTTCACCCTTAAATTGCGCAAATATTGGTTGGACCTTCTGATACAGTTTGGCAAGAAGTAAGGCACCACAGAGTTCTAGTTTAGGTAGCGACTTCCGCTTTATAGGTGCCACACGGGATTTTGCAGTGAATAGCCTGACCGTCACCTTACCTGATGTGTTTTGTGATCGGAGAAATATACAGCAACCATATGCGCGTATTGAAGCGTCACAGAAACCGTGTACATCAACCTGTTGATAGTTTATGGATAGGCAGTATCTCGGCACCTTAACCGATGAAAGCGTTGTAAGATCTTGAATAAATGTTTTCCAAGCTGAGTGAAGATTTTGAGGGACTGACTCGTCCCAGTCCACACGCAAAAGCCACAATTCTTGCATCATAATTTTGGCTACGAGTATGATCGGTGCTAGTAATCCAAGCGGGTCGAATAATGAAGACGCAAGGGATAAGATGGTGCGTTTTGTTACAATATGACCTGGTTGTGCATTGAACGAAAATAGGAAAACATCTTGCATTTGGTGCCACTTGATGCCTAGAGCGCTGGTGACGGTATCTGTATCAAGATTCAAACTCTTTGTTGTAGTATCGCTGATGAAGTCATGATGGTTTGAATGCCATTTGTCAAGATCGAAGCAACCCTTCTGTAGAATGGCCGTTAACTGATGTCTGATATTGGTGAGTTGATCAATGGAATCTGCTCCACCTAAGAAGTCGTCGACAAAAAACGATGATTTAATGAGTGCAGCGCCTATTGGGTATTGTGTTTCAAATTTGTCCGCCAAATACTGCAAACTCCTGGTTGCTAGGAAAGGTGCTGATGCAGTACCATAAGTGACTGTATTCAACTCGTAAGTACTAACAGGATCGGACTCCGTATCTCGCCAAAAAATATATTGGAATTTTCGATCTGGTTCATCTATCAGTATCTGTCGGTACATCTTAACAATGTCAGCCGTCAAGGCATATCGGTGCAAACGAAATTGAAGTAGCAACAAATATAACTCCGGCTGAATTGTCGGGCCGACCAGTAGAATATCATTTAATGAACGTTGCGAAGTTGTTGGACATGACGCATCAAAAACCACCCTCAGCTTGGTCGAAGTGCTCGACGGTTTTAAAACACAGTGATGAGGGATATAATAATGTGGTTCGTTGGTTTTCGGAGTCTCAACACGCGTCATGTGTCCGAGCTCTCGATATTGTTTCATGAATTCTTGATAGTCTTGCTTCAGTGCACGATTAGATGACAATCGCCGTTCTACAGAACAAAAACGGCGTAAGGCGATATTGTGTGTCAAACCAAGACAATCTGGCGAATCTTTGAATGGTAACCGAACGACAATTCTTCCCATCGCATTTTGGTGGACCGTTTCACGATATAATGACTCACACGCAACATGTGCTGGTGACCATGACTTTGAAGCCGGTTGCACTTCCTCTATCTTCCACATCATTTCTAATTGATCGGAGACTGTATCTTCAACTGATAATAGGCATTTTGCTGATGGTGATGCAAATGGCTGACCCTTGTACTTGCCAGATACAATCCATCCTAATAGTGTTTTTTGAAGTACTGGAAGATTTTCACCTAGTTTGATTTGACCGACAGACAAAATATCAAAGAAACTTTCAGCTCCAAGCAAGAGATCAACGCGCTTGGATTTAAAGAATTGCTCATCGGCGAGAGGTGTATTTGGTGGAACCTTCCACGACGATATATCGATTTCAGAACTTGGTTGATATGCGATGTGATTCGTAATACCAAAGTTTAAAGCAAGTTCAAGATTTGAATGACGAGATTTGATTGATGTGAGCGTCTGATACTTTGTGTTGGTCAACGAACTACCAATACTGGAAACATGCAACCGATGTTTATGTTTTGCTAAACTAAGCTTCTTTGAAAACTCCTCCGTTATGAAGTTGACCTGAGAGCATGAATCAAGTAAGGCTCTACCCACTTGATAACTTCCCGATGAATCCTTCACTAAAACCAATGCAGTGGCTAGAATTATTTGCTCGGCCGATGACATATTAAGATGGGAATGGCTGGCAACGTTGTCGTTGGGCATAGCAGCGTGTTCTGTGCGTCGTGATGATCCCGCGCTCTTAATATTCGTTGGCAATTGCGAATGATGCAAGAGAGTGTGATGTGGCTTTGCGCAAACCTTACATTTAAACGTTGATGTGCAATTAACCACATGATGGCGTGGCGATAAGCAGTTTATGCAGAGTTTTAGGCTCTTCACCTTTTCAAACCTTTGAACCACCTCCAGTGCCTTAAAACGATGACAATTCTGTATTAGGTGTTCATTGCTAGAACAAAATGAGCAAGAATTGCTGGATGTAGATGCAACAAATGCGTATTGTTTTGAGCGTCTGTTACTCTTGGAGTTAAGATTATTAGGTTTACGTTGTGATGATGACTGATTGCCGTTTTCACTGTCGAGTGATTCGAGAAACTGGCAATGCCTATCCAATAATTTTGAGCAATCTTCCCAACTAGGTAATGTGTCGAAGTTACGCGATTCATTCCATTTCCTACGTGTAATTGCGTCCGTTTTTTGCATGATTAGCGAGATAAGTAGAGCCTCACATATTTGTTTCTCTGTACCTAGCGAACAGAGTGAACCATACAAAGCGGATGCATTGTTTACCAGACTACGAAGTTGTTGGCTTGACTGACCCGATACTGCTGGTAGATCAAATAGTGTCGCGATATTTTCGGCGAAGATTAGGCTATTATTGTCATAGCGCGATTTAAGCCTATCCAGAGCCTTTGGATAGTTTTCATTCGAAATAGGAAATGCCTGTACTGTCTCTAGAGCTTGACCAGTAAGGCAGTTCAGTAAGTGATTAAATTTTTCAATATTTGTGAGGTATATTTCGCGATCTATGATTTGGAGAAACGAATTAATAAAATTGTTATAATCCGAGTACTTACCACTGAATGTATTTAATTTTAACAGTGGTAATTTTTTACTTGAGGTGGGCATCATTGCTGTTACGTCTAGCACTGATGCATTGTGGGCCTCTTCCTGCAGTTGAGACATGATTAATACTTTGGTGGAAACGTATAGGTCTTCTAATTCATCTCTAGCTGAGTCAGTTGCATCTAATTTCTCGATCAACGTCTGAAAAGCTAAGATTTGTTTAAAATATGATTCTAAAATACCTAGTCGACATTTCAGTTCTGGTTGTGAGAGCGAATTACTCTTTCCTTTCACGAACGTCTTGATCCTTGAAATGCTCGCTTTCGTCGAGGCTCGCTGTTGTTTTAGTTCTGACAGTTCTGCCGTAGTGGTTGGCTCTGCCGTTGCCATTGAAACAATTGTAGATACTTGAGAACAGCAAGGGACGAAGTCGAAAAGTCACAATAGCAGCAGCGAACTTTCCGAAATTGAACTGCTCTTACGGTGGTTGTTGTCAGACGCGACGTTGACGAATCCGCCCACTTACTGATTGGAAGCAAATATTAACCAGTAATCAACAAGTAAGTTAACTTGTTGTTGTTGTTGTAATTGTTCAGCGTGACCTTGATGCGGACACGAGGTTCTATTTGGCGCTTAGCAGAACCTAAGCCGAGAACCATAGAATGCACAATAGTACACACGTACGATAGTATATAGTATATATGTACAGATGTACGATATTATTAAAGTTAGCACACTTTAGATATATAACCGTTTAGGAGCAATACTCACACGAGCACATTATGGTTACAAATTAACCAAAAACAATAAAAGCGAAAGTATGTACAATCAACAAGTAAAGGTATCTTGTTGTTGTTATTTTAACTGTCGAGCACGACCTTGATGCGGACACGAGATTCTATTTTGAGGTTAGCGAACCTAAACCGAGAACCACCAATTGCACAAGAGTATATACGTACGATAGTACATATGTAATATATATATAGATGTACGATATATTATAATGGTTAGCACACGTTAGCTATATAGCTGGTTAGAAAAAGTATTCACACGCGCACATTAATGGTTACAAATTAACCAAAAACAATAAAAGCGAAAGTATATACAATCAACAAGTAAAGGTATCTTGTTGTTGTTATTTTAAATGTCGAGCACGACCTTGATGCGGACACGAGGTTCTGATTTGAGGTTAGAGGACCTAAACCGAGAACCACCAATTGCACAAGAGTATATACGTACGATAGTACATAGGTAGTATATATATAGATGTATGATATATTATGATAGTTAGCACGCGTTAGCTATATAACTGGTTAGAAGAAATATTCACACGCGCACTTTAATGGTTACAAATTAACCAAAAACAATAAAAGCGAAAGTATGTACAATCAACAAGTAAAGATATCTTGTTGTTGTGAATTTAACTGTCGAGCGCGATCTTGATGCGGACACGAGGTTCTGTTTTGAGGTTAGCGTACCTAAACCGAGAACCACCAATTGCACAATAATATACGTACGACAGTACACAGAATAGCACTATTAAATTTGCAAAAAGTCCTGTCACGGTCGCCAATGTAAATTATAAGCGTTTTTATAATTGGGTTTTATGATCTTTATTTCAATTTCTTTAACACAATGTAAATTATAAACGTTTTTATAATTGAGTTTTGATTTCATTTAATTTATACAATTGAATTTATACAATTTCGGTTATTGATTGTTTAATCACTTTTTTATGTGTACCCGTGTGTTGACACGTTCGCGATCGAAAAACAAGAGACAGAATCAAACCAACGGAGTTTACTTGCAGCCAAAAAATATAACAATAAAATTTGCTCATCTCGAGCGCAAAAAACAAAAGGCAATAAAACAAGACTTAGAACCGTTGGTTTGATTACATCTTATACAGGGTTAGTTAGGTAAATTAATTAACCATATATTAACCATATAAAATATTATATATATATATGAATTATATAATATATTAATTATAATAATTTAATTATACAATATGATTTACAATAGATTAAAATATAATAAATTATAATATATAAATCATATAACACATCAATTAATAATTCTACAGAATCCTACAATATTAACAATTTGACTTTAACCGCTCTAACAGATGACATGATTGATAGATAGAATTGATATAGATTCAAATTGCTTATTCCGGGTTTTTATTAGATCTCATAGTTTAAAAGTTGCAAACTAAGATTTATAACTGGATTGTAGATATTTCACTTAATACCACCTTTCAATGTGAATCACTGAGAGCTGCAAGTTCTAAGAAATGCCAGATGAAACAATTTCTGATCTTAGTGCCTTGCGATTCTCTGGAAACGCATTCAATATCTGTACTTGACTTCGATTGAATGGTTTATAAGAACTATTTACTAAGATATATTAAACTTTAATATGTTTAATATAGTAAAACTAATTCTTCTTCAAAACTCAATATCAGACTGTTCATCGGTGATGATGAAAGACTTATTAAATTACCTCAATTCAGCGGGATGGATTTAGTCTCTATTCTTCTATACTAGGGTTCTTGCGAGGAATGTGGTAGCATTCCTCGATTTCTTGCGAGGAATCGTTAATACATGGTACAAGGAAGTTATCTAATGGCCTGCCACTGTAATCAACCAACCAACTAACACGTTTTTCGACCAAAACTTTTTCTTTCCATTTATTGATGACAGCCAAGTCGTCGTTTTAAAATTTTTTGACTGATGTGGATGGAATTATTATTAAATAATTACTGCTTTTACTTGCTAAATTTTTTAAGAGCTAAAATTTGTAAAATTAATTTATATGAGTTTTATTTCAGCGAAAATATTAAAATACAATAAAAAAAAATATACAAAAAAGTTTTCCCATACCGGGAATCGAACCCGGGCCTCCCGGGTGAGAGCCGGGTATCCTAACCACTAGACAATATGGGATTGTACGACAGGATGGCATCTATAATTATTGAGCTACGAATTTTAATATTGCAGGCAATTGTTTCTATTTTTCTAATTTTTATTTTTTATTTTATTTACAACTATATTAAACGTATATTATATTAATTTATAATAACCGAAATTAATCTCTTAAAGAATATTATTTTTTTCGTGATTATTGCCTTTAAAAATTAAAGAATATATATAATTATTTTTGTGTTGTTTTAAAATATTTTATGCAATAATTAAAAAAAAAGTTTCTATAATATGAATATATTATTTTTAAGAGTAATAAAATGACATCTCTTCAGAACATAAAAAAGTACAAGTGTAAAATATTTTACACAAATAAAAATTAATTATACAGTTATTGATATCGATTTCAATGCATTGTTTTTTAAGATCTTTAATAGATTTTCTGAAAAA
>NC_051847.1:39443285-39455370 GCF_002237135.1 Teleopsis dalmanni
TTTTCAGCACGGGAAAATTATTGCCGTCTAAGTACACAATGCTAGAGTCCATAGGCACACGACGTGGCAGCTCAGTGGTTTGCTGATTACCACAGTCAACGACATTTGTTGACCATATTTGGTCATGGTAACAAGTGCAATTGTTGGGGCACGTCATTTCACAATCGCATGCATCAAAGTCGCAGCAGTGGCACAGCGCAAAACAATGTGATTCATAGCGGCACAGAAAGTCTTGCGGCTTGAGACTGGTTAGCGAACGAACTGGAGCGCCCCGTGCATGTGGCATAACGCATTCAATATTTGGCAAGTCCATAACTCGTGGATGTTGACGTGTTGTGACATTATTAATGCGCTGCAGCCAGTCCATGGTGCAGTCACACTCGAACGGATTACCGCCGAGATAAAATTCAGGTAATGGCTTTGTGGGTGGCACTGGCGCAACGCGTAATTGCTGCAATTGCAGCTTCGACATCGCATTTGCATATAAATCAACACGCGCCAAATTCACCTTATCAACGAAAGCATTCGGATGCACTGTGCTGATGTGATTGTTGTTAATGAACAGCAATTCGATGGTGTTCGGTATGGACATGGCACCAATTTCAGTCAAACGATTGTGACTAGCATCGAGGGTTTTGACGCGTATTTCCTCCTGCAGCTTGTAGTAATTACCCAGTACTTCAATGTAGTTGCCATGAATATCGAGCCACTTTAAATTAGATGGTATGAAGGCGTAATCAAACCAGACGAGATGATTTTCTGATAAATTCAGCCAAAGCAGCGAAACGAGTGTAGCGAACACACCATTTATGTCTGAGAGAAAATTGCGATCCAGGCGTATGGCTTCTAGTTCGAAATTTTTGTCAAAGGAACCACGTTCAATGCTTTGTATGCGATTTTTGGCTAAATTTAAGACACTTAAGCGTGGCAAGTCTGCAAACATGCTTTTTGTTATATTGCCAATCTGGTTGTCAATCAGGCGCAAACCAGTTAATTGATGCAAATTTTTGAAACTTTGATTGTCAAATGTACGTATTTGATTCTCACCTAGATCGAGAGTGCGTAACATGGATAAGTCCTGCAGAGCACGTGGTACCTCATTCAGTTGATTTGAACTCAAGTCCAGCTCTTTCAAATCAGAGCAATTTTTGAAAACATTCGACTCGATGACGCTTATCAGATTGTTATTCAGTGTAAGCTTGGAGAGCACATATAAGCCATTGAACAGTTTGTCATCCAATGTATGCAAACGATTTTCTGCTAAATTCAATGTATGCAGATTGTAGAGTGGCAAGAATGCATTGTCCTCAATGTGGCCAATTGAGTTGTTACGCAAATTAAGTATTTGCAGGAAGTACAGCTCCTTAAAGGTGCGATAATCGATGCGTGTTAATGCGTTGTGTGCCAAGTTTAATACAATCAAGCGTATCAAGCCAGCAAAAGTAGTGTTGTCGATATGGTTTGAAGTTAACTGATTGCCAGATAAATCGACTACCAGCAACTGTTCAAGACGATGAAACAAGCCCTTGGGCAGCTCATATAAATCGTTGTGCTGCAAATGAATTTCACGCAACTCCTTTGAACCGGCGAATAAACCCTCTGGCAAGGTCTCCAAATGATTGAAACTCAAATTAACAATACGCAACGAACTCAGCCCAGCCAATGCTTCACCAGATAACTCCGATATATTGTTGTGTTGCAAATTTAAATGTTGCAGACGACGCAAACGTGAAATGCCCCAGCTTTCAGTGATAGAGCGCAAATCATTAAAACTAGCATCAAACACTTGCAACTCACTGCCACCATTGCAGTTCATGTCAGCAAAGCCCAAATTCTCAGCCACTCGTATACGATTGTGCGTCAAATTTAGTGTTTGCAAATTGCCTACAGGGCACAGAAATCCAGCAGGTAAGGCGCGCAGATTGTTATCACCCAGATCCAGCTCAGTCAATTGCTTCAAACCTATCAATGAGTCTGGAAACAGCTCTAATGTTTTGCTCGGACCCCAATCAGCATTGCGTGTATTCACTGCTAACGTTTTTACAGCGCTCAGTCCTTCAAATGCGTTATTGGGCAGTTGCAACAATTTGCATGACTCCATACGCAGTGCATCCAGCGTCTGCAAGCGCGCGAAAGCTGCTTGCGGTAATTGCGATTCGAATGAATACAAATCGCTGCATTTTATCAACAATTGACTTGTGCCTTCGGCACCTTGTAAATCCAAGCCACTACGTTCAATGGTACGCAAATCACAACGCACCGAACTAGTGCCATTATACTGCCAGGAACATTGATTTATTGATGCGGACGTTGAAGCCAGTGCTGAGGCAGAAGATAACGTGGCCGTTGATGCTGGCGATGCTAATGATAGTGTGTCAACTGCTGAAGATGGCAATGCAGATGCAGCGGAAGTAACAGCTACTGCTGAGTGTGCTGGTGATATGCTTGTGGCTGCTACGACCATAAATCCACAAATTGCATTTAAGGCCAACAGCAGAGCGACTAGTCGAGCAGCATAGAACTCCCCAAAATGCCAGATTTTCCACATTTTTGCTGCTGCAAATTTAGATACCCAATTTCAAAAATTTTAACTAATAATTATTTGAGTTATGCGTTTGGGCAGTTCGTTTTCACTTTATATGAGTTATGTACATTTTATTTTGTTTACATTTGAACACTTAAATTTTTTTTAAATATTTTTTGTATATTATTTAATTTATTATTAATTTAAAATAATTTCGAATTTGCTTTGGTCTTGCACATAAGTACAATTATATTTTTATTTTTATTTAATTTTACACTGAGTATTTCAATGCAGTTTGGTCTTCATATTTCAATTGGTTTATTTACATTAATTCAATTGAGCTTAGTCGCCTTTACTAAGCAGTATCTTTCTAATAATTCTACATTAAATTCACTGTTTAAATTCATTTAGTAAATTTCTTTGATATGACTTCAATTTATTTAAGTATTTTTTCTTGAGCACAATAGCTAAAAATTTGCAAGACTGCATAAATTCGTTAATTTTTCATGGCAAATTTTCTTTATAAAAATTTTCAAATCAATTTTTCATAGCAGATTTTTCACGTTAATTTTCTTGACTCACAAATATTGTGAGTTTTCCGTTAGTTTCATTACTTTAACTTAGACACACACATCCAAAACAAATTTCAAATTTCTTTTCGTGCTTCTAGTGCCTGTTCTTTACGATTTAATGCTTATTTGAAAAAATGTGCTACACTTCCACAAAAGTATCAGTATTGTATCTTGTATCTTGTATCTTTAGTGAATTCAAAACCCGTTTTCAAACAAATATCGAGCATAATCCACACGTCCGTTGTGTACGGTGCTCGGACTCGAACTGATTGCAAGAAATTCAGACAATTCACTACTCGCCAGCAGGAAAAATCCATGCGAACGCATACGTTTTGTCGGCAAAATGCCTTTATCTGCACGATACAAAATCCATTCGTACTCGTACTCACACTCGTCGGTTTGGGTTGTTTATTTACTTTTCGCTCGTACCGTTAACGAGTAACCGAGCAAAGAGAGCGAAATATCTTCCATGTTTGAGATGAACTGGCATGTTTTGAGTGGGAATTGCTTACTTTGTGTTGTCGTTAATGAAAACTTTGTATGATTTTCGTTTGCAGTAGGAAAATTCAAAAGAAAGAGCATGTGAAAGCAGTGAAATGAGATTGTTTTCTTTTCTTATAATAGAACAATTAAATTTTTATAAGAAATATTTGAGTAAAATAGGCAAGGAACGTTTAATGAAAAGGGTGAGTATGACTAAAGGGTGGTAGGGTTCAGTTAGGTTCATATTATGATATGTTCTTCTTAGTAGGAAATGAAGATATGAAGAATTACACTGCCACTGTAATTGAAAAGATATTGAATTCTTTAAGTAAATTTAAAACTACTCAGAAGAGGTTCGTGGGAAGACGAAATCCATAATATATTATTACTTAGACAACTGCAGCGTTTAATGTATCAAATTAGAAGGGTTTGGCGCATTTTATATCTATAAAGTTATAAAGGCCTGCGAATAAGATAGCAATCTCTCTCGCTTCATAAGGCTAAGTCATTATAATGTCGTGCCTTTTTACTTAATAAGTAACTCATATATTAGATACAATTCGCCTATCTAAGTTAGCTGGCAAATCGAAGAAGCAATTATAATTTTTTTAGTACCAACAATATCATAATATATTGAAAAGTATCATAAATGACAAAAAAATTTTTCGATTAATACTTATTAATAATGGCAATAGTAATTAGTAATAGTAGTAATTAATAGTAGTAAGTAATAGTAATTAATCCTTAATAGTAATTGTAGTATTGAACGATATTTAATGGGTAATATGAAACGTACTCATGCACCAGGTTTTGTTGTTTCAATATATAAACTTATATACTGATATATATATATATATATACTACATATATCAACATTATATATATATATATGCTCAACTCTTATAAGTAACAAAAATCTTCAGCCATATGACTGTTCATTTATAAACTATTTTTATGAGTAAACAACTGTTATATTGTATTAAGTCTTCTTTTTTAACATATACTAGTCAAAAATCAGCTTTCTATCTCAATTATAAAGCGAAAGAAAAGTAGAAGTTTTGTACTTATATTTAAAGATATTTATAAGGATAATTTAAGAATAATTAATCTCCTAAGTTGTGATATAGCATTGTCCTTTCTAAAAATACTCATAATTCGTTTCATTATGGTATTACTTATAAGTAATGCTACTAATAGTAACTAATGTTTTAGAGTAACCAGATTTTTTCAGTAAATAAATTGTTGAATTATTTATAAGTAATGTTACTAATATGAACTTTCATTTCTGGAATAAATACTTTAATACTCATCCATAACTTGATTCAAAGAGGGCAGTTCTTTAGACTATGCAGTATGACTCTTATCAAGGAAATTATACCCAAGTCTATAATTCTAATTATTATGAAATGAAAATGGATAAAATATTATGAAATGTATAAATAGCAAAATGAAATATATAAATCAGATATCTAACAGATTATTAGAAAATTTGGTGCTATCACTTATGATTTACTATGATAATTCCAAATTAATAATATAATAATCAAATAACAACTCAATGCATTATTAGTAATAAATTAGTTCATTATCTATAGAAACTATTGCCGTCCCGCAAAACTTCATTTAATTTAAATTATATTTTAATACAAGTACTACAGTGACAATTGCAACACCAAAAATAACAAACAGTGTTGCTCTAAATTTTTTCACATACATAATTTTGAATAATTTATGTGAGGTCCATGGTATAAAGTCCTACCTAAATGACACTGCCGGTAGCGCTGTCTGTTTGTAAGGCAGTTTATTGAACTAACAAATTACAAATTCAAAAAATTTTGTTTATTTTACTTACTCAAGAGTGAAGTTAACTCAGTTCCTATCTATTATTTTATACCAATACCTACTCTTTGAGTTGACTACTATGTTTACGGAAGAATTTTAAACCACTATGTCATGTCCTTATAGTTATTGTGTAAAAATTTATTTATCTATCCTGCCGCTATTATTATATTTGGCGCTGTTCATATTTAAGAGGGCAACTTTGTTGATAAAATTGAGTGATGTTAAGAGAAATGAAAAAACCTCAAGAGTTGTCTATTAAACACTCAAGAGTGTTGATAATTTCTCTTATAATTTAAATAAAATTTTTAACATACTAAAATATAATTTAAAGACATTAATAAAAAATGTGTAATAAAATAACGATATTTAAAAATATATGTATTAAAAAGAATAACTTATTAGACATGATATGTTAATATATCTTAACAATTTAAATTCTGTTTAATCTCTATTAGGATTTTTAGTAACCATTATTGCGAATTTAAGGAGTTTGTTTGTTTATTCCTGAGACATAGTCACCACACATTTTTTTAAGATTAAGCGTTTGCTTAGAACAGATCTTAATTGCATTAAAATATAGTTTCAATGTGTAATAGCACTAGTACTTACCCAACGTGCTGTCAGGGTGGTCTTAAGTCACATTATGCTGTTTATACTAAACCGCTAGCAAACATTTATATATATTAGTTCCCATAGATCCTATAAGAAGCAAATGGCTGCAATTAGATTCTTCCATTTTGTTCTGTTGGATGCAACTAGCTTCACTTCTCCCCAGGTTTTTCTAGTCCAAGGAGCTTTGAGATCAAGTTGCCTGCGCCATGTATGAGCCGGCCGTCTTTTCGTCGGTTTCACTGCGAATTATAATCTAGCCAACAAACATAAGGGTTTCACTATATATTTTCTTGAACAATATTGTGGTTCAGTATACTATTATTTCAAGAAGTTTTTAATATTCTCCGGCAATACCAAAAGTCTCCGGCTTATCGCGAATCCGGATTACGATTCGCGATAAGCCTTACCTCAAAATGAATAAGGTTTATGGATATAATAACACTCTTCCATTTTACATTTCCATAAAACAGAGCTACCTATATTTTTTTGTTGAATAGGCCAAGGATTGTAGCACTAGATATATGGCTGAAGTTCTATATTATTTTAAGTTACATAGAAGTTTCTCTAATCGTATTGGTTTTGGAAAAATAACTTTCTCGGATCCACATTAATTTGGATTTATGCTTTTAAGGTGTGTTACTGATTATAGTTATTCTAGTTCTTCGTTTTCTAACCGAATGGAAGTAGAAGAAGCAATCACATTTCCGTAACTCTTAATTCTATTTTTCAACTTTCTAATTCTTAAGCCGGTCTTCAAGAAAATTTTTTTTTTGAACTTAGGTACTGTTGAAGCTGCAGCAATTACTAACAATTTTAGTTATATTTGCTACAAAAACTACTTCTAAGTATTGCATTGGTTCAAATGGCTATCCTTAAAGTATTGAAATAGATATATATAAAATAGATATAATTTGACGAGCTGTTATAAATGTTTTTTTTTAAGCCAACTAAATTTATTATTATTTTTTTTGAATTATTTAGTTTAGAGCTTCTGTTACTAAGTTAGATACGAACTCTTTAATTTTTTCTCTTAATTCTTAACTCTTTAATATATAATTTTTTATTTTTAACTCAAAAAAAATTTCTCATAAATTTAATAATTCAATCGAAGCTCATAAATTACATTTATCTGCTCTTAAAAGTATCTCGAATGCCTCACAACAATTTCAACCAGCGCATTTTCATTGTCAACTGTCAATTGAAGGCGCACTGCATGCTTTGTAGTTAATATGAAAACGTTGCGTGTACATCATTAAAGTCTTCATTCGAGAAGATACAATTTTTATATATAAATTTTTTTTTTTTTTTGGTTTACTTGGTTTGTCAACGTTGATGGACACATTACAGATTGCTCCCTAGCACTTGAATATCTTAAGAGTTTACATGAGGGTGTACATTTGAACGTTTATATAAATCTATCTAGTATCTGTGCATCGCATGCATAGTAGCATTTCATACTATAAACAAAAACCTATGGTTGAATGAAATTCAAATTTTTTTTCACAATTCGGGTTCAGTAATGCATTAAATACAGTTTGTGTTTATTTTTAGTTGAATTTGTATTTGCTTCAGTTTGGATTAAAATATGCAAATGTGTACGCTTATGTATTTGTATAATTTTTCAGTTTTGTACAATATTTGTTTACTTGTGGCTGGCACTCGTTTATAAAAATCTGCCACTTGGTATCTGATAAATACGAGTACAATATCGATTAAAAGCGGCACGCTTGATGTACTCTATACTCGTTAGTTTGTAGCATTGTGTGTGTGAATTTTAAACATTTGTAATTTGATTATCTCACACAACATTTTCAACTACCAGATACATTTCATTCAGACATCTTATAGTTACTCTTTCTATTCATTAAATCCATTTCGTATTCTGTCAGCAATTGTATCTTATTTTCTTCTATTTAAATTGCACATCTGCATGTGTCAATCGATTTGTCAGTACCTTGTGGGCACTTAAAAATGTTTCGTAGTTTGTTCAATCATGTTCACAATTTTTAATAATTTATTTTTTAATTTAACATTTAAATTAAAATAATGTTTCCATCAGGAAACAGTTATGAAATGTCATAACTATTTGAAGTGCTACAGCTCAACGGTGAGTAAATTTTAAATTATTAAAAAAAAATATATAGCTGTGGTTTATGCATTATTTCTAAAAATAGCATTGCAAGAAGTATTATTTTTGACAAATAACCTATAAAAATTAACAAGACTCGATATTTTTATAAAGCTAATTTATTGTGTGTTGACATTGTATGGTTATATGTGAGACAACAGTTCCTAATGGACAGAGTTCTATACACATTGAGAATTTAATCAAAGACTAATTATGATGGAAATTTGTTGTTATCCAAAATAGCTATATGATTGGCCTAAGAACTGATTTAATTAAAACATGAGAGTCAATGGTGGTAATTAGAAAAGGTTCAATGTATATGGACAGTTAAATCAAAGATTCCTGCTGATAGATATTTTCCAGTAATCAAAATATCTATATCTATATAATTAAAACACGCGACTCACAGATTCTAATTGACGAGGTTTAATGCATATGAACAATAAAATCGAAGACTTTTATTAATAGATTATTGACAGTATCTAAACAGCTATATGGTTGGCTCAAGAACTGATTTAATGACAACACGTTGGACCATGCTTCCAATTGGAAAAACTTAAACACATATTGCGAATCAAATAATAAGACCATTTATGACAGCTATTCGTCTGTATCAAAAGAAACTATATATGTGGTTGGTTTAAAAACTGATTTAATTAAAATACGGTGTTAATTAGAGTCAACGATTCTAAATGACAAGGTTCAATGTATATGGACAATAAAATCAAAGACTACTTATAATAGATATTGGAAGGTATCTAAACCAGCTGTATGGTTAGTCCAATAACTGAGTCAATTAAAACACATAAGTCAACGGTGTTAATTATAAAAGGTTCAACCTATATGAAAAATTGAATCAAAGACGATTAATGATAGATATTTGACGTTACCCAAAGTAGCTACTTGTAAATCCAAGAATTGACTTAATATAAATACAATTTACGACTTAAAAACTTCCCTGTTATTATTAACGCCTATTGTTAAATTATTTTATTCAAAGATTAATTTCATGCAACGTAAATTTCTTAATTACATTAAAATATTAAATATTTGTTTTGAATTTTTTTTTTTTCATACTAAATTCATCTATGTAAATCCTTCTAAATCCTTTAAATTTCAATGTCAATCCTTAATGCAAACAAGGCATAAAAGCTGTAATTTTCCTACATTAAATGTAGCTACACATCGTCTTAAAATTATGTTTATGAGTTCGCATAATATAAACAAAATTTGCATAATTTATCATTAATAAATTCTCATTAATAAATCAAAACAAAAATATGCTCACCTTAAAGCCACTCTGGTCTTGTCGCAATTATGAGCACAGAGTCCATCCAAGCTCCGTTGAGTGCTTTGAGAATGTAAGCGAAGCACAAGTTGAGCCTGCATTTTTTGCCATTCATAAGTATCTCGTATCTTAACTGGATTGTTTTTAGTAAACAAACATTTCGCTAACAATCTGCCGAGAACTTGTTAAACTTGTTTAAATAGCAAAAATTATTATAAATGCCTTAACAATTTTTTTATTGCTTTCGTCTTTGATGCTCTGCTCTTTAACCATTTTCCTTGCCATTTAATTACTTGTCATCGTTGATGGCTATGAATGCAATCCGATTGGCTTAACAGCTGTTAAGAAAAAATTTTATAATAAAATTCCATGGTCCGAGTGGACGTTTATATATGAAACAGTAATGCAGTTATTTATGTATGAGATTTTAATAAGAATTTTAGAATAAATTACGTTTTTTATTTTTTTACTAATAGTATTTTTGGGATGAGAAAGAATGCTGGACTTCAAATTATTTTTTTTCTTAGACTAATACTATTTTTGGGATGAGGAAGAATGCTGAACTTAAAATCACTAAAACCGTACTTGAATCCAACGAATGTGTAAAATGTTTTAATTAATGTAATGATTTGAAGTTATATGTGAATATTCTGTTAACTCTCTCTGTTAAGAAGAAGAGACTGAAGAGACTTCCTCAACATTTCATTTATTTATTACAATAGAGGAACATATTGTTTATAACATTTATCAAGAAAATTATATTGCAGTAGTTAAACACATTTAACCAAATGAAATAGATCATTTTCGAAAATAGTGAAATCGGGAATAGAAGACGTCTCTGATCAGAATAGCACATAGAAGTAACAAAGGTATCTTACTATGCGAAGTCATAAAGTGTTAATCCTAACAGCTGGCCATTGTCTGACTAGTTTACATACCGCAAGATTATGCAACACTTCTAGTATTGCGGTGAGAACAAGAAAGAAGAAACATACCGAAAGAATATGCATAAGTACTAACTACTACTGCGGGCATTGCGGTGATAAGAAGAAAGAAGAAACACACCGAAAGATTATGCATCAATACTAGTAATTACTGCAGTTAATACACTATTAGCATCAGGAAAGTATCTTATATGCTGTAGACTTGAAACACTGACAAAATAGCTCAATAAGAGCTGATAAATGCAATTACTTTACTACTGGTTTATTATGGTATCATATTAGACCACTTAGATTATGTTTTTTAATTCTCAATTAATGGAAGCCGACGACCGCGTATCTTTATCTACTAAGCACGGAGGTATAGGCTAAAGTCACTTCCAAACTACTTCAAAGGATTCAATTTACATATTGGTATATTTGTTATTAAGATATCCTTAAAACCAAATTAATGTAATAATCTCAAAAGCACCAACACTCGTCTCCACTACAATAAACTTCTAATTAAAGCTTGCTAGCCAATATTTGAGATAAGGACGAAGGCTAAACTCCTGGTACTAACTTTCTATGTTAGCCAATTATAAAGATGTGGAAGATTTATAATGATTGATATCTTGATCGGATTAAGGAAATCAGCCGATATTTATATGTTAAATTTTTAATCTGTCAGTCGGTGTCAAAACAAAGTATTCGTATTATATTGAAGACAAGGATGAAGTGCAAGCAGCTATTCTATTCTCTTTGTTGCCTAGTTATAGCTGTAAAGTAAAACCATTAATTACTACTTTCTTTGTAGAGTAGTTTAAATAATATAGCATCAAAATTAATATATTAATTAAGTGAAAAATACGAACTGATATTTATGTGTCGAAATATTAGTTTCTCATTCAGAGTCGTAGTAAACTATTGGTATAATGTTTTAGACATACTGAGAATATGAACTGATATTTACATTTTGAAATGTTTAACAGTCATGGGAAAAAAGGAATGTTTTCTTTTGTTCATCATGACAGTCTAGTATGGGTTACTACTTTCTTCCTCAACTACTTATGTCCATCTTCATTTCCATTATTCTCAAATTGATGTTTATCAGTCAATCGAAGTGAGAGTAAAACTATTAATATAAGGATAATGAAATATAGGAAAAGGATAGGGGCCAAAGTTAGCTCCTATCTTTTTCCTAATACATTAATATTAATGTTTTTCACGTAAGTTATTGTTATGTTATTTATTAATTATTTTAATTATATTTTTTTTTTCTTTATTTAATTTCTTATAATATTTTGTTAAGTTAGCTTTAAGGTACTGTAATTAAAAGGATTATGCCTAAATGCATTTAAATAAAATAATAATAATATTTTTTCACATTATTTATATATATTTATTTGAATATATTATTTAAATATAATATTAAAAATATATGAAATATATTTTAAAAAAATATTTTGTTTTTCATAACAAAAAATTAAGACTTCTTTATGAAAATTGTGATGAAATAATAAATATTAGTTATTGCATTATCAAAAAAAAATAATATAGTCACTGAATAATATGTAGTACCCCAAAGATAACTGCAGAATATAGTCGAAATATTGATGTGAATAAAAATTTTTTTAAATTAATTTTTAAAAAAAATGTTTTTTATAACAACGGACCAATAAGCCCGTTTCATAAGCAAAGTTATTAATAAAGCCA
>NC_051847.1:39455470-39500794 GCF_002237135.1 Teleopsis dalmanni
TTTAAGTGAGATGTGTGGTATTAAAAATATATAACTACTTGATCATCTATTAAGATAACTGTTAGGATGCATGAAACTCTATTTGCAAAATGGAAACGAAAATGGAAAAGTAATCGCTACAAATTCCTTAGAAGTAATCACATTGTGATACCAAAGAAGAGTTTTAAAATACACCAAGTGATTTTAAAAATTTTTTAGATAATTTTTAGTTAAAAAAATACTTTTCAACCAGGAAAGTTTCCATCATAGATCATAACTATAAAAGGTTTCTATCACACTTCAAATCCATTTTTATTTTCATAGTTGATGTTGGGATAGTTGGGTGCTATTATAATGCAATCTCTTCTCATAATCTTAATTAAGCATATATATAGTAATCTATGCAGACCTCATTAGGAATTATCACAAGCCACGTAAAATTTTAATTTGCTTAGGACGATCCATGACTGTTAAGATTTTCTAGCTGCAATGTAAGTAACATCTTCTGTATAATATTTATAGTACATTATTTTTCAACTGTTAATACTAAAACTCATCAATTTAATACAGCAGTTATGCGTACCATTATTGTAAACAAACTAGCATAAATTTTTACTGTCTCTCTCTCCTCCTTCCTTTCTTATTTTTAACATTAATAGATCAGTGTTTTACTTATTCACGTATGCAAAATAATGGTTTGTGTTTACGCAAAATTATGCAAAAACAACTATAGACATATGTGCTTGCACAGCTTAAAAAAAATTACCTATGCAATTTACATCAACATACTTGAGAAAGGCGGGCGAGTAAAAGGTGATTAAAATTTTTCTCTCAGCTTAAGGTATTGCAACATGTCTTGTCAATGCTAAATCATTTGGCATTCAATCGAACACATGCATTCATACAAGGATACATTTATATGTCTATAATGTTACAACAAATATTTTATTAATTACATATTGTCATATTAGAAGCCTTGTTTCAAACCTTTATGTCGTTTCGAGTTGTAACCAATCTGTTTGCTCGAATAATACTTAATGACGACTATTATATGCACAAACCTAATGATCTTTTAATGCCGAAAAAATCTAATCAGTGCATAAGCAACTGCATGAAGCCAGTAGAAAAAAAATTGTCAAAGAGGTGTGAATAATATTAACGGCGCGCTTATCGAAAAAAAATTTTAATGTTTTCTTTATTAATAATAGTTTTAAATATCATTGTTTTTATAAAAAATAAAAAGAAATAAATGTGTTTAATTTTAAATTTAAATGGTTTAGTGTTTCAATTATTAATTAGTGTAATATTTTTAAGTGAAGTTAAAATTAAAATTATGTCGCCAAATTATAATTTCACGAAAATTGTGATAAAATAGTTTCATTCTTTGTTAATAAGTTTTTTAATTGTTCACTATTATTAAAAAAAAATAAATTATTTTTTAAAGTTCTCTATATGATTTGATATAATTATTTCAAGCTATTGTTTTTCAGTGTTAAATTTCTATGTCAAGTTTATTATATTTGCTAATGCTTCCATTAAAAAATAATAAAACCGTAAGCCAACTTAATTCACCACAGTTGAGAGCAACGCAGCAGCAGAGACAGCGCATATTCTATTATCAACCGTTAAAATACGAGGTAAGTGAGCTAATGTTTCTTTATAATTGTTTATATGGAAAGCAATTATTGAAGTGTTTTTCAATTTATTTTAAATTCATAAATTTTTCAATAAAGCCGCTTAAAATTTATCTAAAATTTTTTTTTATTATTATTAATTTTTTTTAAATATGTGATAAATATTTTTTTTTTTGAGTTTAATTATATTTATTGACAAACTTACTATGGTCTAATAAAACTTTAGAAAGATTTTGCATCTAAAAATATAATGCAGAATACACAAATATTAAGGTTTTAGTTGCAGTGTTACTAAAGAAAATAAAGACAGCTTTTTTAATAATATTTAAATCGAATAGTAAATAGATAGTTTTCTAAATATATTTGACACTTATTCGAAGTGATTGGATATATAAAAGTAAGGTTTACATTAAAATGATTTTAACTTGATGCCAAGGAAAAGTAATATCTGGAGATCATTATTAAAAAGGAATGGGAACAACTAACTAATATTTAAAAAGTATATTTTTATTGAAAAATTCAAAATACAATAATAATGTATGCCTTACTTCCAATATGTTATAAATTTGCATACAATATAAAATATTTATTCTCAAAAAATTAATATAAAAGAAATTATGCTTACTAATTTTAACATAATATGTAATATAACATAAACAGCGCAGTAACAGATACCTAACAGAGGCCTGCAATACAAGGTAAGTCAATCTATATTTACATAGTAATAAAAATGTTAAAATATTGCACAATAAAAATATATGTTGCAAATATTAATAAAGTCAATTCATATTACATTACATTATCAAATTTTTATTATTAGTTTATATTTATAGAAACTGTTCAAATGATAATCCTTAATACCAATAAATAAAGTTGCTTAAACTATTTTCTGCACAAAAAAATTTTCGCACATCTTACCTCCTACACGTCACCTGCGGTTGTCATAAAATGTTTATAGAATCATATTGGCAGTTTATTCATAATGTAATATCTATAATGAGAGCAAACATCCATTTACATTTCCCATATGCTTTCTATCTTTCCTACTACTGCTAAATGCTGTGTTATTTTTGAATGTCTTTAAGGGTTCTTGGTCGTATTATCTATATGTATTAGAATGTACATTTGTGGCATAGCCCTAATAATTGTGATTAAATTGTCTGACAATGCGAAAAGGATTGGCAAGTATTTAAAAGTGCACTTAAATAATATACTCTATATATACACTACATGTACTCTACATAGACTCTACATATACTCTATTATGTAGAGGCTAGTTGAGTCAGTGCACTTGAACACTTTTACTCTCTATTAAATGCGAGGCTTCTTCAACACCCTTCTTCACGCCTTGACTGTATTATTGTTTATGACTACATCAGACTAAGCAATAATTGACCTCAGTTTTACATACCTCCCCGAGGAGCCTGTAACCTTTCTGAGATTTGATAACGCGGTGTTGGTAAGCCTATCAGTTTTCGTAAATAATTTCAGGGCTCTATCCATTATATAGTTTTTGATCGATTTAATATTAAGGCTCATGAGGATGTCATTTGTTCTAATATACCATGGTACCTTGAAAAGTCTTCTCAGAGCCTGGCTTTGTGCAATTTCTAGATGGTGAATAGTAATGTTTGAGGCTTTGCTGAACGCTACAAATCTATATAGAAGTGAAGGTCGAATGATTTGGTTATATATTAGCATTCTGTTCTTGAACAGCATTGAAATTTTCATTTTTGAATAGCGGTTAGTGGTGTATATAAACTCCATATATACAATATATGTATTGTATATTTACTCTAAGAATACTTAACACATACTCTACATATACTCTATATATCCTTTATATACACTGCATATAAATTCCATATTAAATACATATATACTCTATATACACTCTATATTACTCTACATATACTCTAAATATACTCTATAAAGACTATATATACTCTACATATACTCTCTATATACTCTATATGCACTCTATATATATTATGTATAAAGGGAAGGTATTGAAGGCGCAAATATAATATAATTTGGCCTGAATTTAATATAATTTGATTAAGTTTTCTACTCTACATATAGTTTTCAACTAGTAAAAAAAGTTGCCGCAACCAAAAAAAGAAAAAAACGCAGCTGTTGTAAATAAAAGTCAATAAAAAAAAAGTTAATTCTCTAAACTAAAAACTGAAAATAAAATTTAATTACTTCAATAGAAAATTTATTGAAAATATTCTGCCAACCAACAAAGGGTAAAAATCTACATTTTGACACTTTTCAACTGAAAGTTGAAAATTGAAATTGTCTGATAAATTTTTTCAAACGATTTAAGTAACCAAAATAAAATTTGCATATCAGCCGAACTGTGCCGTTTCCACACAATTCAATGGGAACAAATGCATTTGTTAAACCAACATCTCTTCCACAGCCTCTTCCACAGCTAACCACTTGAGTGGAGAAGCAACAAACCCGCCTAAGCTTCTTCGAAATCATAGCTTCTATTTGCAAAGCGTAAATGATTACCACTTAAAGCACTGCTCCACTGCCACCTAAGGATGAAAGGAAACCAATTGAAAAAATGGGAACATATGTTCTGCTTTTCAAGCAGTAAGTGATTTTCGGAGGTTAGCTGTTAGCTACAATGCGACTTAGTTAAGGAGCGGTTTGAGCGGAAGAACTATTTTCCTACAACAGTGAAACGAAATGAAAATTCATTTGAATATCAAACAACGCAGAGACGGAATTCGGTTGGGTTTTTTAGGTGAACAATGCCAGTTTGGTTTTTTCAGGACTTCAGAGTTTTCGAATTTCCTAAGTGTGTGTGCAGCAATCAGTCAACGGAAAAAACTGCTAATACAACGTATCCTTGTTAACTGAATAGCTGTGCTGGCGATGGCAGCGGCAGCGGGTGCGGCGGTGGAAGATATGAAAATGATTTTGAGTGAATTGTTTCAGTTTTATTCGATTTGACTGTTTGACTGTTTTACGTGAGAATTTCTTTTCCCACACACAGACATTTTTATGGCAAAGGGTGGCCATTTCGCCTAACTGTTAGCTAACATTTATTGCCGTCTTCCATTCCGAAGCACACTCCCCAACTACTCCGCTTCAGGACTGCTTTTTTTCGATATATGGCTATATAGGTATATATTGTACAAATGTAGGCACATAACCCACTTTTTATGCGAGCGGCTTAATGCTTTTGCAGGCGATGCTGAATTTGATTCAGATTTGTTGTCTGAGTGCACCCACTGTGCCGCCCTTCCAGATTGAATATATATCGTCGCTTATTTTCTTTTTTTTCTTTTATTTTTTTTCTATTTTGTATATATTCTTCCTCTTCCTCTTAGTTTTTTGTGTCGAAAGTGTTTTGTTTTCCTTTCAATTTGTATTTTTATTATTTTCATTTGTGTTATTTTGTACTCATGAATAACTGCACACAATGAACTTTTCAGTCAACATTCCGGCCAGCTCCTTACTCCTTTCAGTTTCTACTTTGTGGGCTTTGTGGGTGCGCTTTGTTTGCATGGATCGCCGTATAAAAATATGCTTAGACAGAGTCGGGAATTGCCCTTTTCTGCAGCCCCGAATTCCGTTTGTATCTTTGGGTTATTTTATTTTATTTTATTTTATTGCTATTGCCATTGTCATTGTTTTTGTTGCTGTTACTTCATTCCCATGAATAAATTTCATATTATATAAAATAGCACATATATAAATGTTGACATTTTGTTTCTGACAGACATTGTCCTGTTATTTTGATGAATTTCATTTTGATGGACATGAAGCGTGAACTTTACATTAGGGAAAATAAATAAAATTTGAAATTTATTGATTTTCTTTTTAAATTAGTTAAATGAAGATAATTTAAAAGGAAGAATTTCTTGAAAGTATCTTCGTTGAGGAAATAACACAAGTAAGTACTTTAAAATTTAAAGTTAAAGTATCAAGAGAAAGTGGATGAATGACGAAATACAGTACATAGTAGATATATATCCAGTATTGAAGAAATGTTGAACGGGTTGCAAATTTAACTTCAGCACACCTAAGTGAACCTAAAACCTTAGTGAAATCAGAAAAAAGGAATATTCTTTTCACACTATGCAATTTATAAAGATATGTTTAGGATTTGTTATACAAAAAGTATTGTCCTTCTATTCTGGGAATAATATATTTTCAATGAATCAACTAATTCTGAATATGTCAATTTGTGTGTCCCAACTACTAGTTAACTGCCAACTGGACTATCACTGTCATAGCTGCATAACCACTTACATGGTTTTCGACCTATGCCCATAGTCCATTGCCTAATGACAATATCCGTACATGGGGAAGGCAAGTCACCGGAGAAACGCCAAAACAATAAGATATATACTTAGCCTTACAATTAATACTGTTTAATACTGTTTAGTTAATACTGTTTAATTGCTTTTATAATTGTGATTGTATTGTTTTATTGTACAACAATATACTTTACTATATGAATGACTTATTCATATTGGAGTGTTCGAGGTCTCTTACAATAGGCCTTAGTGCTTTTTTGCTAAAGAGTTATAGTACCTTAATTAACGCTGGTTTGATATAGTTCTATAAACAGTCCCGGTTTTAGCATTATTGGTGTTTTGTGCGAGATTATTACGGCACTGTATATCTACTATCAGAACCCATATGAATAACGCTCGGGATGCTACACTAGCTTTTGAGTGGTGAAAAATGTATGCAACTGTTCTCAGCGGCGCCGCCAGTTATTATGTACTGCTGAATAGATAGAATTATCACAAGTCTATTTCGCAACTTAACAGTTAATTGTTTATGTACTGTACAAAGAAAGCATTAAATAAGCCTTGCAGTGTTACTGGGATTGAATATAAAAAGTTTTAATAGGAAATTATCTTCTGAATATGAGTTTAGTATGATTGAAAGTAAAACGACTTAATGAAACTCTATTGCTTGACTTGTATTTGATACCGCTTTCTTTCAGTCAATATGATCCGTTGCTGCATCGCGCTCAACACTCTGAATATCAACAAAGAACTTCTGGAACCCAATCTAAAAAGCATCAGCTTGTAGAATTTTTTCCACTCTTTTTATGTTACAGTTAGACAGTATATCAACCATTTCAAAAATTAACATAATAATAAAATTGTTTCTCGTCTATCATTCTATGGTGGTAGTGACAGTAATTATAGTAAGTATGGTGACTCATAGTAGAGTTCAGTGTAGGTAAGATCGCTTAAAGGGAATAAGGTAGTCAATGGCTTTCAATAGTATGAATAATAACGGTGTTTTGACTTTTGTTTGTCTCTGAATTGACATAATATTCCGCAATCCTTAATCATACTTTTTTCATCTACAGTCCTTCTGACCTTAATTAAATATATATATGTTATAGCAGTTAATTGTTTATTTGTGGCATTGACTTATAAATAAATCGTTTTTGTGTCTTATAAATAGTGTCAAGTAAAGTTTAATAGACTGTAATTTGCAGATTACAAATAACCAAGGATTCAAGATTCTTTTTGCAAATAAAGATAAAAGTTAATATAGAGATCTTCACTATTTCAACTTAAGCAGTCAATTAGTTCCATTAATACAAATCCATCAAATATTCAATTATTTCACACTACGTAAATAAACTAAATATATTTAAATTAACTCTTTTTTTATTTAAATTTGAAAAAAATGTTAAATTATTCGTACCCAGCTTAGAAGGTATAGCTACTTATCAAAGCATTCCATATGATTATGTTAATATAGTGTGCTACTACCAGTGATTTTTAAACTAATTATAATAATAGATACTATTAAAATAATATAATTATAATAATTATCAAAGCAGATCTGATTAAAAATCAAAAAACGATACAATAAACGCTCCAATTTTCATCACTCGCGGCCGACATCAAAAACTGAGATTTTAAGATTTTCTTCTCAAACGCCATTCATAGAGACCAACAATTCTTTCCGCATTGGTTAAGTAGCCTCTCAGTTAGTCCATTCACAGTGGCTAAAATGATGACTATCGGTTTGTCGGTGTGTTTAAGATCTTTTGTTTGTCGGTATGCTTTTGTTCTAAACAAGCAAGTATCTCTACATTTTCCTGTAACCAATTTCTTCTTTATTATTTTATTTTGTATCGTCTCAGTTTATTTTTAATTGTCATGCCACCTGATGATATGTTTTTGATACAATGAAGCTCCGTTTTCCAATTTAGTATATAAATTTTTTTTTACTTTTTTTCTTTTTATTTGTATATATTTAAAACAAAATTTTTTTAAGGTTTTCTCTACTATTGTTACTCTTTCCTGTGCTTCGATATTAAATTGTTGCTTCACGGGTGGACAAGGCACTGAAACGCCCTGGAAAAACAGTTTGAGAATTGTAATCTTGTGCTGATCGTGAAATCTACACCTCTACACCTTCCATTTGTTATGATCTATGCTTGCGTTCGATTGTTCTATGATTCAATATTTTTGTCAATGTAATCTAGGCTTTGTTCAGTGTAGACAAAAATAAGTTATAATTGATTGCGGTACGTTTTGATCCATTATTACTCTATTTGCTACGTTCGTCTTTTCAACGGTTTTACGCTTCAATTCCTCTTTGATCGAATCGGTTCCGCTTTACAACAAATCGTTTTCTTCTGATTGTTTAGATGAATTTTGGAATTCCATTTGATTGTTTAGGATGCCATATGTGCAATTGATCTCATGCAGATCATATGAAAGACTTTGAGTGATATCTGTGTGCTAATAATTTCTATATAACATTTGTTGAAGGATTATCTTTAATTCTTATACCATATGTGTTACCTGTTAGGTATGTCAAAAAGAAAGTATTTCATAAAGATAATTAAGTAGTTACTACGAATTTTCTTTCGTTATAATTAAATTAATTTTTTTTATAATAAAACTTGCGTCTCTTTTATCTCAAAATCATATTTCTTCGACTTTACTCTTCCATTTTAGATTAAAGTACGATCTGTTGTGTATCTTCCAAATAATAATAAAGTGTTCCATAATAAGTGGTATATCTTCCGCTTATTATTTTTTAGTGAATATAAAATGCACAGGGATCGTTATAATAGATGGAATAATTTATTTATTTAAAAAAAAAATACACATTTTTATATTTAACTTGGTTTATTGGTTTATTTCATTACATTACTTTCTAAGGATTATATCGCGCAAGAGGCCATGTTTAGCTCCAATAATGTAATGTGCCATTTCTTTAACAGTTCTGATCATATTAACCCAAGTGTTGGCCCGCGATGGTATCTATTTCCCGACGGATGTTGGCTTTAAGTTCGTCCAGCGTAGTTGGTTTGTTGATATAAACCTTTAACGCCATGGATTTCCTTCAAGAAAAGTCTGACGCTGTCAAATCGTATGAACGCGGATAGCAATCATAATTACCATTTTTTTGATATTTAGTGATCGGCGTATAATCGCTTGGAAAAATCAACCGTGGCACTAACTGTAGGTGGTCATGTATCATTTGGTTGAAACCAGAAGTACTACATACTATTTTTACGAACAATCAAAATTGATAATCAAACCACGATGACTCACCTGATTGTTTCTTTGTCACTGATGTTTTCATAAAAGTATGGTCCGATATGGTATGGCTATGATACGATATGATATGAGTATGGTTCTTATATTTATTGTCAAAGTTATAGTATTGTCAAATGGGTCCACTTAATATAGCCAACTCTACAAACTTCTTTCCCGAGATGTTTTTACTTTACTTGAAAAAAAATGGCTCATTCAAGGATACAATTTCCTTAGAGTTAATTCACTACACCAGTGAATTCTTCTACTTTCAGACATTACGGATCAGACTAACACCCGACTTCGAATTGTTTTACCGTTTTTGGTATTATGGTTTTTAGTCTTTAGTGCTACTCACATTTGCTAATTTCTTCCTACTTTCAATATCATATAAATATTTCGAATCTGATTGCTCCTTCATCCGATTCATGACATGCATCACAGTTGATATATTTTGGGTTAGTTGGCTATTGAAGACTGACTCTGTGTTTCACATTTGGAAGGGCACGAGTTTAACCCTTGGTATTTGCAAAAAATTATTTACTTATGATTAAATATAAATAAAAATTCCAAGATCACTGATGATGGGTTTTTGGCAATACTCGTAACAGCTGTATGGTCAGCCAAAAATTCAATTAATTAATAAAATATTAATTTATTTATTATTGTAATTTAATACTGCTCGAAATACCGCACTGTTGAAAACAATAGTTTATATTAAGAATTTAATTTCGTTCGTCAAATCAGACGTTGAAAAGAAATTTAAATTTTAAAAATTAATAAAATAATATATAAAAGAAATATATAAAATATAAATTTAAAAACTTTATAAGACTCAAATTTTATTTTTATATTTCATTTAACTATTTGCTTATTTTTATTAAAAATATAATTATCATTTCTTTAGCTTCAGTATTCTATAAACTAACGTACTAGGTACTCAGAAAATATTTTTATTCCCATAGGAAAAAGTAAATGATGTCAATGTCTTCAACTTTTTTCAGAAACATATATTCTCATTAAAACTTCCATTTGAAACAATACAAAAACTTAATTGAACATGAATTTTAGTTTAAAAATTCATTTGCTTAATACAGAACTCTGATATCAATCCATCTGAGTCAAACGCAAATGTCGCTACCAATTAAGTTCTACAAATTTTTTGTCCCCTCCAAACGCAGTGTAAGAAGTGAAAGAAACTAATAGAAACACTTGTAAGCCCAGAGAGATTTTAAAAAATTAAAAAAAAAATGTATAAATAAAAAATTAAGATCAACTTAATTATTTGTACGATGAACAGTTTCGCCTCTCTGTCCGACTTAATCTAGATCAACTAAATAATAAGCATACCCACAAAAGCAACAACAACCGCCACTGATGCCACCGTAGATATCTGCGTATCTGCGTATCTTAGTATCTATGGTATCAAGTATTTTGTTGTTGAAAATATATCAACAAACAAAGTCATCATGATAATCGTCAAAGTCATCAACAACAACAAAACAAACGATAAAGCGAATCAAACTGGGCAAAAATATTATGCAGCGCTTCCGTGGCATTTTTTACAGTTGCCCTCTTATTTTTTTGGATTCTCTGTGCCAGACGTGGATTCGTCAATGTCTCGAAGCTGTCACTTCTTAGCGATATTCAAATATGTTTTCTTCAAACATATTCCTCGTCGGTTGGCGAGCATTTGTGTTGCAGTACGAGTATTTGTATCTATCCGATATATTTATGCAGTTATGCGTACAACAAGAATTATGATCGCTTCATAACTGCATATAAATTAGACAGATGGAGCCACTGCTCGTTTGTTGGCTGCACTTCATACTGAATGCATTTGATGAAGAACTACAGCTTCGGCAAGTTCATATTGAGGTACGAGTACTCGCACATAATCAAATTTATATAAAAGCAGCATAGGGAATTTATATGCTGAGTAATGCCGGGTTATTATTTATTAAGTTGATTTGAAAATTTAAATTTTAAGCAACTAACAATTTATTTTATCTAAATGTTGATAGTTTAATTTCATATCATGATTTATAAACTAAATTGTGCTGTGAAATGATGAATCAAAATGTCTCTGTTGAATAAATTTAAATTTAGAAATTTTTAAAAATCCAAAAAATTTGTTAGATTTATGCTTTGAAGTTCAAATGATTTGACATTCTATCAAACACAGTTTTTTTTATTTATTTCTAGGAATAAAAAGTAACTGCAATATAAAGACTAACCATAGATGTTAAAGTTACTAGTTGTAAAATAATATATAATAATAGTATATAAAATAATAGTAAAAATTAATCGTTACTATTTGATAAGGTAGTAACACAGATCAATAAATTGAAAAGTAAATCGTAGAAACATAGAAATGTATATATATAAATATATATATTTATATATAGAAATGTATATATAGAAATGTATATATAGAAATGTATTAAAATACAACGAACGCTTTTTATATGAAACTTAGTCATTAAAAATGTGATAGTAACAACGAGTTTGTAAAACATATCAATTAAAAGAACAAATTGTTCCTGTATATTCTCCCGATAAGATAATGTAATGAATGCTGTAACATTACTCGATTATACTAGACAATTACTAGATATCATAAAAAGAGTAACAGAACTGTATATTAATTTGAACAGTTATTAATTTATTTAAATATTTTCGATTTTTACAACTCTTTTCTGTTTGCAAATAGGTTTCTTATCATAGGACATAGATTTCTTCTTATAGAGCATAAAATTTAGTAGCTTAAACGACATTTTTTTAAGCAGCTCTTTTCTTTATTAGTTGTCTTGTACATTGTTCAACTACCACTAACTCTGTCTTTCATATTAGCTTTGCCATAGTAGTTACTAATATTAAATGCTATTGACTAATTAAATGAAATAAGCCCAGTAGAATTTCTGATGAAAATACGAAGTTAGTCGCTAGTACTAATTCACTAGTTACTATGCAACTAGTAGCTACTTACAAGTTATTGAATTATTAACTGTTAAGCTGTTTAAGTCTACAATACAACTATGAATACATCAACATACTAACACCTTACTACAAAAAAATTTGTTTCCTATATGAAATAAGAAACCGAGTATCCAATTAGAAATTGCTAATTTTTATAAATATAATTCGAATAATAGTTGAAAAGTAACTAGTAGAAATTTGGTTATGACTAGTTATTATATAAGTATTATTTATTAACCATTTAGACCTTGACTCGTAATCAATAAATAACCTCACGAATATAAAAAATTATTAAATACTAGTCACTTGGTGTTTAATACCTACTTACTAGTTGCTCAGTAACTATTAGCTACATACTTATAACTAATTCCTTAGTTGCTAATTGCTACTTACTAATTACAAAGTAAAACTTAATGCTTACTAATTCTTAAGTTACTAGTAATCACCAATTTTAAGTAGCTTTATTCTTGTTCTTTAGTGTACGCTTCCCCTAGTAAGGCACAGGGCCGCAAGTTTTAAGTAGCTAGTATCTACCTACTAGTATCTATTTGCTAGTATCTATTTGCTAGTATCTATTTACTAGTAACTATTTACTATTATTTATTTACTAGTGTCTATTTACTAGTATCTACTTACTAGTATATATTTACTAGTAACTATTTACTAGTATTATTTACTAGTTACTAATTTAGTTGTGGCTACTTTCTAATTTCTTAGTAGCTAGTAGCTATTTCTTGATTACTTGGCAACTAGTGGTACTTTCCGATAACAAAGAAACTAGTAGATACTTATAGTATTAGTGACTAGCAGCTACTGCAAATTCAGAAACAAATTCATAAAGAATAGAAGAACATAATAGTTATAATGAATATATTTCTCCAAAAAGTTTCTTGCATTTGGTTTCTAAATGAATCTTTAGTTCCTCAATATTATTTTTTTCCTCCCTCTTTTGTTCTAGTCTCAATAATTTCAGAATATAATACTTAGAGATGTAAACTGGGCTCCATGTTATTTCAGAATAAGGAACAGTTTTAGCCAATTCAAAATTCTATCAGTCAAAGAAGATGTAAAAATGGTCCATAATATAATCTAATACAGAACGGTTTGCAATTGATACTAACGGTTTCCTACTTAGGAAGCTCAAAAATTTTCTTAGAAGGTTGTAGAAAATGATGTCATGTGAAAGGATTTGAATGATTGGAAGCTTTGCGTGACTGTATTCAATTAAAGTATAGTCTATATATTTAATATGATAAAAATATTTCAACTTGTCGATTGAATTAGTAATTTAATCATATAAAATAAAAGGTCAAATAAAATTATATTAAATATTAAAATTAAATATATATGTTATTTAATAAATAACAAAGCAAAAAAAATTTAGTGTTGTCAGGAACTTATATATATGTTATAAGTAAATAATATATATTATATATATTAGATTTTCTTAAATAACAAAGATTAAACAATTACCATTATACAGTCCCTTCCTCTTTTCAGTCTCAATACTAAAACTCCAGTATCTACTTAATATAAAGTTTATCTGTCAGTTTTTTAACTCTGCGATGATTTGGGTTATTTATAGCTTTAATATATAATATATAGGTTGTCTTAGTAGTTGTTGTTTAGCTATTGTACACTATAACTCATAGGTGAGGGTTTTCCATTGTACTTTCTTATAATATATCCTTACCATATCCTAATATTTTTCACATTTGATATGGAGCCAAACTTTTTTATTATTATTTAATTAAGTTATTATTATATATACAAAATTATTTTAAAATATATTAATAGTATTACATTAATATTATAATATAAGTCTAAAATATATATTAATTAATAATAATATTAATATTATATTAATATTAAAATATATTAATATATTAATATTATTCCGATGCCATTTCTTAAATTTGGCTTAAGCCTATTAAAGCCGCTTCTACTGACAATAAATGCTCACCACCTATGGAAAGTATCTGAACTATAAAGTATTGAAAAATATTTCTCAACTGACTGTAGAATATTTAGATATCTTGAAAAAATATCTATTAATAATTTCGTTATTTTTTGAACTAAATGAGAAATAAATTCTAGCCATAATTTTTGACATCTTTTTAGTGTACAATTTGTTTGTTTTTCTTATTTGGAATATTTAACTAGTCTGGAAGATGCAGATGCAACCTCATTTCGATATTCAGTTTAAAATAAAAACCAAACTGAAACAAACCGAACCGAGCCAAACCGAACGATGCAGAGACATGCAAACATTTTTTAAAGATACTGTCATTTGCTATTATTTATTTCCGAGATATTAGAAGATGCGATGCGATGCGATGCATTTAATTGAAAGAGTAGCACTAATTAAGGTCAAAATATATTTAAGATATAAATTCAAAGATGGCCTGGCGATAATTAGAAATACCATATATTCTGTTTAATATTACATATCACAACTTTTTTAAACAGCTGTTGCTGATTTGTTTGGTATTCATAAAGATTCTAAATGATGTTCGTTATCATTGCAGAGAATATCTGTGATGTGAGAATTATGCAATATTTTATATTATGTGGCAATCGAATGAAAGTGTAGTGCCTAATTAGGCAAAAAATCATAATAAGAAAAGTTAGAAGAAGATAAAATAATCATTAGTTTCATAATTTATATTCAAAATAAACTCCAAAAAATCTTTTAAATAACTTTTATTATTGAAATATGCGTACAGGCAGCTGCGGTTTTTGAGCGGCCATGAAACTAAAAGCTAGAACGCCTGCTTAATTGTAGCTTAGCGCATTACACAAAATAGCTATTAATTTTAGGTTGTTATTTCTTAGTACTATTAGGCCTTGAAGTGAAGCACAATTATGTAGTGAAGTCCCAACACACACGAGACACCAAAAATATAAAGCAGTCTTCACACACATCGGAACGTCTGAGTAGACGTTGTTCGTAGCTCAATTCTCATAGTGATATTAGATATTTTTGTTTAGTGTTAACACAAAAAAAAAAAAAAATGTGGCTAATAAGCGGCAAAATAACAATAAAAAAATTATAACAAAACCGAGCTAAGCAAAAAATTACATTGAACTGGGGTAATAACAATTAACTTCGGTCTTGGTTACTTGCCCCTCGAAGATCACTTTGTTCGCACCTGATCATTTTCGGTGCGATCACATATGTACCATAAGTGAGTTTTTTGCTGCTCGTCCATTGGAGCGTACGTAGCACTCGATACCTTCTACCTACTGTCGATGCTCGATGATCTGCTCGCATATCAACCAACTGCTTTATGAGATGTTTTTCTTCTGCTCTTATTGTTTTCGTGCTAAGTTTAATGTTGTGATTAATTTTTGAGGTTCGGCTGTGAAAAATTTGTGTTTTATTTCGTACAAGTTCACGAGCACACATGAGAGAGGTTAAGCACTGCAATCCGGCCAGTTGAGTCTCGGAATTGAAATGAAAGGGCAACAAATACTTCAAACCTGGGCTGGTACCTATTTCAATAACGTTTTTACAGCTATTTAATGAGTAAAATAGTTAAAAGTATTACGACGCCGCAAAATGTTCTCATATTATTGCTTTATTATCAATGGTTAACTCAAAATCGTGATATTTCCTATGGACAGACGTTTTATTAGTCAAATGTCGTGTATCTTTCTCACATAGAAGCTTTAAGGAAAACGGCGAATATAATTCAATTTTTGCATAACAATTAACCGCACCTTTGGCAAGAAATCACTGCTGAAGTCATTTGCTAATAACTGTAACTAATCTAACTTACATTCGCTTTAGCTATGGTTAATAAGTTTCCTCATAAACATTACTTTAACTTCAGGTTAGTGTTGAATTTTTCTTTTAAATATTTGTTTGTATTTCCAACAACATTTCCAATTTTCTCTACTTATTTCGCAAAGAGTTCAGTACAACTATCTTTAGTTACTACTTGCCACTTACCAACTCAATAAAACACTAACGTAAGATCCATAAAATAACCCATAAATATTTATTTGCGATGTAAATGCAATTTCTATATATCTAAATGTATTTCAAACCTTTCCTCTCTTCTTCAGTATCTATTTTTAACAAATATTCGACAAATAATATCGAAGTCTTTCTTCTAGTGTCCATCACTGTAATATTCTCAATAAAATGAGTTTTAGTATTTTAATTCATTTTTATTTAAAAAAAATAGTTGACTGTTGGATATAAAATATCAATATGTAGTAGTATCTTCAAGTAGTATGCCAGTGATACACTAAAAGCATAGGTTTCTACCAACAATTATGGGCCTATGAAGACGACGAAGCTCCAGACTGTTAAACTCAATTACAGACTGGACAAAATTCAGATTAACATAAAGATCACAAAATTAAGATTAAAGATACTAACATCACTACGGATGTTAGTATATTTGATAAGCATTTTAAAAGTACGGTTTTGGTCAGATTCTGACTCTGACAATGACTGACAATGAGTTTCAAATTTGGCTGGGCACGATTCCAACTTGGTACTAACAGTCTCAAAAATTTGTGATATTTACGTATTATTATATATATGTAATAATTCTAAGACCACTGATGATGGGTATTTGCCGATACTCGAAACAGCTGTATCGTCAGCCAAAAGTTCAATTAATAAATAAAATAATAAAATTTTATTTTTGTAATTTAATACTATTAGAAATAACTCTCTATTGACAATAATAATAACATTAATCTCAAAAAGGTTTTTTTTTTAATATCAACCGTAGTTAACATATAACATATATTGCTTTTTGATGAAATTTCACTTTATTCCCCAACGTAGTCTCCTTTAAGAGTAAAACAATCATTCCAGCCCTTCTCTTAAACTCCTTTAGAGAGTTCTCTCCTATAAAATGATTCATCTTTAATCTTAATATATGCCTTAGTTTTATCGATTGCTTTATGATCGGAGTCAAATCGCTTACTCTGCAACATTTTTTTGAGATCTGCGAAATGATAGTTATTGTTAGGGACCAAATCTGGCGAATGCGATAGATACAGTAATAATTTTAAATTTAATTCGTACATTTTGGTTAAGGTAGTCAACAAATTTCTATATGGCACATTGTCTTTGTGAAGGAAGACGTTTCTCTTCTTCAGTTGTAGCCGTTGTTTGTCTTATTGAGAGAAGATGGATTTCTTCTTCATATGGAACTGTTATTTTGTGATTTTCTCTTTGAAAAACATCAATTTGACCATGTAGTGATCGCTTGTGATGGTCTAGCCTTTGATGATGAATAGAAGTTTCATCCATTTAAAATACATCAATTTGACCATGTAGTGATCGCTTTTGATGGTCTAGCCTTTGATGGTTAAACATTAAATATTAAATATTACGCTTCAACAGATTCAAATAGTTCTTAGAATTATCGACTTGTTGTTGTTTTTTTGTAGACTATCAGCAATTTCGAACTACCACTTACACATCCAATATTAGCTTTCTCATAGACAAATGTTTATGTAAAATTAAGTCAAGAGATCGATTTCTCTAAAATCTTTAAAGTGTCGGGTATTTTCTGTAACTGCGCTAAGGATTTGCCAAAATGATTTTGTGGACTTTATTACCATTTGCTTAAAACCCTATATTCCTTTTTTTCAATTGTAAGTAATTTTGAGTTAATTTTAAGGTATAAATAAAAATTTTAAAGTATAAAAATATATAATAAATATTTCTATTTTGTCTTTTTAATAAAAAAAATTTAAATGTACTCTATTAACAAATATATTTGTTATTAATTATTGCTTTATTCTATTTTTTTTTGTTGCAATAAGTTTTTCATGTCTTATCTAAAATGACTGGTGTATTCTTAATGTCTTCTTTTCATTGAAACAGTGATACTCAGGTACTAACACCTTTTCACATTATAACTTCATTCTATTTATTTTAAATGTTGAATTATATTGTCTCTTTTAAATATATATTTTTATATGTATAAAGATATACATATATTTAAGATATAAAAACATTAATATGGCACATAAATATTGGTCAATTAATAAACTTTCATTATACCACTCTACACCACTCACCAAATAACTTCATCCAAGTCGGTAATACCTTTTTCAAAAAAAAAAAAATGGAAAAATGGAAAAAAAGTTATAATGAATAGACACATTTGTATATAGATACTTATATCATAGCAAATGCAACGGCATAAATAAAATGAAATTGTGATAAAACTAAATTATGATACAGCAAAAAGTAAAATTAGTCCAAAATAACACAAAAAAAAAACTATACGTACTCGTATATAAAGAAAAACGTTTCAATAAGACAACGGCAAAAGCTTATCTAGCCGACCAATGCGATTAATGATGCTGAAACAAGAAGAATTCATTCAAAGAATGGAAAAATGAAAGTTTCCAAAATCGAAAACAATAATTCAAGTTTCAAATAGTAACTCAGGCTAAACCCTAAACTAGGTTAAAAGTAGTTCGCACCACGTACGCCCAAAACAAAAACACAGCTGGATCGCATACACACGGCTACGAGGCTGATCATCCATTCAATGCCATATGGAGCGTTGCGATGCGATACGTTACACATGCGGCGAACTCCCAAAGAATTCGATCATGGCAATATTAAATCAAACGTATACGCTCGAAGAAACACTTTTGTGGGTAAATTATGGAAAACATTGTATCCGCGAGTAGAAAATGAAGAAAAATGGAATATGAAAATTAAAAAATGCTTAACACTTCCACACCAGAGGTTTAGCTCTTGGCTTGATACGTATGCATGCTGCGCCGGACTGGCAAGACATCGCACCTAAGCTTAATTCACTTTTGCAGCGAAAGAAACATTACGTCGACGTTGGACTGGACTCTTGGCAGTCGTCTGTCTGTGCGGTTGCATGCTGAAATCTACTTCACTCTAATAACTTAAATCTAATTTTACAGCTGAAATACGTGTTGCTATTAGTTTAATAAGCCACAGATAAGCGCACAAGACCAATGAATCCAAAGCAAAAATTACTTTTTAATACTTTTTAGGGAGTGGCACTGCACACAATGTCAACTCGTTTGTTAAAGCTCAGAACTCGCCAGCCATATGAGCTGCTCACAATGAAGTACTTGAACCGTAAATGGGTTGCCGACAGCCACACTTGTGTTGAACTCATTTTTAAGCAGAATTTTTATTTAAAAAAAAATTGAAGATTTCTATAAGTTAAAGATATATACATATATATGTTAAATTTCTATTCTCATTTCGCACTTATAGTCATGTATTTGTCTGCTAGCTTACAGTTCTTCGATTTTTCTTGTTTATTGTTGTGTTACTTCATCCACTGTAAGGTCTTGAAATTCTACTCTATAAAAGAAATTTTATTTTCCATGCTAGTATTTGTTCAACAATTAGTGTCCTCTTCATAATTTTCATTGTTGACTTACTGAAGTCGCCACTAGAAAGCGCACTGACTGGCTATTTGCTTAGTGGTTGCGTCTTTCATGCTCTTGCGCCTTTTGTGATCTTGTTTACATGTTCGATTAGAGTGCGACATAATTGTCAATTGTGGCAAGACAACTTCATCATCCAACGATCAAATTAATGTTCCTCAACAACAACAACAACAGCAGCAGCAACAACAAACAAATTAAGTTGTCAATTAGTGTTGTGGCGTGTATACAACTTTTGACAACTTGAACTGTTTTTCATGATCTCTAAGTGCTCGCTCGTATCTTCTTATTTGTTCAGCATAATTTAACGGCCACGCTATGTCGTGTACTTCGTGCGAAATGGATGATCTAATTCTGGAATTAGATTCTCTTCCCACAAGATAAATAAAAAATTAGAATGTTTTGGTTCTGACAGTATTGGAGTTTAATGATCATATAAAAAATTTCGTATTTATTAGGATTGCATGCATTGACTCATTGACAATCAAATGCTAATTGAAAATGTATCTGATTTCAGAAATTATTACAGATTTCATGAAAAGTTAGTAGGACTATATAATTTAATGTGTGAGAAACTTTTTTCTGAGGTACTCAATAATTCAAATTTAATTAGACTTTTTGTGCATTTTATAGAAATATTTTAAAAAATTCTTATTTGTAGTTTATATTGGTTATACTAAATAATAGTAGACTAAGCTTTTCAATCACGTCTAATCCCAACAGATAATATAACAACTAAGAGATTTAAAATAACCTACATACTTGATCTGTAGTATTGATTTGTAGTGTTGAGTAAGGTTGAAAGTTCGCGAGTTTAGTGATCAGTGATAATACATCGATATTTTGAAAGCAACCAACGATTCAAGATCAAACCAAATAAATTTATTTTTGTGCATTGCTTATCATAGGATAACGATCGATGCCTTATTGATACCTAGAAATACTTAAAAGCAACATTGCAGTGATGCTTTTTTAAAGTTCCAGAAGGTCTCTCAGAGAAAGTGATATCCTCAGGCTAACAGGTATGTTAAAATTCAATATAAATTAAACTGAAAAGTCACTTATGACATACTAGTTATCTATCTTGTGATTCTGAATTATGTGACCATTTTAGTCAATTGTTTTTGAATATGTCAACCGTATCTTTCATTCAAGGTGTCATATATTTACTTGAGGATTTGCCATTTTACTTTATGGATCTCTTTCCAACCACTGTATATGTAAAATTATATGAAAACTTACAATACCTACAATAGTGATTGTATAATTGTTGCATTTTATACATAATAAGAAGTTTAAGAAATCGGACTACAATGGATATAACATCCATTTTAACACAATATAGGCCAAGCTAATAGGAAACTGAAAGAAAATACATTTGTAATAGATATATTACAGACTAATTTCATTTATCACATAGCACGCACAGTCTGTGGGTCTACCTGATATCTTATAATAGCATATTTAATATTTTGATTATCAAGCCCATTATTCTAGAATTCAGCTAACAATAGAAGTGAAGCTAACTCATCGCGTAATGCACACAACTTACGCTGCGACGACTTAGCTTTTGGATAAAGATTTTTCGTTTCTTAAGTCATTTAGGCTTTAGGCTTTAATAGAACCACCATTGATTTTTATATATATTTTCATATACCTACACATATTTTTTTTTTTTGAGGAATATTGAAAATATGGATATACAAGAGATGTGATACTAACAGAACAGTGCTATAAAATGGATCCACACGATTTGGTTTTATTGTGTGTGATATTTTCCAGATCTGTGATTTTACGTTATCTTGATTTTATCGACTCTCAAGATCATAAGGTTTGTCTGTAGTGGGAGTTTTTTTTTCTGCAGTTATGTAAATCTGCGGGTACAGTCGCTGAAACTTCGTGATTATACGTCAGGTTATGGCCGATCAAATGACAACCAATGATAGACAAGTTATTGAAAATTCACCCATAAAGGTTTTATTACTATAAAATGTTTTAAGAAGGACACATGAATTTCATATTAATTGTAAAAATTCAAATATTTTAATTCAAAAAAATTGGTTATAATTTCAATTACAAGTATTTTTTTATTTACGTTAACTTTTGGAACCTCAAAATAGATAATCGTGTAGTATATAAGGCTTGCTTTGATTATAGGCTTTCTATTTCTTTAACACTGTTATATTCCGTAAATTTAAAAGAATAGTGCTGTATTAATACATAAATTCTTTCTAATTTAAATAATGATCAGTCATTGAATAATCAAGAAGATTATGGGGAATACTTAAATTAGTCATTGAGGTACGTAAGACTCTGCTGAAACTCCCTAGCTAACAAAAAGTAAGAGACTCAACATTACATAGTGCTTTGGAGAGACTGTAAATATGGTATAATATATAAATATATTTATTATAGCAAAAACTTCTTTTTACTGATTTAATAGTTTATAGTTAAGCTCTTAACTTAATTATGTAAAGTATGAAATCATTTTTTGCTGATATATATTAAATTAATTAAAAACTTTAATACTATTAACGGTGTTTTTGATTGAAACTAAGTATATATATAAATACTTATAATTAAATGTGACAGCAATAAATAAATTTAATTTAAATACATATATAAATATTACCTTCTTTATAATTTTTTCTTTATTTAAAAATATTTTATTTAACCAAATCAACTCATTTTAAATGAAATGCAGCTTTATTGCTTACATTATTCATAATTGATATTAAATTTTTATGAAATTATTTTTCTCTATGTACTCACATATATATATATAAATATTAATTTATTTACTTTACTGATTCGAGATGATATAATGTAGTTGTCATTCAAAAGAAAACGTGTGTATGTAATCATTTGCATTTATTCCATTCGATATTACGCTATTATGGCAGATCAAATACTTAATGCTTCTGGCTTCCTTTTTTATCGATTTCCTCCCTTTGTAATTTACTCGACTTTAATTATATTATCAAATTTTTTGATGTGGTCAGACGTTCGATGACTGCCCACAAGTAAAATTATAGTAGAAAAAAGACTTCTTACTCCCACAATAAAATTTTTTGAAGTGTATTTCAGTACTTGGCCGCAAATGGCTTTGAGTTTAATTGTATCTGCAATAAAATGAATTAGGTATTTCTTTTGATGTCTCTCTTATAATTAATTAAAAATAAAAATCAAAGCGAGCCACCACAAATTAGTATTATATTTTGTTCTTCTAATTTTATTGTGTTTTAAGTAACTATAAATAATTTTTTTTCCATTCTGATATCTGTGAATACTTTTATATATTTTTGTGTTTATATTTGTTTTACGTAGTTTGCTTAAGTATCAAGCTGTGTTTATTTTACTATTAAACTAATTAAAATGACCGCTCTGTGTGTTTGGTTTGATTATAATCAAACAGACACATCAAGACGAAAGCATTTGGCCAATACTCGTACCAGAGAACGTAGAATATTCACTTTCTGAACAGTTTTTGTGGATATTTATGAATGAAAATACGCTAAAATAAATATAGATTGTTAATAGCACTAACATAAATGAGTGAATATAATTATGTTAAAACACAAAAAAAAAATTTAGTATTGTTTTTATCATTTTTTTTTTGAAAACCAGTTAAAATCTGACGACTACTAATGACTACTAGTGTTACCTCTCTTGATATAACTACTTAAATTTGTTGTATATTATTCTATAACCGTACAGGTAATTGGACCAACACATATTAAATAAAGAAAAAGATAGATGACATAAGTTAACTATATCCAATAATTCTTTTTTGAATGATGTTAAACCTTTGAATGCATTTCTTTAGTGAAAGTGTTAGATAAAATCAAAGCATTCACTCAGTCAACCATACCTATAAGAAGTTAAATTAAAAGGTGAAATTTAGAAGTACCTAAACCTGAATAGGAAACTCATACTGAAATTTGTTTAGTTTTTAATAAACTAAGAAAATTGAACATAAAGTAAAAGCAAGTGGCAAGAAACACAGAGATAAAGAGACAGTGGGAGAGAGAGAGAGGAAAAGGAGAGAGGACAAAAGAGAGAACAAGAAAAGGGCAAGAGACAGGACAAGAGAGAGGAAAAAAGAGAGGAAAAGAGAGATAATCAGAGAGAGGAGAGAGAAAGGAGAAAGAAAGGGAAAGACAGAGAGTCGAGGAAAGAGAAAGGGGGAGACAGAGGATAAGAGAGAGAGTAAAAGAGGGGGAAAGAGAAATGTGGGATAGGGAAAGACATTGATTTCAAAGTATCACCAAAATCCAGTATCAGTGGAGGTTTTAGATTCGTCGTCATAAAAAATATTAATGAACCCTCTTAGTAGAATGTTAAAATTTAACAATATTTTTGAGATATCATATTTCCACATGAAATGTAAAATGGATACACTATTTTGCACTGGCATTACAAATAGCGAAAAATGATCTGTAAGGTGCTGGTGTATTTATCTATGACTCACTATAATCCAATTGTCTTATCATACATAATTTACTGTCAGTCTAAAGGTCATTTTAATCGCTTTTTTTTTGGATCATGAAGATTCATAGGAAGTAACGTAGTAAATCAATTAAAAGGCTTACCAGAGGTAGTGCTTATTGCCCAAGTTGCTTTATAGTCTGGCTAGAAAAAAAATCTTGAAGTTAATTAAACTTCCATGCAACCATATTATCGAGACGTATGTCGCTATAGGTTTGATTAGAGAGATATATCGCAAATGCTTTATTGCTGGATTAAGGCGCAGCATCTAGCCGAAGGCTTTTCTATATTATCCAAAGGTAATAAGTGCATGTGAAACTTTCTAGTTGTGCTCAAAATTATCTTCATATAACTCACTTTAGCAGATAATTGTAAAGTTAGTTCATTCAAAATAGAAAATAATCGATTTCTTTTGGCGTGACTTGAAAACTATAAAAATCTCCTTTTCATCCTTAATTCATCCTGAAATTGTTAAGCATTTCTGTGCAATAGTCTACTCGTCGGTCAAGTTTGATACTTATAAGTTGTTTACTCTCTTACTCTAAGCGCCGTTCTAACTCTTTTAGCCAACGGGAACTCAGCCATTATATTTGCTTTCGTAGATTTCACGATTCCTAGTTTTCAGACATCTTACACCTGTTGAGTAAAAGGCTTGTGGCTGTTGAAAGTTCTCTGAAGACATATATATGTCTTTGTGCACCTTGATCCAAATAAGTTAATCTTGTATTAGAAGTGGTATAGATACTGCTTAAAGCACATATATTCACTTAAAAGTTGTTTTAAGCAGAAATTAACTTCACTGTGTTGCTGGTTTATCCACCTACATTCTAATATTCAGGATAAAAGAGAACTACCTGAAGTATTGCCAAGAGTATTTGCAATAACACTTTTGATGTAGATATATTGATATAAATTAAATATGGGAATATAGATTGTTAGCCTCAACTAAATATACTTTATTTGTGAGAAAATTATTGTTAATATAGTATATATAGTAGCATAATTATAATAGTAATAAGTTCTTCGCTTTTTTAGAATATGAAAATTAAACGATTGGCTTGCATGACTAATTCTTAAAATCATTTCATTTAAAATTAGCATCCTTAGGGCATAAAAAGCAGACTAAGTTTTAGTAATATATAAAACCTTTGCACATTATTTTTTAAAGACAAGAGTAATTTTATGATTCATATATCATAAAACGGGAAAGGAAGCAGCAGTGAGAGATGCGAATGATTCTTAACAAGCATTTAACGATTTAATTTGAAATTGTGTGGAAGATTATACAAAACAAAATTTCAGCAAATGCCAGACGCTAATCCTTTTGTGCTGTTATAATATTTATTGGTTAAATACGGCAAAGGACGACGTATATATGCCACAAAACCACAGAGCAAATGCAGCCAACAAATTCAAATGACTTAGTCTCGCCCCACCGAAAGTATTGGCAAAATACTGGCAGTGAAAAAAATTGTTCCAAAGGAGCTCAAGGGACAGACAGACACTGCGGCTGTGCAAAACACATAAATTATAATCATTTCGATATTTTTATTTAAACAAGCGATTTTTGAATTCTGAACTTGCCCAAAAAATATAATTCAAAGTATTAAAAATGAGTATCTTGGCTCAGTTTCGGCAAGTGTGGTTCTCCTCCCGCTTCAGACTTCCCATTGCGGTTCCAGTATTTATATATATTTATTTTGTATTTCCTATATGAATCGACTCATATGTTTCGATACACATTTTTGGCATTTATGCTTTTGACATTTGAAATGTTGCCTTTTCTTGGAAATATTTTTGCATTTGAAACTATAAAATGTGCAAAAAAGGCTTAAGGGAATCACTAAAGCATTTACAGTCATAAATTAAATTATGCCTTTCGTATCCTTCTTTTTCTATGTTTTATTTAAAATTCGATTTTTTTTAATCAAACACAAACGGAATTATAAATCAAACGATTTTTCAAGGTTTCTATTTAATTTACTTAACAGAAATTTAATCAAATATTTATGCATTGCAAAGATAAAATTTTATTAACTTCATATCCTCTAAATATATTTGTCACAGTTATTTCAATCATTGAAGAAGTCCTTTAGGTGATAATTGTTGATATTATAATTACTACATAAATTATAAATATTGTGACTCAACATATCCTGTGGTCCTATACACGGGTTCCGAATATATTCAATCTAAAGCCACTAAAAGCGTGAGTAAACTAATATTTATTAACATCATAAATGTTTTTGTTTAGTAATTGATATAAAAAATAGATTCTACTAACAAAAATGTAGTTATGGGACCCCAATAAACAGATTTATATAAATTGAATGAGTCCATCTGGAAACACTGTATTTTTGATCAGGAAATTAATAGTGTCTAAGACTATACAAAAGTATTTGCATGCATCATTTTTATCTTACGGTATTGTCATTAATTTCCGAGGCATGCCGAGGCAATATGATGGCAGACAATATCTCAAGTAGCAGCATGGCTTCAATAATGATAAGCCCAGAAACTTTCAGCTGTCTAGTTGAACGAACCCTATCCATTCTTATTGACGGCACAGAGGTAAAAGAAAGAGGACTCTATTGGGAAAGACTACCAAGACCATCAGAATCTAAAATGCTTTTATAGATTTACAATTTAAAACGCTTTAAGGATTACATAGAACAAACATATAATAACCTCAGAATTATTATTGGATTACTAGCCGGTCACTGTAGATTGAATAATCACTTAACAGAGTCAGGCATCCAATCCAACTGAGTTTGCAGATTCTGTAGAGAAGGGAAAGAAACTGCATACCATGTGCGAGGAAAGTTCCCGGGAAACAACTAGGATGGTATTTCATAGAAACATAGAGATTCAAGACTTGGAAAGATGGGGCCTATACTGTGATTCATTAAAAAAATCAGATTTGGAGAAACACTCTATTTCGACTAAGGGGCACAATAGATTGTTAAGTTCGTTGTCTATTATACCTTTCTTTTCCTAATATATTGTCGCTAATCCTAATAGTAGTGACAAGCCGAACGTTACAATTTAATGAAAAAATCGAAAGCGTGATCGGTCACCTCAAATATCAAATAGATGCATTATCGAGCTATGGTAACCGATTTTTTCATGTTGATTATTCTTTAAAATTGTATGCAACATTTCTAGTTCCAACAATATGGTGAACCACCTTAGGCACCTCATTCCATAATCGATTTTTTGAAAACACTTTTCTCTGGCAGCGTGATATCCAAACCTGGTACCTTTAACTGACCTCTGCATTTACCAGGTTCTGTGGTTACTTAAACTACAAGCTTTATTTTAACAAGCTGAATATGCCAGACGAGCTTCAGGCCAATGTAAAGTAGAAATAAGTCATACCGGCCAAAATATTGGCAAATACGTTCGTCAGTTTTTCGGCTGACTTCGAATAAATGGAATGGAAGTTGCTCTGAGGTTTTCATTGCCCAAGCATATGAACTGCATGTACGGAAGAAATTGAAATTCAACTCTTAAACATCTCGCGAAAGGTATATTGAATTGAAATGTATTCAAAGTTAGATTTAACTTTACTTCAATAACAGAGTTTAATTACTTAAACAACTATTCTAAGTAATTAGTAATTAATTGGAATGGAGCAGAGACTATCTACGGATTTGTGTAAAGGGCATTGAAGATTTGGTAAAACCGAAATTAATTATTTTTTTTATTTTAGTATAAAGTAGAGTTTAATTGGTACAAATCTTTCTCAAAAATTTTTAATTTAAATTGTATTTGCGCTTGATTAGACAATTTTAAAACATCTAAGTTACTTGCTTCACTGAAACTAATGCAGTATATATTAAGCTACAATTATCGCAACACGAGGCACTGCATTTATCGCAATTATCTCTGCGAGGCTTCTTAGAAAAACATTTACATTGTCTGCAATTGAGGAATGCTGATGAATATTGAGCACTTACTTGCGTTTTGTAGTAAATGAAAAATTTTATTTCCTTGTGGCTGCTGCAACATAAAATGCAAATACAGCCATTAGAAGGGCATATAGTTTTGACAGCTCACTTCAGTCGTTGCACTTTTCCGAGTTATCAACTGCAGCCAAGCGCAACTGATTGCAACGTCAGTGTTAATATTATAGTTATTTTTTTATTTCTTTTTTTAATGTATGGACTAACTTTTCACTAACATTTTTTAAACGTTTATTGACCTCCAACAAAGGGCAACAACAGCTTTCAGTTGTACTGAATACTCGTACTCGTAAGTATTGCACCAATGCACCAACAACGCATCGGCAACAATGGTGGAAAAATAAACTGGAAAAAAGAAATTAAATTAAAATAGTTTCACTTACAATTAAAAGATATTTAGCAATTGTCAAATGCCAGCGATAGCACAACAAATCCAATATTGTATGCTACGAGTACGAGTACTACGAGTACTACGAGTACAGCAGACAAAAGCCATGAGGAAACCCCGGGGTGTGCAGGCTACGGTCAATGCGCGGTTGCCCGCATTTTCAATCGTCTCTAAATTGAAATTAATAGAACTGGAAAAAAAATTGATATCTGCAATGTGACAAATTCAAACTAACTTCAGAACCGCAGTAATACCAACTGAGCTAACCAACTGAGGGTAACAGTGTTTTATGAATAGTCAATTGAGTTATTAATGATAAGCGAACGCTTGTTGACCTGAGTTCCATATAACGAAGTATAACCATTGTTCTTAGCTCATTTATTGACTGCATTTGGGAACATTTGATAAAATCTTTTTAAATTTGCAATTTTAAAAATATTAATTTTAAATTGATTTCCTATAATATTTCTGAAATAATCACTACTGCGTTTCCGTGGGAAATTGATCATTTAAATTTTAAACTCACGTTGATTGGCCGTAATTTTTCATGGCACATAAATAACTTTACAACGCAGCAGACACCGATTGGCAGGGCAAATTCATATTGAATTGGTGGTATTGATCATGACCAGCAATATCGAGTGCTAATCAAATTGTGATCATGCGCTCTGCCTCATACGATCAAGCCACCAACTTAGTTCCACCAGCGTTCTTTGATTGATCAAAATGACATTTTATATTGTTTTTGTATGATTTCCGGCATTCGCACAGTGCGATCAGTTCACACACAAAAACTTTTATTCTTACATTTCTTCTTATTTCAGAATATATTTATTTTATATTCGATATTTATGTTTATTGGTGTTGTCAACATTTATTTGAATTTATTATGACAGTTGGCAGCTCTTTAGTATTCCTTCTTCTCTTCATTATTCTGTATATTAAGTAAGTCACAATACTTATCAATTAATCAAGATTTTAATTCTTGCGCCTATACCAACAGAATTTAAATGCGAAAATTAAATTTTTAAATTGAAGTAAATAATAATTATATATTATTTAATTTAAAATTGTTTATCTAGTTTTTTAGCCTAATATAACTTAAAATGCATTGATGGGAATAACACATCGGCTAATAAGTCCATTATATTATATTCTTCAAGGTATTCTTACTCAACAAATATGGTATATATGAAGGAAAGCAGTATTCGAGCATTTTTTGCGATAAATCAAGCACCTTTATGTACTGATTTGACACAATTGAACTGCAACCAATAGCAAAATGCACTTCTCTTTCAGACAATATGTTCTATATGAAGGGAAACATAGGTATCTAATATTCGAATATTTTGAGAAAAAGAAAGTCTTTTACCTACGAGTATAGACCATTTGAACTGCAATCAATATCAAAATGCTCATCTACATTAGTCAGTATATTATATAGAAAGGAAAGCATATGCAGGATGTGAGTATTTTTTTGCCATAAATCAAGTATCCTTACATACTGATGTGGTCCAACTAAACAGATACCAATATCTGTAATATAATGTTGTTTTTCTTCAGCCAATGTGTTATATATGGAAAAACACATATAGGACTTAAGGATTTAAGTATTTTTCATTATATCAAAATGCTCTTTTCCTTCAGTCCATGTATTATATAGGAAGAAAATCAAGTACTTTCACATATGGCTGTAGCGCAATTGATCTGCAATCAGCTTTAAAATGCTATGTCTTTCGAATTCTGAATAAAATAAAATATATTAGAAAATAAGCAGAATATTAGCTCCTAAAGAGCGGAACCATCAGCATTATTTGAATTTTGTGTTGCTTGCCGACTTTAAATGAATAAAAGATATTTCGCCTTTCGAATGAAACTCAAAGTCATCCTAACTTTCGACTAAAATAGGAATGCCCAACCTAGAACTCGCATCCTAACCAAAATCAAAACCGGAATGTAATAGAGAATATGTCTAGAAGTCCAAGCATAGACGACATTCTATTTGCTCAAAAATACCTATATTCTTGAGAATGTAACTCAAGTCATGATGACCCATCAGAGAACACCATCTGCTTACCATCTTATATCCACTCTACTTAACTAGCACATCCTACGTTATTAAAACGGGTGTACTAGTACTGACGATTTCCAGTACTGTTGCACTAGCAACGACTTCTTTCGGCTTCAAGCCATTTTTTTTATCAGAAACCTTCTTATAGACTAACTTCTACTACTATAAGATTCACGTGCATAGAATTGAGTGATTGATATAGTATTTGAGAGTTTATCTATAGCTTCTTGTAGGCTAACTTACACTACAATAACACTCCGGTCCATAGAATTTAATGACTGATGTAGTCCTTATGAGATTATCTACGAACTAGTTACCATTATATAGTATTTTGTGTAAACGGGGACCCAGCTAAGCACTTATATGTATTTGCTTGCCGGTTATTACAGCAGTTTATTAGAATTATATTTCCTGTCTGAAAAAACCGATAGAAATGCTAAAAGCATATGTAAACTTTTTCATCACAGTTTTTTAGAGAACCCTACAGGCTAAGTACTTTGTACTTTAATAAATTATTTATTTTTATAGGAAATGATATACAGGTGTAAATTGCAATAACATACTGTTTGAATTTGTTTAGTTTTCCTCAAATTAAATAAAAATCTAATTTTACTGAAAACTGTTTAGCTCTTTATTGACTTTTAATAAGTGCATTGACCAAACCTCTTGAAATTATGCACAAATCACTTTAACCACACCAACTAATCACTTATGTCAATTAATTAATTAAAATGCCAATTAATCCATCAATCATTGTTGTTATTTCATTTTTTATGTTTCTGATGTGAGATACTTTCATTTCGATAGTGGCAACATAATCCGACTTGCGCTAAACCGCAATGGACGCACATTATAAATAACAGCTACCGCTTGTATCTGCTGCTGTTCACAAGATAATCGCTTGTGTAGCAGCTTTTCAAATTTTATAACATTTTTTATTATTTTTTTAATTTAGTGCTAAAACATATTTATTTATGTATTTTTAATTGATTGAATTATAAAATATTTAATGATTTGATTTTGTTTTTTTTTTTGTTTTGTGTATTTAGTACTAAACACGAGATTATAAAATTTTAACCTGGCAATGATATTTTGAATTTTTAATTTGCGATTTTATGTATGCAACATTTATTAGTAGAGCAGCAACAGCAACAGCAGCAACAACAGCAGCAGCAACAGTGAAATGTATCTCATATCAGTTATACTTTCATTAATCGATTCGTTTGCTTAACTGTTTAAGCTCTTCCCTCATTGCATGTAGTTCGTCTTTTGCCCCACAGTATTTGTGGTAAATATCTGGTAACATAATCATCGATGATGATGTGGTGGAAATCGCCATATATCCATGAAGATTACTTGACCTGCAGCTGACATTGTTGCAATGGATGAATTTGTTTTATGACCCACAATGGTTTCACTTTAGCTTATTTTGTAGGCAATTGTTATTAACTAATTAGGACAGGATATCATCTTCTCATAATGGATTTCAGTTTTAATAATACACAATTGGCAGCAGTCATTTGATTTTAAGTTCACTTATGCTTTCATGTTAAATTACCATGGGTCATGTTTGAGCATTAATCGATTTCAAATTGGATTTGTAATAATTGTAGCATTCGAGTTCTGAAATAAGATATTTAGAGGTCACAAGCAACGAACAGAATAAGAATTGTGTTTTTTGCACTAAAATCTGAAATTTCCGTTATTATTAATACTTATCCATTAACAATATACAATAATAATTAAAAAACAGATTTGAAGATAATAAAAACAAAAAACAAAATAATTTAAAACATGATTCGTTCTGCATCTCTCTCTCATTGAAAGCGATTTCGAAGTCATTTTAACCTTTTTAACACAAAAATAATTTTTCACATCAAAGCACACTCCAATATTGCAACGAGCCACATAATGCCGACAGTTGAAATATTGTCTGACACTCCAGCAGTCTTACTAGTTTCAAATTGTGCCTATATTAACGTAGATATGAGAGATAACTACACAGGACAAAGCAAACACAATATTTTGTGATAGTTCCCTGGGTATTAAAGTCCATCTCATGACCAACGCCAATGACCAATTATAGATTATATGTCAAGAATATAGTTGAAACCGTATAAAGTATATATGTGTTGAATTAAAGAATTTCATAAACCCATCTAAGACAGTCTCAACTCGTCTCATTATGCTGAGTCGAAAGAAATTACTTATTATACAAATTCTTCCCGGTTTTCTGACAGGTCACTGCAAGCTTAAGTATTATTTCAACAAAATTTGGATCATTATTTGCCATTATTTGATGAAATTTAATTTTTAAACGAATGTACTGAATTCATATTCTGAATGTACTTAACTGAGCAATCGGTTCACCATCTGTTAACATGGCTTATTGTCTTATATAGCATACAGAACTACCCAAAATGATTAAAGGTCTGTTGCACGCTCGTTAAAAATCGAGCCAAACTTCTTGCCTCTTACAACATATGGAAAGGTAGAAAACTGTCAAAGATGATGACGTCCATCAACAGTCTAATGATGGTTAAAAAATATTTGGGTGTATTTTTTGCTACTTTAGTTGTAGATAATATTAGATTTTTTTTCATCTATAGTTTCATCTAAGTTTCGTTTGACTCATTATAGAGAGTAGAGAGTATTTATCTCCTCTACTACATTATTTCAATGAGTGAAAGTATTTTTTTCATTACCCTAAACATTTATCAAAAAGCCATGGTTGGTTAGTCCATTGCGGTGGCAGACCGGCAGATAAGCTTCCATTGGTCTTAATTAACAATTTTTCGCTGTTTTCTCATCACAGTCTTTACAAGAAGCCCTAGGATAGAAAAATACCGGTAAATAGTCAGATAAGTTATCTAAAATGTACTTCCCTAAAAATCTATTTCTTCTAAACGCCAAAACCGGGGGCACTCACAGAGAAAATGTGTAGTGGTTTCTTTTTACTGCAGGTTTTCACAACTACTGCAGTGGGAACCTCTATATGCACCATTGATTAGAAAGATTTTCAGCAAGCCTTGCAATATTCACACGATTCGTGTTGATAAGTTTTCAATACTTAGTTTTATTATAGCCAGCCACCTAAACCGGAAAGTTGCACATGACCTAAGTGTCTTCTATGTGTTATTGTAAGGGGTAAAGTAGGGAAGAAAGTAGTGCTAACTGCTTCTCTTACTGGGCTTCGGGGTATCGTTAACCGGTACCCCTAGGGACACTTTTAGGGAAGCACCAATGTGGGCTAAACTGTCTGTTTGCTTATTTCCTTCAAGGAATACATGGAATATATGTTCAGAAACTCAGAACTCGTTTTAGTTCATTGTTCGCTCTCTACATTCCTAATTATTTCCTAATTACAAACAAATTAATATACTATGAATTTAATTAATAAATTAAAAATAATTTGTTGTCAATTAAATTACAAGCAAACATACATTAGTTATATATAAAAATAAAGAAAACAAATTAAATATTAAATTATAGAAATATAAAAACTTAATTAAAGTGCAGAATTTCTATAAAATCATAGGCCATTGACTTGGGATGACTCCGATTGCGTGGTCTCTTATCTTGTAAATTGTTCCATTAGCACAAACTCAGCGATAAGCAGCGCTAAAAAACAGCAAAAATATTTTTTTTATTATAGTATAATTATTTTCATCTCAATATTAAACAAACTATTTAAGCGAATATACAAAAGCGAGTTCTGCAACGGTTATCAGTGAATAATAAATGTTTTTTATGAGTAACGAATGCCCTTTATGATGAGTGTAGTTGCAGTAAGTGGAATTTGTGAGTAGTGCTATTAAAAATAATTATTAATTCACTGCAATTTAATGAGTCTTAAGTAACAGAAAATGCATCTCGACGCTATATGTAGTGTGTAGTAGAAGCTGTTGCACTTCTGATTGCAGCAAAGTGCAGCTAGAGCTTCAGCTCATAACTCACAGAAGAGCATAAATTATGCGTAAGTCAATATTTTCTTTTTTTTTTTTTTGTTTTTTTTGAAAGGCAAGTATTGCCCTTTTGAAGACTTCTGCTACTTCTGAGCATCTTCAGTAATATTTTGACTAAATGAAGTCATAAGCACTTTGGGTGCAGATACTTACGAAATGAGTAAACATCAGTAGCAGTCAGAGGAAGAATAGCCGTACTCGCAGCTAACAACCTATTAAGCTTGCTTCGCTGCTCTTTTTCCCAATTTTTCATATATTTTTAAAGCAAGAAAATCTCGCACTGAAGCTGGACATTATGTGCGTTAATATTTAATAATTTATTTGATGAAATTGTTTACTAATGGCACTAATGGCACACTCGAAGTGCTTCTGAAGTAACTCTGACTGCTCTGCGTTTTATGAATGATGTAGTGATGTACGTGTGATGTTCCACTGTGTTTCGTTTATACATCGCATTTTTATGGATTTTTTATTCCGTACACATTTTTGCACTTTGTGAGTTATTTTTCATTAATTAACTACAGCCAATTTTGCATATTTATGTACATTTTTTATTGGATATTTCGTTTTTAATATTCAACACTGAATTACATTAATGCTTTTAATTGTTTAATAATTTCTCAATTGGTTTAAGTGTTTAATGTTTTGTTAATAAATTAAATTTTACATCAACACACATTTCTCAATTAAAAAAGCTATAAAATATCGTATGAATTATGCTTGTTTCTTCAAGTGTAAGTTTAAAATTATATCGAAAGCAAACCAGACTGGGTGGAGGTGGGAGTAGGTCTAGTGCTCAATTAAATTATTCTGTCTTAAATACATAAAGTGTTTTCAAAGTCATTAATATATTTTATATTAACATTAATTAGAATAAATTTGTTTAATTGATGATAATTCAAGTAATTCCAAGTTGAATTTTTATACATGACTAATCTAAATAGGCTCGTGTTAAAACAAATGACACTTCTATTATCATTTGATCAATCTATTTATGCTTAAAAATTAAATAAAAAATTTCTGGAATGAGGTGGTGAGTATCCATCGATATGAAATATAAAAAATTCATCTGATAAATCAGATTTAGGTATATAAAATGTTTTGGAAAGAGTTTCTCCAGTATTTAAAAAAGGATACCAAGAATATGCTAGACTATACTATACTATGCACTGTCCTATACTAGAATTAAGTAGAATGTACTATTTTTATTAAACTAATAATTTAGACTTTTTTTCTATATTCTTACAGAAACTAACCATGCACTAGTTTTACTAGACTTTTTTTTCCACATTCTTAGAGAAACTAATCAAATTCTTTATTAGACTAGTTTGCAAAATCTAATATCAATATTACTAACCACAAATAACATAAATTATCTGTAAACCAAAACAAAAAAAAAATATTCAATCCTATAATTTTCTTATTATATTTTTTAATATTTTAATTTAATAAAAAATATAAGATGCTTAATTAATTTTTCTTAGATCTGTGAAGAACAATTTTAAATTAATTAAAATGAAAAATTTATTCTTATCTCAAAATATGTAAACTGTTGAGAAATGTCAATTTTCTCACAAACTTTTGAAGTAAAAAATATACCGAAAAAGAAAAGAAAAATATTTAAAGAATAAACTTGAGATACATTTAGGAAGAAAAATCTTTGAACAGTTTTTAAAATTGATTTAAGTATGTTAATTTGTTATTTGCACTATAACGAAAAAAGATACAGAATTCATGCTTAAGTGGGTCCAATGCACAGGTGTAATATGAGAATACACGACGGTGAGGTGAAAAAAATATACTGGCAAACGTGACTTTGTGGGAAACGCTACAAACGTTATTTGACATATGAAAGTGAATAAATCAAACAGAATTTTTAGTTATTTGTTTCATTGATTGGAATATGTTAGTCTTTCTAAAAAAAAGGACTAATGGGTATATTTAAAAAAGACCATTATAATATAAAGACCATTATAATATAAAACATGTGACTGATGCTATATTTAACTTTCTACCTAAGATATATAAAGTGATATGAGTCTAAAGTACTTTAGTGCTATTCTCCAATACTTAAAATGTGAGAAAATGAATTTGTAACAAAATCAGTTGGACTATTGATAACACCGCTGAGAATAGTTCTGAAACTAGGTCGCATACTGTGCTGAAAATAAAAACTGGGTGAGCATTTCAAAACGGCTAAAGAATAAAGATAAAGATAAAACTCAATAAATTAAATTTCATACTATAAATTTTCGTGGAATTTGGACTTCCAGTAATATTCTCCGTTCATGAATAGATTCCCATGTCACAGTACAAAATCCACGAACTTCATAATAAAGCTGTGCCGAAATCAAGTTTGGACCCAAATTAATTGAGATGTTGTAAAAGAAAAAGTATCTTTTATAAATAAATAAATTATAAATAAATTATTTATAGGATCTTTCATTATTCCTTAGCAAATGTAAAGAAAAAAAGTAAATAAAACAAGTACGTGACAAGTGTCAGGAAAAGCAAAATATATATTTTATTCTGATATTACGAAATAGTGATACGGATATATAATTGATATAAGGAAGGGAAGACAAAATCTATATGTTTTTTTGATATAGTAAAATAGTGACATGGTTATATATTGGTATAGGGAAGGGAAGGCAAATTCTATATTTTATACTAATATAGTGGAATAGTGACATAGATATATATTGATATAGAAAAGAGAAGGCAAATTCTATATAGTATTCTGATATAGTAAAATAGTGACATGAATATATATTGATATAAGCAGAAAATTGATTCTTTTTTTGTATTAGTGTTTGTATTGTATTGTATTTTTGTACACTAGGTCCTCAAACCCTTAATACATGATTATATAATATATATGTATTTAACCTGTACTCTCATTTTCTATAGTAAACATCGCTAAAATATTACTTAGTATATATATCATATTGAAATTTAAGCTTAAATGATAATTAAAAATGCCATTGCCGGGGTTTGTTTTGGTTTTATTGCAAATATGTCTTATATATTAGTTTAAGGTTTGAAAAAAAGTTACAAAATTATTTATGTTTTATAAAGATTTCAGATATTGAAAAAATCTGTGAAACTTGTCAGTATGTCGAAAATTGTTGATAAAATGGTAAAAAAAAATTTAGAGTACCCATATCAGCGCAGTAGTATTAACTATTTTTCTCTAGGTGTTAGTTTAAAGAAAATATGAACAAATTAGAAATTTGGAAATTATAAATATATATGCTTTTAAGTAAAAATTATTTAAAATTGAAGTATATAGCTTATCAAACCGCCTCTTCACAATCATCAAGCAATCAATTTTAGTAACCTCACTATATTAACTACTTCCATAATTTCTAATATGAGGTTGCCAAAAAATATTACATGTTAACTGCAAAGTATCTTTTATCTGATAGTAACGATAGTTTCTTTAAATTTGAAAAAATGGTCTTTAAGCTCATTGACTTTTCAGTATCTTAAAAATGAATCGAAAAAAATTGATTGCATTCAAGTCCATTAGCAAACAGTCAAGTATCGAATCGTAATGTAGTCCATAATTCTTTTATAGAACAAACGTTGAGGTACTTATTCTCCTTACTTTTTAGAGGCTCTTAGAATGCATGATATATTTTTAAAATCCAAAACACGTCAAGTCTACTCCATAAAGCGACAAAGACAATATTTCTATATTTTCGGAATTATATTATTTATCTGTCGTTACATACAGAAAGTAGTATCTCGATATGTGATTTTAAATTCATCTTTTTATTATTATATGTAATATCTTCATCCATTAACTGCATCCAATCCTAATTCATATCCATCACTCTATACACTTTTTATCGTTTCTTTATAACTACAACTCAATCTCAATAATTTTGTAGTATAAAAATTAAGATATTTGATAAGATATTTAATATCCGGTATTTTCAATATAGATATGCCTTTGTTTCATGGTTGAACTGTTTTCTTCAATTGTCAGAAGATTCATATTCTTTAGATATTTGTTCGAGACAATGGGCTTTTACATACATCTGAATTTATATTACTCAAACTGTTTTCTTCTATATCGTTGCTAAGCACTTCAGAATTTTCATTATCTTCAGGTTCTACACTATTTGCAATTGAACTCATTTTAATTTCCATTTCTCTCTCTTCATCTTGTAGCTCGTGCTGAGGTTCTGCCAGTGTTTTGTATATATAAGTTTTCTCTTCTACATCATTGTTGGACACATCAGAATCTGTATTATCTCCAAGTTCTACACCTTTTGCAATTGAACTCGTTTCAATTTCCATATCTCTCTCTTCTCGTTTTAGCTGGTCTTGATGCTCTACCGGTTTTTTGTATATATAAGTGTTCTCTTCTATATCGCTGCTAGATACATCAGAATCTTTGTTGGCTTCAAGTTCTACACTTTCTGCTACTGAATTCATTTCAGTTTCCATTTCACTCTCTTCTTGTTGCAGTTTGTCTTGAGGTTCTACCAGTATTTTGTTTACCAAAGTATACTTTTTTATTTCATTGCTTGCCGCAGTAGAGTCTTTATTATCTTCAAGTTCCACATTTTTTGCTATTGATTCCATTTCTATTTCCATTTCTGTCTCTTCTTGTTGTAGCGTGTCTTGAGGTTCTACCAGTTTTTTATATACATAAGTTTTTTCTTCTGTATCATTGCTAGACACATCAGAATCTTTATTTTCTTCAAGTTCTACACTTTCTGCTATTGAATTCATTTCAATTTCCATTTCACTCTCTTCTTGTTGTAGTTTGTCTTGAGGTTCTATCAGTATTTTGTTTACGAAAGTATTCTTTTTTATTTCATTGCTTGCCGCAGTAGAGTCTTCAAAATCTTTCACGTCAACACTACTTGCCATTGAACTCATTTTCTTTTCTCTCTGTTCTCCTTTTTGTACTCTGTCTACCAATCCTTTATATGCTAAGGTTTTGTCTTTTATTTTCTTGAACAGCTTAAAAGTTTCTCCAATATTTCGACTATTCGTTTCTGAGCTTGTTTTAATTATCCTTTTCTTAGGCAGCTTTTGCTTTAGCGTTGATATAAATTCCAATGGTATTAGTCCTGCCTGTTTGATGGGTTCCTGTGAAGAATATTGGTCCTCTAAATCTTTCTTTTTTATTTTATTAAGTAATGTATCAGTATCTTTAAATTTAAGTTTTAACTGTTTTGCTAGCATTCGCCCTTCAATTTCATTCAATCTGTCTTTTTGATCACTTTCAGCTTGACGTGTTACCAATTTTAAATGTTCCTGTTTGGTTGGCTTTCTTGGTGGATGATGAAATTCGTGTGAAAGTTGTGAGTGACACCTTGTCTCTAACTCTCTTCTATGACGTTTCAGTTCTTCCCATCTGTGTAGATGCTCCTCCAGCACTAATGAAGAAGGTTTGCTATTTTTTATAACATATTTTTTCGCGGCCTCTTTTAAAGTTTTCGAAAGTGTCATTTTGCTGGAATAATATTTTCTTGAGTGCAGTTCTAATACTTTGTTATGGTTTTCCTCCTCGCATTTTCCGAATGTATCAGTATCATTGGTATTTGTATTTACACTTTGCAGATACAATTTAGGGAGAAATGAATACTTAAACGTTTTTGAAGGTATCATCTTTTTATCTTTCAAGCGGCTATTTAAGCTCCTTTCATTTGCTTTCGCCTCATCGTTCCCTACATATTTTTCCAAGGTGTCACTATCATACTCTGTCACCTTAACTTGCTCCGAATGCAGATGATTCTTAGGAGGTGAACAATCACACAAAGTCTTATTAATAGCTTCTGCTTCTAAGGATTTCAATGCAGGGACCATATTGTTAAATGCTCTCTTCCCTAAGTGTTCACCTAAACGAGTAGTGTTTGAATACGAACATTTGTTCATTATATTCGATTTATTTGTATGCTCAGTATCTGCATCCGGCACCTCATCGTTTTTGGTTTCAGAGTCTGTATATGTACGTGAAGCGTTCAGTGCGCGAAGCTTAAATGATCGCCCACTTATTCGCTTCTTGACATCTGGGTCTATGTACGTTTCTTGTTTGGGATTATCTAAGTTTACAAGCAATTTGATCCTATCCTTATTTCGTAGAAGTGTACATTTCCAATGATTGCTGATGTTATATACTTTTCGAGACATTTTTCGCGCAATTTGAAGTAACATAAATTATATTTATGTCCTAATAAGAATCATTGGAAAATTTTTTGATGTTAAATCTAAAAAATTTTGAATATCAATTGAAACAGAAGCAGAAGCCGATCTGAGAATTTTGAAACAATTTTACCAAAAATTTTGTAAATATATTTTGACAACTCGAAAATTTATGTGCTCAGCATTTTTAAAAATTAATAGGCTTACTTTGGCTTCCTTTAAATTACACAAATATTGTATACCTGGCATATTAATATACAAGTTTGTAGCAAGGAAGAGGATTAAGAGGCTAACAGAGCTAAACGTTAATACATAAATTTCAATTGCTGAAACATTTTCCAATATCCCAAAACGTGGACCCTTCAAACATTCCAATAGTCCACATTATTTCTAGCACCCAGTATGCCCAGTATATGTGAGTTGGGTTAGTTTAAGTGGCGGTTGACCCACGTAGTTAGTTTTTTGCTTATATGCCAACCAAACTGCTTTTTTCGTAAGCTCATTCACAATATCTCTATTTTATTCTTTATACATCTTTATACATCGTACATTTCCATATTTTTTTCACTGCTGATACAAAAATTTTCCGCCAATCTTTATATAGCTTGTAACATTTACATAATTCCTTTTCTCTATGGAACTTGTTTAGATCTTATATGTTAGCTGATATGAAAACTATCAGTCACTTTTTAGTACATTTTTTTACGAAAAAAGTTTATTTTACTACCTTTTGCCATTTTTTGGGTAGCTTTATAATTTAAGCGGTGTAGAACTTCTTTGGTTTATCGGTTCAATGATTTTTAACGGCTCTTCGGTCATCTAATTTTTAACCACCAAAAGAGTTTTGCACAAACCGAGGCAAATGATAAATAAGTCAAGAAAGTATTTAGTCACGGACCTAAACGGACCTGAAATGTCACTTTTCAAACACATGTTTATTTGCCGCCAGATATATGAGTATCAACACCGGCAGTTACTTTTTATATTGCTTAATAGAAAAAGTAATTGCTCTTTTCGTAACTGCGTATATACTGGTTTTGTGGTTGCTTGTTTTCTTTTCTTCTTCTCTTTTAAGACTATCTATGTGGATATTAGTCTTCAAGTTTCTTTCTGTTTCAGATTAAACTATCTCTGTATTTTCTTTGTTCTATAGAATATTTTTGGGAATAATATTCTTACTTATTACTTATTAAGTAAGCAAGTATGTCGTCCTTGACCGCGTCAAGTAGCTTTCGCCAGACAATCCGATCGGTGGCTTGCTATCACAAGTTGATAGTACCAAGGCACCCCATCCCCCTACCCCCCAAAACGTTGGTTACCTTTTTGTTCCACCGAAGATCCCGACGTCTTCTACCATTTTTTCCACCTGCAGGTACCGATCAAACATCTTTCTAGCCGGAGCACTTTCTTCCATTTGTATGACATGAAACGGCTGAATTTTTATGCACTTAAATATATCAATTTCGTGGTACTGCTTATATAGCTAATTATTCCATATAATTCATTACTCGGTGCTAACGCGTAAGGGACCATTGATCTTTCTAAGAATTTTTTTCTTGAATGCTACTATTGTCTTCTCATAACTGTTGGTAATTGTACAAGCTTCCGCACTGTACAGCAAGACAAGCATGATAAAAGACTTGTAGAGCGTAATTTTTGTTTGTCGAGAAAGGGTTTTAGTTCTCAATTGCTTACTTTATCCCAAGTAACATCTGTTGGGAAAAGTAATTCTTTGCTGAATCTCTAGGCAGACGTCATTTTTGGTGTTTACGCTAGTTCTGAAATAAATAAAGTCTTTCACAACTTTGAACTTGTAATTGTTAAGAATGATGTGGGTTCCAATACGCTCGGGAGGTTTGTTTGTTGACAGAAAGTACTTTGTTTTGTTCTCAGTTACTAGAATATCCATTTGCTTAACTTGATTTCTAATAATATCATCATTAATAATATGAAAGTACGTAACTAATAAGCTATCAGGTAATGCCATTTTTTGCTGTAAAGCTATCTCCGTAGTTGTTAGCTTTGATACTACTTTCTGGTAAGGTCGCTTATATAGCTTTCCCCATATCAAAAATTTTCTTGTATAAAATATTCCTATGATCAAGCTGTTAAATTGTTTGGCCAATCAAACTTATCGTGTAGTTTTCAGTACAAACTTTATTAACAAACCAATATTCTATATCATAAACTTAATATCTCGGAAAGTGTTGCTTTATTAAACTTAAAATAAAAATTTTGCGCCTCTATAACCAATGGTTACTTCCCGATAATGTAGGGTGCCAATGAAAAATACAAAATTTCATAAAATAAAAAAGTCACACGAAAGGTAAAAAGATACAAACAAATTGGAAATATTTTTTTCTTTCACGTAGCAAATGGCATTTACTGGAATTAATTTGGTATTTTTTCTTCATCCAATTTGCCTTTTCACAAAGATTTTTTTCCCTACGAATGATATTTGTCGCCTTGGCTACACATCTGCCTTCCAATAAAAAACTTGGTCAGCAGGAACTGCAGAAGCGGCGTTAAAGTAATTAAGAATAATGCGATATGATACCAGATTTCATTAATTTTTCTTTTTTTTTTTAATTTTTTTTCATTAAAGAAAAAACAACAACTTACCAAACTTTTAGTTGAGAGCCAAAGAAAAAAATGAAAAAATGAAAATGATTCTAATACATTTTAAATTAAAACTCAAACGAAATGTAGGAAGACAGATTGAATCCGAAGTGAATGGCATTGTCTGTTAAGTGATTTTATTAAAAACAGAAAAGCATACCAGAATTAAAGCTGAATAACTTAATTTAATGAAGTCCAAAAGTATACGAATTTAAAGTATTAACATTTAAAATCAATTAAATGAGGGGAAATGGATAATTTGTTATACGGAAATTATATGAAAATGATTAATTTATTTAATTTTGTTAAAGGTGAAATTAAAAAAAAAAAAAAAAAGTTAGTTCGTTTTCTTTAGATTTCTATTGTTGAAAATATTTTTACTGCAATTTCAAGGACTTGCATAGAATAGACAAACTTGGCATTGAGGAATATTACTCGTTAACAAAATTCTAAACTTTTTATTGCCGTCAATATACGAGTCGTATTAGGTAATTGCCAATAATCGCAAATATTTCAGTCACATTTCACTTTTCGGCAATAATTCAATACTCATAAAAATGACTTTTTATTGCCTTTTATTTATATTGTATATTCCGGATTTTATGTCCTCTGTCTTCCTTTCGGTTTTAAATCATTCAAAATGTGCATTTATACTTTTTTACTTTTATCTTCATTTTTATTGGTAAGATTGTTTGTTTCTTTTGTCATTTATACGAGCCTTCTCCAGTTTTTGCATGTATTAAAAGTAAATATTTATGTCATAAAATTTATGTTACAAAAATTTTATGCATTTAATTTTTTACGATAGCCGAGCCTCGCATCATGTGTTGTGGAGACAACAACTTTTAAAATTGTCATATATAGTAGCTACTATATACTTAAGAGATGTGATACTTAAGCCATACAGAAATTGATGAACTTGAAACGGAATATTAAATTTGAATAATTTGATTATTTTAATATTAAAGTTAGAAAACTTTAAATTAAAGGTCTCAGAACATATATAAGAGACACACCGAGCTCTACATTCTCTGTCTCTCTCTATTCTCTCTTTCTCACTTTCTACATTCGCTCTTTTCACATTCTCTCTCTCTCTCTATTTTTCTCTACAATCTGTTTTTCTTAATTATCTTTCTCAACATTCTCTCTCTCTCCTTCTATTCTCTCTTTACATTATCTGTCTCTCTCATTCTCTCATTCTCTACATTCCTCTCTCTACGTTCTCTGTCTCTATTATTCTATTCTCTCTCTACGTTTTCTGTCTCTACCACGGTTGCCACTTATGGTACTTTAGTACCAAAATTGGTACTTTTTTTTTCGTTTGGTACTCATGTACAAAAAATGGTACATTTTTGACGACCCAACTTTATTGTGGATATTTCCAAATAATTTTTTTTATAAATGCAACTTTGCACTATTTTATATTTTGTTCATTTATAACACTATGAAAAACACAGAACGAAAAAAAAAAAAGGTCCAAAAAAATTTTGGACCTTTTTTTACAGAAATGGTACCTTTTTAAACCAATTTTGGTACAGGAAAAAATTTTCAAGTGGCAACCGTGGTCTCTACATTTTCTCTCTCTACATTTTCTCTCTCTACGTTCTCTATTTTTACATTCTCTCTCTCTACATTCCCTCTCTCTAAACTGTCTCTCTCTACATTCTTTCTCTCTCTCTCTCTGTACATTCCAACATAAGATCAAATGTCAGAGCCTTTTATTATTTCAAATACATTTAATATAAATAAACGACTCTTTATTGAGAGTTAATATTTTGGGTATGTTTTTATTTACAATCATTAATTGGTCATTCTTTATAGGTTTTGGTATATTGGATATACGGATATTTACTAGATAATATATGTATATATACACGAAGAAAGTCTAAAAGTGCAGAAGAAAAACACTTCGTATTCTGTTGCAATACTCGTACAACGGTAGTAAAATCGTTTGCTCAAAAGGATTAAAGAGAGATTGACTTAAAATTCTATATTTAATTTTAAAGACAACAACCCATAAATAATAATCGTAATGGCAATGCGATCCTAATGTCATTTATTTATCACAATTTGGAAAATAAACAGTTTATTACTTAATA
>NC_051847.1:39500894-39511179 GCF_002237135.1 Teleopsis dalmanni
TTAAAATTGTTAATATCAAATAGTAGACAATAATACTCCATTCTATATTCTCACTTTGATACTCATTCCATGTTAATTGCAATAGATGGTCTCATTGAAAAATTTACCGTACAAAAACTATAAATAAGACTTATCTAAAGTTATACATATACCATTTGTTTAGTCTATTAAATGCCTAATTGAATACTCTACCGTGATACATTTGTGACTTAGGAACAACACACGTTCAAACTACAGTATTTAATGACTCTCAATGTAGGTCAAATATATGGTATACAGTAGCCACCGACTTGAAACCCAAACGTGCAGATTACTTCAGGAATATATGTGTTCAATTTAATTTTGGACATTTCCACCTACTGTACTGTAGCTAATTACTATAGTTTAAATTATGCCTTGGGCATTATGATAAGTCACAGACCTACATATCATGAGTGATGTCCGTGTGCAGGTCATTACTTCTCTTAGAACACTTATGGCTACAGAGGTATATTATTAATTATATATTCTAAGCACGGTCGAAATTACGTTCCGCCAACCACCAAGCGCCATTTCACACACCGGAATTGTGTTCTGGAGTCACATGTCAAGTTTGACCAACTACCAAGTGCCGTTCCACACTTCCATTAGAGACAACACAAGCAGAACAGTGTGGGGTACAACTACAATGACAATTTCACTTCTTACGAGCTTGTTTTTTCATATATTTAATATGATTAGTTATAATAGGAGTCATTAATTGATTCAAAATAGAAGTTGATTTATATTTTTATCATTAATACGAAGGGAAGTGAAGATTCTATAAAATAGATAATTATATACTACAATATGCACTGGTAAGGCTTGAATGTACACTTTGACTATTAAATTCACTAAATAATGTCTATCGATTTTTAATATAATAAACTTTTGTTTTTCTTTCAATATTCTTAAATACAATTGAAGTATATTTTTAATTATACTAATTTAAATAATTTAATTAATTCTCGTGGAACATCGTGACATTAAGCGATCTTTATTGAAATATATTTAGAAAATTTAAATACCCTGACAAGAATCATACATCGTCCTCGATAGTATAGTGGTTAGTATCCCCGCCTGTCACGCGGGAGACCGGGGTTCAATTCCCCGTCGGGGAGATCGTAATTTTTTTTTTTCATATTTTAATAATTTTTATCCATTTGGATTACTGATCGAACTATACTTTATGTACTTTAATAATATTGTATTTATGTGTTTATATCATTGTAACCTTGGATATATATTCTTTCACTAGATATTGAGAATAATTAATGTTATGATTTATAGTGTCATTGATTATAATAATATTTTTTTATAACATATTTCTTTATAGTAGGAAAGTCTAATAAATGGTTTATGTTTATGGTCTGATATCTCTGCTATAAACCTATGCTGTGGCTTATAGCTTAGGTAGGTAGGTTGATATGGCAGGTCTTGTTTAACAAAACGTCCACTTGAGCTTAAATAATGGCCCATAGTGGTACCATTGAAATAGCATTGATACATTCATAGATTGAAAGATCAGTATGCGATAGTATACATAGCTTAGCTTAGCCAAAAAGCAAAAGGCCCATAGTGGTACCACAGGAATAGCATTGATACATTCATAGATTGAAAGATCAGTATGCGACAGTATACATAAAGCTTAGCTTAGCCAAAAAAGCAATTATTATTATAATTCGTTGGGAAATGGGTGTGCCTGGATTAGTGAAATGAAGCTAGCTGGTTTCTGAAATTACTTTTCGGTGGAGTTTCACTGCCAATCAATAATTATATCCAGAGTTCAAACAAAATTAAGTAAAAATGATAGAAAATAATTTAGTCTCTAGATGTAAGATCCATATATTGTTAAAGAATTTTATAACATATTTTTTGGATCAATGAAGGTAGTGCTTTCTTAGAATATTATATCATATCCATTATCATCAACTATGTATATAAATGTCTATAATATTATATATGTTCGGAGAACAATGTATGTAATTAATATAACATGAGAATTAAATAAAAGTAAATTAATTTGTATTTTGGTTGTAAGCTCTAAATACTTGGTTTTAAAGAATTTTAATTATTATTTATTATGTGTAAAACCTATGTGTTCATAGAGTATATATACTCTATATATATACTCTAAATATATACTCTATATATATACTCTAAATATATACTCTATATATATACTCTACTCTATATATATATAAATATGTATATATACATATTTATAGTTGATTACATAAATCTTCACAATATATGATCCGAGATATATACATATATTAAAATGTATATGTTAATATATATATATATGTACATATAAATTTTTTAAAAATAAATTTTTAGAAATAAACTTACGACTGTACGTGTTTAGTAGATACTAAGCTTGTAGACACAAATAAAATATATATATCAAAAAAAATTACTCTCCCCGACGGGGAATTGAACCCCGGTCTCCCGCGTGACAGGCGGGGATACTAACCACTATACTATCGAGGACTTAGAAAATCTAATGCAGCATTTTAGTTTTATGTTTTTTAGTTACTAATTGATCTCTAATTTTATAAAATTCTTACTACATTGGAGCGCAAATTGCAACTGTTTATAATCGACTTCCTTTTTCCAGATTTCTCGGGGTTTAATAGATTAATTAGAGTAACCATTTAACGCATATGTTAGTTTAAAATGTTTATAAAAAGTAAACAAGACCGCAAACATTAAATAAGAGAAAATTCCACTCGCCGATAGAAGAACATAAAAAAGTAAACCTCACCCGATAATATTGATTTCAAAAGGACAATATTTTGACATACGCGTACCTCCCCTAAAAGCGGCGGCAATACATCAATATACATGCAAGGGTTGGTTCTGTTACTTTTCTGAGGTATTCAGTTCATATATATAATTTTTTTTTTGTTTGGATAAATGCAATACACCAGAACTATAAAGCAATAATTTTTTAAAGTAACAAACGTGCATATAAAAACCACAAAAAATGCTTATAAAATACCAGGTTAAAGCTAATTTATGCCATTTGTAGTTTTTATATCTTGCATTATTTGGTTTGGCATACTTTGTTTATACTCGTATGTATGTACGCACATATAAACTATATGTACATATAAATTTTTAAATATTTATGTTTATTTTTTTTCCTCATCATCAATGCCTTGTCTTTAGTTGGCGGACTTTATGGATTTGTGTGCGTGCTTCCTTTATTTGTAGTTCAGGGAGTTACGCAAAATTTATGTGTCTGGAATCTTCGGTGTACATGTGACCAACCCCTTGGGTGTATTTTAATATTATAAACACCGCACAAATGTCTAAACAAAATAATATTATAAAAACTACAAATGGCAAAGTAGCAGCTAAAGTAACACTTAAGTTCAAAGCGGTACAAAACCAAACAAAAAAAAAAACAGTATAAAAAATATGTGTAACATAATGTGCAGCGTTAAAATAGCAAACTAATGAGAATTAATGGGGATTATAGCTGCCATTTAGTAAAAAATAGAAAACAGAAGGGTTACTACTGGAAGACTACCAACAGCAGCAACAGCAGATAAACAATCTGCTTAGAACAGCGGTTGGCGATTCTTATCTGCATTTTGTTCTTATTAATTTATGCTGCAGGCACAGGTTGAGACTTGATTTGTTTATGGTAACTGTATATATTTGTATGTTCAATCTAATATGGAAACTGGTATAATACCATAGTGTCATAGTAGTGTAGGGTATAATAGTGTTAAAGTAAAGTCGATATACATACATTAAGACCGAAAAGTTTTCGGAAATTCTCATTTAAAATTCGCGCGCTGTATATTTTTCGATATTTTAAGTTTATGTAGTTTGGCAGAAATTAAGGACAATTACTATGCCAAAAATGAGCGCGATCTGTCAGACAGTTCGTTTACGGCAGCTGTTGAAACCAGTTCACCTCAGTAGTGCGTTGCGAAAAAAACAATGGAAAAAAATATTGAACAAAGAGTTTGCATCAAATTTTGTGTTTCGAACGAAATTTCGTGTGCAGAATCGTTGCGAATGCTACAAAAGGCTTATGGGGAATCAGTTTTATCGAAAACTCAAGTTTATGAGTGGTACAAAGCCTTCCAGGACGGTCGTACGACCGTCGAAGACATTTCGCAACGCACTACTGAGGTGAACTGGTTTCAACAGCTGCCGTAAACGAACTGTCTCTGACAGATCGCGCTCATTTTTGGCATAGTAAATAAGGACAGTGCTGCCAAACTACATAAACTTAAAATATCGAAAAATATACAGCGCGCGAATTTTAAATGAGAATTTCCGAAAACTTTTCAGTCTTAATGTATGTTAATTAACTGGTAGTATTAAGACAAAAGCAAGGTGGTGAGGAGAAATTTTACAAAGTTGTTGCATTCCCGGCATCAAAAAGATTAAACTAATATTAATTGCTACTATTAGTTTTTTTTTTTTTTCAAATAAGTTGTAATTTATCTGTTTTACAAATCGAAGTTATAGTAAGGTCAGTGCAGACCTATATATCAAGTTTTTGTTATAGTTCTGACTTGTTTGTGTTATTTTTGACATTGACATCTAGGTATATCCATATCTATTTTTGCTATATTTCATTAATATTTTTTGTTTTTGGAAAAGGGATCGCAACCATTGGTTGGTTCTTAGTTGAAGACGTACTGATTACTGTTTATTCTGTTATAATATTATAATGTCCCGAAGAATATATAACTTTTTAATTGTAGTGAGACCAGTTTATTGGCAATTACAACCATTGGTAAGGTGAACCACAACTCGTATTCAACTGATTTGGTGCTATGCAACCTTTGCTTTTTTTGCGAATAAAATCTATTTTATTTTATTAATAAAATCTATTTCCCGATAAAAAGAAGTTATATTGTAAAGTTATATTGTAGTAAAGACTTCTATCGATACCTTCTGCTCAAAAAGTATTCGAATTTTGTAAATAAAACACACAAATTTAAATTTTATTCCAAATTTATTTCATCTTCTTCAAAATATGCTCCTTCTGAAGCGATACACATATGCCAACACTTAACCCAATCTTCCATACACTTTTCGTAGGCCTGTGAAGGTATTACGTTTAGTTTCTTCAGCGAATTCTTTTTTACCAATTCAATCGACTCAAAACGATTACCACGAAGGGGCAATTTGAGTTTCGGGAACAGGAAAAAGTCGCACGGATCCAGATCTGGCGAATATGGTGCCTGAGCGATGACAGTGGTGCCGTGTTTGGTCAAAAAATCGCGTACAACAAGAATTATCCATAGTAAAAATCGCTAAATGCACTTGAGTTAGTCTCACATTAACAGCTGTTGTAAACAAACTAATTGACAGATGGCGCTCAAATTTGAACCATATGTCAAGAAAAGTATTACTTAAGGAGTAGTTAACAAACAACAAAATCCGGATGCTTTTTGAGCAGAGGGTATGTTAAACATCACATTCGATGATGTATTATAATTATTTAAGAAGCTTTAACAATATTGCTTACTGTTAATATAGAAGGTATTCAAAACACTTATGTCGACATTTTAAACAAAATAATTAGATGTAAATCTTTCTATAGCTTCCGGGTCACACTAGCAGTCTTAGTAATCAATTTGCAGACAAGCGTGCTAGGAAAAGGGCAGCCTCACTGCATGAATGTCCGAAGTTATTCTAAAATCTTTTATATATTCGTAAGATTGTCCAGTGCATCCCATAAGAGTCCCATATAGTTTTCTTATTACACATGACAGAAGAGTTAATATAAATAGGAAGAATTGACATTTTTGGCTATTAAAAAGTTAAGTCTTTTAATTTCAAAGTTAGTTGAGTTGTTCAGCAAATGCAATATTTTCTACTATTTTCCCTATTTTGATAGGGAAAAGGATGTAGGATGTTGAGAAATGGTTCTGAAGGGAGAAATGGTATTCAAAAGAATTTCGCTCAACATTCAAAGCTGAAAACATTTTCATTGCGTGACTAACGAAACTAAATTATGTTGTGAAAGTTTTTAAAACATTTTCCATTTTCCATTCCTTGCATTTCGCTGTTTCCACTTCAGCACGGCTTTGACTTAACAGTTAGTGGACAAGTTTGACAATTGCAGCAATTGCAGTTGTTTTATCCTTCAGTACCCGAACGGTTTTCCAAGCACTGCTGTTGGTGATGGTGATTCTATAGTATTTCTACTCGGTTTGTTTATATTTTTAGGCAAACACAATATTTATTGTGCTGTCAGCAGCAATGAAAAAGTTACTTTTTGTTAAGTTCTTGTTTTCTTGTTTTCTTGTTGTTATTGTTGTTTTGACTTTTTGTTAGTATTGTTGTTATTGTTGTTGACAAGGCAAACATTCTCAACTTGGTATTGGTATCAACTTTTATGCCGTTAATGTTCGGCTAAATTGTTATTACCCACATGACTGCATTTGTGGACATACATTGCTTGTCTTTCCGAAGAAGTTGCATTTCTGAAAAGTTGCATTTAAATATTTCCATTATTTATATCCTTGTTATTTATGCATTAATGTTGAGGGCTTATCATTCATTAATTGTCGTGCAGTTATAATTTAATAGTTTTATAAAGTACACGTTGGCTTACCTGATTACCATTGCAGTTGGCCAATGCGATTATTACAAGCATTTGATTAATAGGTTCTACCTTAATATTTATGGTGTACACATTCTTTGGATCATTAAGTATGTAAATGGAATATATATCATTGATAGTGATTAATTACTTTTAAATAGAAATGAAATGAAATTGTAATATTTTACTCAAAGTAATTTAATTCAGAGAACTCCATACAATGGAAATTATTTATTAAAAAATTTATGATATGAAATATAGTTTAAATATATTTTCTTGGATATAAATTAATATTAGTTATGAAATGGCAAAAAACTACATATGATATAATCTTTACTTTTATTTAATGTTTATATTTAAGTTTATGTTTGAGTGCCCCATTTACTCCTCAATACGAAATCACTATCTTAGTGCCACCTTACTTACAGTCTTCAGAGACAATAAATCTCAAATTTTCAACTACATTGATCCACAATCAACTAAGGCAATATTCTCATATATATTAAATAATCTTAAAACAGATCATTTACTATAAACGAATAAGATTTGCTTTTCCCTAAAAATTTTTTGTAGATATATATAGGTATATAATTATGTTCCTACTATTTATAACCTTTTTGTTTTTATCGCTTACCTCTTAAATCTAACTATAAGTATACATCACAAACCTCCTTCTGTTACAACTCTAACTTTGGAAGCAAAAGTAAATAAATGTTGAATTGTAAATTAAATAATTTTTATTTAATCAACTTATTTAATTCAAAAATTATATATGATCTAATATATATGGATTATTCCTCTTAGCAAAAAATTAACTGATCTCGTTCGATTTAGCTACATTTTTTAGTGAAGTCCTTTCTCAAAAGACCCATATCTCGAGAAAAAATATTGAAACCCATGACGCTTTCGACCAAATCTCAGTCGAAAATGTGTCCGATTTGTAAAAGAATGGCACATATAATGTTTCTTTCAAAAATTTATGAACTCCTAAATAGATTTATTGTTTAGTGAAGCGAAAAAAAAACTTAATTCCTTTTCTTTAGATTCCCATCTTAGAATTACGTTGACTTTTAGAGTATTTCGCCAACTAATTATCTTGTGTATTTTTAAGAATTCACAAAAAATATTAGTAAAAAATGTTATTAGATAAGCTTAAAAAACTGAAAGACTAACTTATTGTAAACCCTTAGATAGAGAGGTACACAAACATGCAATTGGGTACTGCTGTTTGTTGGTAGCTTGGTGAACTTCAATATAAACCATACAGAAACCGATAATGCTCATACTCTTAAACGTCCAAAAAACACTAAAGAGTCATTTTGAACTATCGCAAAGAGAAGTTCAGAGAGACTGCAAACTATTTAAACCTATCAAAAGACAATACGAATATTATTTAGTGCTAACATTTTATATAGCGAAAGATGTAATCCATTTATTTAAACATAATAATAAAAAATATTTTTAAACTTGGATCCATCACAACACTCTACAGTAAAATCGACAATCAGTCAAATCGACCGACATCAACCGCGTAAAAGTTTTAGCAGGTCAGACTCTAAGATCTTGACATCTGTCTTTTTTATTTTAATTTTAATGTATATTCTGTTAAAATAATTTTTCTCCCTACTCTATATGGTATGTGTGAATAGACCTAATAGTTTTCAAGACAAAATTTTTATACCCAGGATTACAGAACAGGATTAGAAAGGCATCCAAAATTGTTCATGCAAAATTTATATATCTAGTATAACATTTGCAAAGGATTAAAGTGTTGAAGAAAATAAAATTTAAACAATTTTATAGTACTTTATAATGTAAAAAAATTATTTTTATATTTTTTATTTAATGTAGTGATGCACTGCAATCAAACACATCACATTAAATATATCATCTATATCAGGAACTGCCAACCCTCTTCTTATATAAGTATGTAAGAAATAATTTAATACTTAAAAATGCGTATGTTGTATCTGTATTAATAACATTAATTTTCAATAAATATTAAAAATTAATCATGTAAAAACACATCAATAATATGCATTACACTTTGCAATACAAAACCCAAAACATTAAAGCAAATCACAAGTGCACAAAGGCAGCAGTAGAAGTACCAGAAAAAATCTCATTCGCATGCATTTTGGCCATTTACGACATCTGCTATGGTTTTTTCATTTTAATGATATTTGTGATATTGCAAAATGTGTAGAGAGAAAAAAAATTTTAAGTAATAAAAATAATTTTTCAAATGAAACTTGCTAAAAATAGATGGTACGGCATAGGTTGCTGGTTGGTTTAGTCAGCAAACCGAGAAATATGCACATTACGAGTACTACACAAAAACATCATAAACACCCTTCGTAGCTGCAAAAAATGTTTTTGCCAAACTAACATGCAATATAACAAGCCAAAGCCTATTTACCACCCATTGCCGTTGTATCACAGATACCGTGAAAATCATGAAATTCTCAAAAAACATCAGTACCACCACTGCCAATGGGAGCAGTCAACGAGCGTACTACGCTAACATAACCGCAAGCTTTGCAAGTTGCACTAGAAAGTCATAATTTAATCAAAGAATATAAAATTTATAAAATATTTATTGCATTAGCCAAACAGCAAGGAGAGTCGAAAGCGAATCCATACACAATTACACTTCATTGAATTAATAGTAACAACATTCATTTCCGCAGCCCCGTGATGTATACTACAAATGCCATTCCATTCACACCCTCCTCTGTGAGCTGTTAGTCTGCCTTTGTGCCGAGAGCGCATCAAATAGATCCAATTTTCTCGTTAAGCGCATATTTCACAGAGACGTTTCTTTCTTACCATTTCATCTGTAGTATAGCTTTTGTTGTTTTCGTTATGCGCCGCGAAATATGCTTCAATTTCTACGCCACCGTTACAAATGCATCCAATTTTCTCCATTATTTATGTAAGCTATACTACAAAGACTTCGAACATTCATTGTTTTTCTCCTACTACACTAATTTTGTTTGGCGTTATTTAAAGCTTATCATAAACTATAATAAGATTTCAACATCCATTTTCAGATTTGCTTTTCCATCTTCATATCAATTTTGACAAATTTATTTTTAGAATAACAAAAAATTTGATTTTTTTTTGATACTGAAGATATATTTAGACTTCGTAGTTACTTTCTAGTTGGATATAATTTATTGAAATTAGATATGTTTTAAAATTGATTTTGTGTATATGATCATCCTTTTACTTTTTCGAAAAAAAATTTGCCCTCATATAGAATTTAGCTTAAGGACTTAACATGGTAATATCTAATCTATATGTATTGGCAAAAGAAATACTATAAGATGCTATTGTAAGAATAAAATTCCATACACACTAGCAGAAATACTATTTGTTTGGAAAAATTAGGACACAACATAATGAAACATTAGATCATAGGGAATAATTCAGAGACGACTTAACAAAAATCTATAGTGACAGAAAACTCCTTCGTACCATACTGCACTATTTTTAAATGAAGTGGTATAAGAGTTTATAAGGATTATAAGAGAACGACTAAAAGGTGTGCATTTTTTACACATAAAATAAATGAATCTAACCAGGTTTTTGGAAAAAGAGCACTACAAAGAGAACTTAATAAAATATGAGAGCGTATGGAACACTTTTTAAGACGACTTAACAGAATCTATAGTAATGAAA
>NC_051847.1:39511279-39519348 GCF_002237135.1 Teleopsis dalmanni
ACAAGGCTGTTTAAATAATGCCGTTAATAGTATTTCATCCACACTTTATCGTTATACGCAATCGAGTGAGATACGCAGTGGTTTAAGTCCAAGTCATCATCGTATCAAGGATTTACGTAATATGGATGCTTTAATTGCTCGTAGTCCAAGCGCGGAGTTTCAATTTCGAGTGCCAAAGGATCCATTTTTATCACCTTATTGGGCTAGTGATGAATGGCTGTCAAAAATGCCACAAACTAAGATTTTGGTTAGTAAATGAATCAATATAAATATTTAAAATAATTGTATTAAATGTTGATTTTATTTTAAAATTTTTATTACAGACTTTGGACATGGATCCATGTTTAGATGATTGTGTGATGTTTGCGCGAAAACTGAAAAATTTAAATCGTCCAGTTACTTTAGAAATTCTTAAAGGCTTGCCGCATGGATTCCTCAATTTTACAATGGTACTTAAATTATGATTTTTTTATTGTTTAATTTTACCTTTAAAAAAGTTTCGAATAGATGCAATGACATATATTTATTCATTGGGTTTTTTGAAATTAAAAATGTGTAGTAAAGCACACTAAGTAATATAAGACAAGTTAATAGATTGGTTATATTAAGAAAATTTTTATTTAATAACAAAAAATGAACCTTTATCGTTGCTATATAGGCGATTCTTTCAGATTTTTAAGAAAACTGAAATTAAAATCAAAAACTGATATGTTTCAAATTAAAAATATTTAACCTGGAACCCACCAATTCAAATATGTCCTGTTTTGTTCCCTTGTTAAGATTTTGAAGTGATGAAAAATTCTCTATTCCAGCGCTTTTGTATGATATAAGTTTTGTCCAATATAGACCAGGTGATACGTGATCTAACATGAAATCTTATATATCCAGGATTTTCAGTTTACATGACAGTTTAGTCATTACGAGAGGAATACCGATATCAATGTAGAAATATGTCTACTTTAGCAAGTTCATCTGCTTTACATTTGCCCGAGATGTCTAATTCGACAGAACTTATAGATAGAAATCCGAACTACAAGAGAAGTACCTGTAATGCCTAGTAATGATTTAATTGCAGTTAGGCTGTCCGAGAAAATTACGATATTCGTGTCAGCAGACATATAAGTCAAGCATAATGAATTCTTATAACCTCTGCCAGAAAAACACTATAATGGTTAGGCAGATCCAATTTATTAAAAAACATACCAATCCTTATTCTATTGCTTAGTTTGGAACCCGTTTTTCAGTTGTGTTAGCAGAGACTATTAACTCTTGATGCCAGTAATTTCTACTTGGTATAAGACAGCCGCACTCCTAAACGAACCACCCTTCGACATTGAGTACTCTGATTTTGAGTAATATTCCAACAAATTTTTCTATATTTAACCGTCTATCTCAAAATTCTCAAAAAAATGCATTTTATGATTCATGGCATGGGTTATTAAAGGCGCTCTCGATATTAACAAAATAGGTGTATATTCCTTCAAAGTAAAGATCTTCCACAATTTTGAGTTTAATACATGAAGTGCTGTCTACACAGACTTGGTTTACATTTAGGCATTCTTTGATGTTGAGAGAAGTGTTGGATTAATGGTATGCCTCATATGTAGATCAATAACCACAAAAGTTGCAGAACTTTTAAGAGAAAAGAGACTAGGTTGTTTGGTCTGTAATCGGCAGATACCATGAAAGGAATTACAAGACGAATACATTTGTTAGGATGTGAATGGGTAATGGTTGAGTGAGAGTGGAGGAGTTGTATTTAAATTTAATTCAACTACGGTCGTGGATTTCGAATAGAGTACTTTGTGGGTTAATATTACGCTTGCGATTCTCCAACAATTGGAGATATATAACAATTTAAGGCAAGCTCAACAGCAAGGGTAAAATAAAGCGATCGCCCTGTTGTATAAGAAAATATATTAACTGTACGGTCAGTCAAAATTTTAAATGAAAATAAAAATTTTGTTGTACTTCACTACTGTTCAGGAACATTTTAATTTAAAAAAAATAAAAGGCAAAAACCTTATATTGAGCTGATTTCTTTCTTCAATATTAATAGAGTTTTTAGTTAATAAACTATTGAAATCTGTTATATAAAGAAATAAAAACTGATTAATCATTTTAATCATTTTAATCATTTTATAATATTATATTATAGTTCTCCAATGAAGCGATGGAAGGCTCTAAACATTGTATCAATTGCTTGAAAGAACTGCTTAAACTACCTGATTGAAGAATATCAACCAGTACAACAACAAAATTATAAATTGACAAGTTTAATATATTCGAATAAATAAAACGTTTATATACACACATAGTATTTACACTGATTTATAAGAATAAGAAAAAAATTAAAGTATATACACATAATGTATTTCATATTGGTTGGTTAATTAATTCAAGGAATTATTTGACCATTGCAAAAATAATATTTATGTAATTGTATATATAAAATATACAACTTATTTTACTGGCACAAATATTTACTACAATTGTATCTATATTTTTAAAAGCCTTATTTATCGTTAATATATCCTAACTATAAGATACTCATATTACATCCTTATTTATTTATATTTAGGTATAATTAAAAATAATTTTAATTTATTTATTTTATATAATTAATTTAAGTTAACTCTGCACAATTTTAACAGAATTTACTGCTTAGGATTGTAATTTATTTGTATTAAAAATATAATCGTATTAAAAGTGTAATTACGAATACACCTACTGCGAATGCATATATAACATATGGTATTATCATTATTAAAACGCGACAATTATTATTTAAGGATTCACATAACAATAAAGTCAACGTAATTATATTCGTTAATATTTTTAACACTCGAATGAATAATGTTAAAAAATTAAATTTATTATACAAAAACTTCTTAAATCAAAATGTTTTTAAATCATTCGGTAAAAGAAAAAATGAGTATTTACACAGTCTATTAGATTACTTAAGTTAAATACATAAAGCGAAGCTTTAACCAATAAATTTACATACTATTTATATTATTACAACAACGATTTTGTAACAATTTTAATATATTACAAATCAAGGCAGCTATACTAAAAGTTGGTTTATTATTGAAAAACTAATAATGATTTTATAAGTTTTAAGACTTTATACGTGCTGTAATCTCATCTATTTAATTGAATATTCATTTATAAATACGATATATTAAATCAAAAATTATTTCATAGAAATAAATTAATATATAACAAATGTATTTTTATATAAACTACCGCTAGTTGGTCAATTTGTTTAAATGCTTTTTTTATTTTTTTTTGTTTTTTTTTTCTTATATATTAAAAATATATAGCAATTTATATTAAAATAAAATATTGTATTCTAAAAATTATTGACAATTTTTTATGATCTAAAATTGTTTAGCAATTAAAATTAAAATTTTCTTTGTTATTATTAATAATTTACTTGACAATTATTTAACAATTTATTTTAAAACATTTCCAATTCTATGAAAAATGTTGACAATTCATATTTAAATTTACTTATATTCTAAAAATAATTAATAATTTGTATTAAAGTTTTCTTCATATTTTAACAATAATTAGCAAATAATATTAAATTTTTTATTATATTCAAAAAATTATCTATATTAAAATTTTCTCTATATTTGAAAAACTTTTAGTATTTTAAATTAAAAAATCATATATATCTTTTTATTCTAAAAATTATTTCAAATTTATATTTTTTTTTTTGTGATCTGTTAGCTGTTATAAAACTGTTAGCAATCAATATTAAGATTTTTTTTTATATTTTATGAGTATTAAGAATTTATTTCAAAACTTTTCTTATATTCTAAAAATTAATATCAATTGTATTAACATTTTCCTTAAAATTTTTCAAAAATTATTGTACATTTATATTAATAACAATTTGAATTTCAATACATTCTAACAATTATTAACCATTTAATTAAAATCTTACTTACATTTGAAGATTTTTTTATTTATTTCATATTTAATTATTATTTTAATATTATTTTATTGATATTTATTTTATTGGTGTTTATTTTATTGGTATTTATTTTATTAGTATTTATTTTATTATTATTTATTTTATTATTATTTATTTGACTATTATTTATTTTATTATTTAATTATTTTTTAAATATTTAATATTATCATTACATACATATTTTTTATTTAAAATTTTTTTATTTATTTCATATTTAATTATTATAATATTATTTTATTATTATTTTATTAATTTATTATTATTTAATTATTTTTTAGTTATTTAATATTATCATTACATACACATCACAATTCCATATATATCGTACACTATTATTTTATACTGTATACTATTATATGCTCTGCATACTATCGATATTATTTATTTATTATTTGAGCTTGGATTTTTAAATAAACTAATTAAGAAATTAATACTGATTATTGTGTTATGAATTTATATTTTCCTATCAAATATTGTGTGTACAAATAATTATTCATATCTGTGGTTTTAAGCAAACATCGCTTTTTGTGTTATTAATTATTTATTATATTCCTTAATTTTCTAAGTATTTAAATAGAATATTTATTTATTACACAATGTTTTTTATTTAAAATTTTTAAATATATACATACATTTTATATTTTATTTATAAAAAAAATTGTTTGTTTTAAATTATTTATTTAAATTGTAAACTCCATAATTTTATTATATTTATTTATTTATTCTAAGCAAAACAATTTGTATAACGTTTTGGTGTTTTTACTGAATAAAATAATATTATAGTTAAAACAAGTGTTTCATTAATTATTGTAAATTATTTAACAATTTTTTAGTTATAAATAATTAAAATTTAAAAGTATAAGCTCCTGAAATATCAAATTAAATAAAATAATTGACAAAATTCCATACACTTCACATATGTAGACAGTCGTATGTTGATGTTTTTCCGAGTTAGTGCAACTGGGTACTTTTATTCTTTCTTAGCTGGAGGGTTTCCACAGAGTCCCTCCCTTCTCTTGACTAATTTATGAATTCCTTACAAGCTTCGCTGATTATTCAATGACTGATCTAAGATCTGCATACCGCCCCGTATACCTAGTGACTGTTCTGAGAGTTCTGCTCTCTGTTCCTTATGTATTTTTGGACCGAGTCTATTTTGAGGTCTCTTAGCATGTCATGTAAGATGTCATGTATCATGGCACTTTGAAGAGTTTTCAGAGAGCTTGACTTTGAGCAACTTTTAGCTTCTGGATACAATTATATTATTGCTAAATGATCCATATTTTAAAAAGGCAAAACTTAAACTTAACATATAATGTCGGGAATAACAGTTCATTAGGACATCACGTTTTGTTATCAAAAATCGTGAACGATTCATATTTCAAAATAGCAACTCTTAAACTTAACTTATAATGTCTGGAATAACAGTTGGTTTCGACATACCATATGGCACTGAAACGGTGCTGCTATACCTAAAATGGATGCCACTTATATATGTCCGCGGATACCGTGAATGGAATCACCTTTTCATTGATATATGTTATTGTTATTATAGAATTTTGAGTTAAGGATTGTATATTAGTAAGTACTAAAATATATTGCATAAGATTTTATTTCATGCTTGCTAGAACCAAATTAGTGCGGATGCGTAGATCAAGAAATTGTTAAATTTATTGAACAAAGTAGGAATTACTACTTTGTAGGAAGACTAAATCTCCATTTTAACCGCATCTGCCGCAATTGTAGTGAGGGCGTTGAAAGTGCCTTCCGCCTGCTTTGCTTCTGTCAGGCGTTAGGTGCTTTCTTTTTTGAGGATCGTTGCAAACTTTAGAATCTTTCTTTGAATACCATCATAAGTTTGCCAAAGGTTCTAGATGGTTTCAACTCTTGGGTTTTTAATAATACGATAGCACAATGGGCCTATAGGCCTAAGTGGATTCCCATGGAATCGCCGGTATAATTTAACGTAACCTAAGTAGGAATTCAGTACTGTGCCCAGCCCTGTGCCCACATCCCACTTGAACTCAAATAATGGTCACGGATTATATAGTGAGCAGTTCATCTATTAATTTCAGTTTCAATACAAGTTGTCGATATGAATATTTCAGTTCTGGATTGTTAAGTAAAACAAAGTCGGCATAAGGAAATCTATAACCTAACCTAACGTACAGTTTCATAAGTATCGATAGGTGTATTTCAGTTCTGGATTGTTAAGTAAAACAAAGTCGGTAATCTGTTCAAATATTTTAGATTTGATGTATTAAATTCTTATGAAAATCAAATAGAAAAGTTTTATTATTATTTATAAAGATTTTATATGGGAATTTTTGCTTAAAGTGCTGTATCTCCACTTCATGTTGTAAATTCCTCCTGGTGAAATGTTGGCAGACGGAAACACCTGCTTAAGTTGTTTGTGTGCGAATATGGAAGCGTGTAGTTTTTGTTTTGATGCTCCTTTGACCATCGCTTTCAGTAACCAACAGTAATACATAAAAAATATAATGTAAACAATACGGAAGTGAGGTCTTGTAAGCTGGAACATAAAAACACTAACATAACAACAGCCAACGTCAAGCAACACAGAAGAAAGCAACACTGAAGAAAGCAAGGAACACTAAAAAGAAAAAGAAAGTAGAGAAATGTTAACAACAATTTTGACCACTTCAGCATTTGCTGATGGCATCAAAAAGTGCTTTTGTGCATTTTTACATGAAAGCAGCCAAAAGAAAAATGTTTTTAAAAGACATGAAAAACGGTGGTGAACAACACAAAATGGTTAAAAAATATGCAAATGTCTTTGTTTCCGTTTCCTTTATAGGAGAAATGCATTTGGAATGTTTTCATTCTTGCTTTTGGTGTGCAATGCATACGCTTTTTGGTAGCAAATTAACTGAAACTTTAATAAGCAAGAAAAATAAATGCATTCCATTAAATTGTGGTAAGACAGGATTTTGTTCAAGAAGGAATGAGAAGATGAGAAGATTATTCCTTAAGTGGGATTAAGTGATAAAATTCACAAAAAAAAAAAAAAAATTGAAAAGTAAAAAATTATAATGAATTTCTTAAAATGTATTTCTGCATGTGTCGTCGGAAAAAAAAATCTCATTACTGCACTTTTGTAAAAATACTAAATTATTTAACATAAAGAAGTGCTGTAATTTACATTTTTAATATGTAAAACTGTTAAGTAGCAAAATTTTTTGTTGATAAAATAAGTGTGGATGCGATGGTCTTGTCATGGAAATGCAGTTACCACTGGAATGTGGTAAAAACACATCTCATTGCAGCCTTTGTCATCTGCGTATTAAAGTTGATGATTAAATGACACCAATTTTAAACAATATTAAAACCATAGGAATGGTTTCTACTTAAATCCAATCCACTCCTAATAACAAATAGAAAAAATTTAACTAAAGGAATGAAAATCTAACAGGCAAATCGGATCTTCTAATCGGATCTTGGGTCGACTCTGTAGAAACTCTAACTCTAATGGTGTTAAAGCCTCTTTCATCATCTCCTAGTTATTTTCCTTATTTTCCTTCTTGCACTCAGAAGAAATTATTGTTAAAAATTGCAATAAAAACTATGTATATAGAGTCGACAGTGTCATCTTGCTTTGACTACCGAATCAGTGCAGGGACTTTTAGATAGAAGGAATTGCTATTCAGTATACAGCAAATGTGTTCTATGCAACAAGATTCCCAATGTAAATATCGCAATCTCCTTGGACAGCCGATCTGTTATCAAAGCTGTGATAAGCGCAATATATACATTCTCAAAAGTTCGAGAATACTATGTTATATTCTTTTTTCTTATCTTCACTTTTCTTTTTTTCTTTTGTTTTCTTTTCTCTACTCTTCTTTTTTCTTTCTTTTTCTTTTCTTCTCGTCTTGTCTCTTTTCTTAACTTTTTTTTTCTCTTTTCTTTTCTTCTCTTTTCATTTATTTGTTTCTCTTTGGTTCCTCTTTTTATCTTCTCTTCTCTTCTCTTCTCTTCTCTTCTCTTCTCTTCTCTTCTCTTCTCTTCTCTTCTCTTCTCTTCTCTTCTCTTCTCTTCTCCTCTCTTCTCTTCTCTTCTCTTCTCT
>NC_051847.1:39519448-39536715 GCF_002237135.1 Teleopsis dalmanni
TATCATTGCGAGCTTCTTAGCGAAGTTCTAAATAATATCGTCAGCGACGGCGATCTTAGTTCGTGGTTGCCAATCTCATTCATGGTACTTAATCCACATTTATAGATAAGAAAAAAGTATTAATTTAGAAGTTTTTTGAATATTTCTAAACTTTCTAACACTATGAATTAAATTGTCTAACCGTTCTATTCTTCTAACTGTTCTAAGAAGTATCTGGCACTGTACTGTTATTGTACAGCTGCTTCAGTAAGCATGAAATAATCAACCAATTTCTAGGGGTTTTGAAGCGTTAAGTATATACCTTATAACATATAGATCCATTCATTTAATCCACTATCAAACTTATCTGTGTGAAATTTATTTGCATATCTCTGTCAGCGAAGTAAATAGCTTATCAAAACTTTACTTACATTAGCCTATATTTAATCCATTCATTCTCACTAACGTCGCGTTAAAAAACTTATTAAATTTGATTGTAACTATAACTACAGTGACTATTTTAATTGGTAGAAACTATGGTATTAAATACAAAGCTGTCGAAGAGTAGTGTGTTGTTACTCAGCCAAAATTTGGTTAGTCAAAAATAAAAATAATAAAATATTGTTGTTGCAATTCTCTACTGTTTAAAACATATCTCCAACTTTATGAAATTTTTTTTCTCATTCAGTTTAGTACTAAATAACAAACTGAGTCAGTTTTCTGGTTAATGGATATGCACGGAATAAGCTGGATCTTATAATTGTAATTGGTTTATAACGCCGGAATTATATTAAAATCTCTAAATAAATACAAAAATTTCCCATCTATTTCTATCATTTGTTGTGAGTAAAATTTATATAAATGAATATATATAATATATAAATAACATATAAAATATTTGCATTTATATATGTAAACATTTAATAATTTCATTGTTATGTTCCTATAGGTTAAATAAGGTTGGAGTCACGACCTTGCATTCAAAACCTACTTAGCCTAAAATAATGACCCGTTGTATTACCATGGACTAGTGTTTCCTATTACTGTCACTATTTCCTGTTATATGTCGAACTAAAAATAGTTATTTATTTATTTTGTTGAAGCCAATGCACTTGAGCACTTTTTCTCTTTCTTAACTCGAGGTGTTTTCAAAACCCCTCTTTACGCCTTGGCTGGATTATTGTTTATTAGTTTATCAGACTAAGCTATTATTGACCTCAGATCTGCATACCTTCCCGAGGAGCCTGTAACCATTCTGAGACTTAATAACGTGGTGTTAGTAAGTCTGTCAGTTTTTGCAAATATGGTAATTTCAGGGCTCTATACTTTATGAATCTTGAGGTCTCTGAAGATGTCATTTGTCCTAATGCACTATGGTATTTTGAATAGTCTTCTCAGAGCCTGACTTTGTTATGAGCAATAGTTAAAACAATATAATTTTTATTATTTAAAATAAAATTATTATTACATTAATTATATCTAGATTTAACTTCTTCAAAAAAAAGCTAATTCGTTGACTAGTTTTACATTCAATATAAATGAAAACAGAAAACTTATTTTTTATAATAAAATTCAAATTTCATGGTTGAAACGAATAATTTGTCATAATCATTAATAATTACTGTATCTTAAAATATAATGAAGAGTGCAAAAAAGTACTTGGAGAAAGTACTCATAGAAAGTATCTGATAAGTTCATGTATCGACACTGCAATGACATAATTCTGAAATTAATTTTACCGCATTTTGCGTTTCAAAGCTGAGAAGTCTCATTTAATGATTCCTCACTTTAGCCTTAATGGATTTTCGTGTTTATTTTTTCATTATTGAATATTGCTGAGTAACCGTTTTTGCTCTTTCACCGCAGGTTCCCCAGCAATTACCCACGTACTTTCAATTTATACATTTCACATTGTATCTGTTTAAGTCATATGAGTAAAATAGTTTTTTTTGTTTTGTTTTGTTTGTCTACAATAATTTTTATTGTTTTCTGGGTTTCACAATTTGGTCAGCTTATTTCACTTTTCTTAGGGTTTTTAATTTGTAACCTTTAAGCGTTCTTTCACTTTACACAACATTAGCGTTGCAGATAAATAATGAGTTGAACATAAAGTTTTGTATTGTCTAGCGATTTTCCCCCCTTAAGCAGCTTAAATTAACCAAATCTATTCACTCTTAATTCTTTTACTTCTAATTAAATTTCAAATTGTGGTGTGGTTCTTTCTTAGTGCCTTTCTTCTACTAAGCAATACTAATTCTTAGACTTACCTTTGAAAGACAATACACACTTTTATGATTGTTTGTAGGATGGTTTCAACTGCCTTTAAATGTATATTTATACTTTAAGTGGATTTGCGATTTGGGCATTTGGGTCAAAGCATTAAAGTCTAAACTGTTTTTTCTGAGATTAGCTGAGATAAACATACAACGGAGAAGGTCTCTTGACTTTGGCCCTTTCGTTTTCTCTTATTTTTATTGCATATTGCATATGCTAATCTTAAGACTAAGGAAAAACTTAATATATTAAGTAAACAAGTTTAGTTTGTTTAAGTCTTCTTAATAGATCAGAAGTTAATTAATGTAATTTGATATCAGATGTCGTCAGTATTTTTAATTTACTTAAGCTATTACAATCACCAATAATCATTACATTTTCCAACTCTAATGGTAATAACCTCCGTAATTATATTATAGAAAAATTTTATTCAAAATAATTTTTTATTTTCTGAACCACAAACTAAATTTACTGCTAAGTTTGCGGTTGTTTTCATTCGTAATTGTTACTACCTACCCCTTTTGTGGAAGAACCTCAACACCACCACTTAAAATCACATTTTTCTATATAATTTTTACTGCGGAATATAGTTTCATTTATGCTCAATGCACAATTTATTATTCTGATACAATTGCATATACTTTTGTATAATTTCACAGTAACATACAACAATACAACCCCAGCAGCAACAGCAATAGCAACAGCAACAGTAGCGGTAATGGCAGCGACAACCAACGGCAGCAACATTTATTTAAATGCAAATAAAATGCTGGTCTCTTATGTCTTCATAAAAAATACAAATATTTTTTGTAGGAATGTGATATACACTTTTTCCATATATAAAATAAATAGTGTAGCTTTCAACACATATAATGTATATATATACATAGCAGTGTTACTATGTACATATGCTCTACGGATTCATATCTGATTTATTCTGTTTGTATGTAAACAGGCAGTCCAATCGGCAAACCTCAGACTTTAATATATTAAACAAAAAAATAAATCCAAATATTTATTTTTAATTTAATATTTTTTTTTTTTGTTTGTCGTGTACTCTCACTTACATGGGTAATAACTTTCATACTTCCAAACTTCACATTAACGTCCACAAATTTAAATTTAAATTTAATTTTATATTTGTTCATTCAATTATTTTAAATATTTTTAAGAATATTTCGCATTTTTAAATTTTTATATTATAAAACTCTGACTGCAAGAGTGAATAGCCAAAGGTGTTGAATAAAAATTTTAAAATGGGGTCTGAGGTTATTATTTAATCCTTTTATTCCTAGGTGGAACGAAGGGCCGTTACAAATAGCTTCCATTGAACTCTGTCCAATACAAGACGTTTTGTTTCACTCCAACTCTTTCCAGCGTTTCTTAATTAGCGTCAGTTTGTCTCTTCCAAGTATTGCACGGGCGCCCTGCTCTTCTACTGCAGGGAAGAAGTAGAAGAGATTAATACTTCCAAGTATTAAAATCTAAGACTTTTCTTGCGATATCACCAGCGGGTATTCTTAAAGTATGGCCAAGTCATTTGTACTTGTGCATCATTATTTCATCAGTTATAAGAGGCTGATTCGTTCTGAACCAGAGCTCATTATTGGTTATGGGGGTCTGGGGTCCTTCCACATTTGAATCTGCATAAAAACTTTTAAACCAATTTAAGAATATTATAAGAAAAGTGAAATAGTAAAAAGTATAAAGAATGTTCGAAATAACATAGTTATTTTGTTGTTGCTTATACAACCAGTGAGGAGCTACATATATAGCGGATAATATAAAGGAACTCACAAATACAAATACATAGTTTAGGATATGATCGGATAAAGGATGGACGAAAGGGTTAAAATATTATTTGGGAACAAGAGCAGTTTATAAATAGGTGGGGTTTAAATTGAAGCAAATCTGGAACAAGGTCTGAAACATAGTTATAGTTTATAGTTTAATTTAATATTTTTCTAGCAGAAGTGAGCAATAAAGGATTACAGCCGTGGTTCTGTAGAACAAACACTCAATATAAGGTAGTTATATTATTCTTGTTGAGAAATCTATGGTATATGGCAGATACTATGAAAAGAAGCGTGAAAAGAGACGGAATTGCTTGGGAACAAGAGTGGAAAAACGATGTGTAAATTTTAATTAAAGCTAACCAGCGTTAAGGCGAAAAACATAGTCATAGTTAAGTATAGTTTAATTAAATATTATCCTAGCAGAAGCAAATATCTAATTAAATGCAAAATAATTTCTATTATTTTAAATTTAATAAAACAAAAATATTCTTCATTTATACTTTATATTCTATATATCATTTATTTTTACTTATTTTTATAAATTACTTTTTGTCATTAGAATCCTCAAAATGAAGTCGTACAGTTATTTGGCTGTCCGTTATTTAAGAATTATAGTTTTCCATTAGAAAATTATCAGAATGACCTTAATGCACTTTCCATTATACAAAAAAAAAAAAAAATAAAAAAAAAATAAAATTGAAAAGATTTTTTTAGGAGTAAAACGAAATTCAAGATAAACGAAAATGGTTCGCATATGTTCCATGGCCTGGTGCCCAAATTTTTGTTTATATTTGAAATGTACAAACTGAAATCAGAAAAGCTTATTTGGGGCATTAAAGTACAAACATATGCGAATGAAAATATATGTACTTATAAAAAATACAAATATTCCAGAAACTAAACAACTATATAAAAAATTTAATAAATTTTCTTAAATAATTAAGTTTAATTTAATGCATTCTGTGATTAATGCATATATATTTAAAATAATTGGTATGGAATTAAATATATATATAATCAACATATAATATAAATATATTTCTATTGAAAATTTAGAGACACTAACAGAATTGTATACGTATATTTATATTAGAATATATAATATATATCCGAGATGTTGTATTAATATACTTCTGTTGAAATTTATATACAGTAACAGATTTATATATAATGTATATAAACAAAAATTATAATATACAATATAAAGCAATACTTATATAAATGTATACTTATGCATATATGCGTAAATGTATATGATCAACAGACTAACAAAAGTTACTATTCGTAATATAGTACAAAAAATTAGACCGAGCGTTATGTTAGGTATTTTAATGTTACGAACTCCACAAATATTTATATCCTTCTTTCTTTTGATATTAGCTGTTACATAGTTTTTGATTCATTTAGCACCTACCAATAGCTTGTCTCTTTTGCAGACGCTACCATTAGTTAAAATGGCTATGGACATGAGATAAGTTGTGCAGTTCTTCCATTTTAAATGAGACTCTTTTCTTTCAAATTTTTCTCATAATCATCCAATTCAATCATCCAATTTTCCTTTTGACCTTTAGCATCTTGTTACTATATGATTTAATTCGTCAGTACCAGGATATATTTAACACACTTGCTTCTCTATTATGATCGCTAATTTTATATTACACAAAAAAAAAACTAAAGATATTATACGTAAGTGTCTGAAGACCCCTTGAATTGAGTAGAAGAACTACATTCTTTTTCTTCTTTGTTTGATGAAGCGCGAATTGATGTCTATAGTATCAATAGTGTCTGCGACTACTTGGGTAATTCATACCAAAAGCTTAGTTCAATTCTGATAGTAATTTACAGAAATAAAGTTTAAAGCTTAGCACATCTTCCTGACGGAATATATAGTGCACTATATACATACATTGTTAAAGCATTATGACTGTTAAATGAGATTAAATATTTTTTTTAAATTCTGAAATGATCTCAAAGTCCTTACGAAAGAACTACTTGGTACGACCCTGAATAGAGAGAGTGTAAGATGTCCTATTAAATTCAGAAAAAGAGAAGATTGTTCTAAGACTTACAAAATCAAGTTAAACTATTGCGACTAGTTTCTTCTTCCTCAGGTAGTACTTTTATCACCTATTTGAAAAAAATGTTCAAGTCAAATCAAGTCAAAATTGTTGACTTTCACTAATTTAATTGACGAAATGTTAGTTCCAATAAGACAGTTTGTCAGCACTGAAGAACTGTTCTCGTTTTAGAAATTTACTTGAAATTAATTTTGTGAAATACTTAAAATTTATCCTGAAGGGAAAATTTTAAAGTTTGTGCGGAAAATTCCACTTAGTATACGAAAAACTTTTCAACTTTTTTAAAAAGTTGGTAAATTTAATTTACAAATGTTTTTCCCGTACATTTTTTTATTTTATTATTTATTTTTTGTTATCAAAAAAAACATATATAAATATTGAAAAATATTTTTAGGTTTGTATGAATTTGCAGAATTCAACTTTCATTTGATGAAACTTTTTTTTTTTTCTTGGCGCTTCATTTTTTATGCATTTTTTCATCTAAAAGTGCTTTTCGTCACGTTTCGAGGCAACCTACACAAATTTGTCAAATAAATAACGTAAAAAGTACAAAAAAATATATGAAAAAAATGCAAAACAAAAGAAAAATAATTTTATATTAAATAAAAAATCAAAAAAAATTGAAAGAAAAAGAATATCTACCAAATGTTGCCTTTAAGCACACAGAATATGACAGTCAGTAAGCCTACACACACCTTAATTTTATTATTATTATTGCTATTGTCTGTCTGTCTTTTGTGCTCACATCAATAGGGCAACCTGCCTAAATTAAATAAAGTTGCTTTGTATAAAATGAAAAAAAAAAGCGAAAAAAAAGTGAATTTAGAAAAATTTAATAATACGGCGTGACAATTTATTAGTTATAGGCGCAAAGCTGTAGAACTGCACCTAATAAATAACGCAAGCGGGCCCAGATAAAGTTCGATGCATTTCGATATCACGACATGCACAGATACGAGCTATAAAGCGGCGGAAGATACAACAGCACACGCCCAATGCAGTCGGGCTGTTTGCATGCACTGCACTGCATGTATGTATTGTGTGAGTGTGTGTGCATGCAGTTAACATAAATGCGAGGAAAGTGATTGCAACTGCTGGAGAGTTGCGTGCAATTCTAAACTTTTCATTGTGTTGTGGAGAAAATTGCTGTTGACAAATTAAGTAACATAATTTTAGCTTTTAGAAAAGCGTAGGTGATAAGAGACAAAAGCAGGTGCCTTTGTTAGTAATTTAATTTTTTTCAAATAAAGTGCAATGATTGTGAGCAATTAACCTTAAGTTATACGGAGAGCATATTTTTCTTATAGAATGTATTTGGTAGATAATTGACAGATAATTAAGCAATACAAAGGATCAGGGTTGTTCGCAGAGCTTTGGAACACTAGAAACCAGTAACGCGTTTATTCTAAACTGTCTGCTTGTCATGTTAGAATTATTGCTACTACACTATGAATCTTTTGACTTTAATGTTATATCTAATGAAATAAATCTCAATCCTCAACACTACTGAAAGCCAGTTACACGTTTATTCTAAACTATTTACTTGTCATATAAATGTTATTAGAAGTTCGCTTTATGAATCTTTTGACTTCAATAATATATCAATATAATAAATTAACTAATCTTTCTGATAATGTGATATTGTTAGACAGAGACCGTCTCTAAAATTATATGACTTTGACTAATCTTTCTAAAAACCTGATATTGATAGACCGACACTGTCTCTTTATCAAAACTACATGGCTTTGACTAATCTTTCTAAGAATCTGGTATCTATAGACAGAGATCATGTCTCTAACAAAATTACACAGCTTTGGCTATTCCTTCTAATAATCTGATATTGATGGACAGAGATCGTCTTTTTATTAAAATTACATAGCTTTGACTTATTCTTTTAAAAATCTGATACTCATAGACAAAGATCGCGTCTCTATCAAAATTACATGGCTTTGACTAATCTTTCTAAGAATCTGATACTCATAGACAAAGATAGTGTCTTTATCAAAATTACATGCTTTTGACTAATCTTTCTAAGAATCTGATACTCATTGATAGGGACAGAGACCGTCTCTTTGTCAAAATTAGATGACTATGACTTTGTTTATAGCATTTCCTTCCTCTCTAAATATAATTAAAACAATTTATTTAATATTTTCACAAACATTTGTTTTTTGAAACAAATGTTTTATTCACAAAAATTTTATTTAGTAATAATATTTTCATATATATATATATATATATATATATATATATTTATGTATAAATTAATTTACAAAATAAAAATAAATAACAATTTTGGATTTCTTTGCTTAGCTTTTACATAATACACAATACATAGTACGAGCATTTCGTCACATTTTCATATATTATTAGTGAGTTTATCTCAGATTTTCATACTACAGCAAAATTATTTTTTTATCTAGTAAATATGTAAAATATTTATTATTTAGTAAATTTGCTAAAGTAATTAAGCAGTTTCATCTTGAAATATTTGTTCTTATTGTGTTAGAATTTAATAATTTTTGCAGTATAATTTTAATAACAAATTTTTTTTCTCTTAAGTAAAAAATATTTTCCAAAAAAAAACTATCTTTAAACAATATACAAAAGTATTCATTGTACAAAAAATTTTTTTTTATATATTAAAATTTAAAACAATTAAATTCCTTATGGAAAGAAAAAAATTAGACGTTTTAAATGCTAAAATTTATCATATCATCAGTTTCACGTAGTTCAGTTGTAAGTATGTACGAGTATGTAAAGTTATATTATATGAGAGTTATTTAATTTTATTAGATACTTTTATTTTTATTTTTATCTATTTTAAAGTTAATATTTATGATAAATTTCACTTGAGTACATAAATAGTTTCTTATTATGTATGCATGGGTATATGTAATTCGAAGTGTCTGACTGCATTTAGTAACTTCACTTTTAATCTTTATTAGTCTCTAAATATTTCTTATATACACATACATATATCCAGACATACATACATACAGTTTTATATATATAAAAAGAGTTCGTTTCATTAATATCTATTTAGTTAATTTACATTTACAAGTTCGATTGGTTTATGTATATTTATGTATGAGGTTACCCGTATGTTCGACATTTAAATGTAAGTTACTGTATCTTTTATGAGGTCGAAATATATAGACGTTAATATATTTCGCTTAAAATGTATAAAAAAAAGTTTGTAAGTTTTACATTTATGCATTTAGACAATTGTTTAATTTTTATTTTTTTTTTTTTTATGAGAAAATATTTATTTATTTTTATAATCTTTGTGTATTTTGTTAAATTTTTTTTTTGTTTTTGTATAGGAATAAAAGCTTTGTTTTGTTTTTTATGAGTTTCGTTTATGAGTTTCAGTTTGTTGCATCTGAGTAACTGTAATATGGAGCTGTGACCATTAAAATTAACTTCAGTTTAATGTGATACTAAAGTTTGAGGTATCAGATGTGGGTCAATCAAATTTCATGGAGGTCTATGGTATGAAAGCTCATTCTTATTATACAAATAAGAATCTTTCTTAACACAACTACAACAACGAATATATAGAACATTTAGATATTGAAATTAAATAAAAATATCTAATATTGTCATTTAGATACAAAAGTTCTGATTAGAAAATATCTTAAAAAATCAATTATACTGTTTTTTACATCAAGCATAATGTGTGGTCTTTAAAACTTGGATCAAATTTACAGACTGCTCAGTAGAAGGAATGTATATGGCTAACACTAACATATCAATATTGTATTGATTCAAAGACCTTAAAAATATGTTGTGTATAATATATGTGATTATACATACAATAATACTTGAATTCTTATTGAATGAAAAAGGACTACCATTATAGTAAAAGCCTATTTTTATTTTTATTTGTAATAATTATAGAAGGGAGAGAATCTCAAAACATAGTGTGGCTCTGCGCTTATGTATAGATCTAATGTACCACCTGTTAACTTTAAAACGTTTTTAATTTATTAATGAAACGGATTAGGTCATTTATAAATCAAGTGTTTATTATAATACACAAGAGTGAGAAGGCGAAACCTTAAACGCAGTAACTATAATGGCAATGATGTGCTATACATATATAAGCGGCATTATTATTAGCTTCATTATATAAAAATATTTCCTATATAATATAAAGCAATAAACCTATATGTAATATATAGATATAGAGTCTTGATAAGACTAGTTATATTAAATATTGTTGTTAATACGTTAATTATATAGAGCACAAAGGAGAGTAATGGAATATGTATCTGAGAGAGAAGGTAGGTGCTCACATTACATCCGAAATGAGTTGTTTATAATAATAATTTAATAATTAATTAAAATATCAAATAATTATATTAATAACTAAAATGTTCATAGTATATTAAGCAGGAATTAATATCAGTAGGTAAGTGCTTCTATTGTGTCAGTTACGACATTATCTCAGGTATAGAAAACATCCTTAGAGAAAATATGTGTTAATATTATACCAGATACGAGTTTAAATCGAGGTGCTCATAATATACCAGATACCAGTTAATACTTGATTTAGTAAATGTTGATTAACAAACAAATTCTTCACGTATCTAAAAGAAAGGAAACTCGTTTTTAGAGAAGTAGTAAATTCTATATTTTTACTTAAATAATGATACGAGTATTATTGTCTCTGGTGTCTGGTGTCAAGTGATTGACTGCAATCTAAAATATTTTAAGTTAAAAACAGTATTTCAATATTTTTTGAATAAATTTGTGACTTATCCTTTGAAATCCTTTAATAGGTGCTATAGGGTATTTATTGTAGATATATTTAAATACTATAATTAGATAGCAGAGAAACAATTTGAGTTACTTAAGCTGCAAAATATGTCTTATTGGATGTTCCAATTTAGTGGTTAAATAAAATTTTACATTATAATGAAAACAAACTGAATTGGTTATATGTTATATGGTTGTAAAGGAAATGATTTTACTATAAGAAAGGTTTGAATAAGAAAGGTCTAATGTAAGCGTAACTATTTATCAAAGATTTATAATTAACAGCTGTTCATAAATTAAATTCTCTTTACCACAAAAAACAGGTTTCTTAATACCTTAAGCCTTTAACGTCCATATAAAGTTACTCATTTGTTCATTTCAACCAAAATGTGAGGAATACATATACACACATACCTCTCACTTTCTGGTCATACTGTTTATATATCGGGTTGAACTGTTGTCTTGTTTTTTTTTTGTTTTGGCTGCACACAACTTCTCTCTGACTGCTTTTGATCACATATATATATTTGACTGTCCATTAATTTTAAAAGTCTTAATTTACTGTTTGTTTATATAATTTGACTATAGTAATTTTGTCTCTGTGTTTCTCAAACTTTTTGCAGATTTTAGAATTACTTAACGTATCTTTTTTGTCCTTTCAAATTGCAAATAGTTTGTCTGTTGTGATTAGTCAGTCCGTTTTTAGTATATATCTTTCAATTAGTTATTATAATAAAATTAATTTATACTAAAGAGTTAATTACTTGTGTTGTTTTTTATATTTCGAATAATTTTTTAAATTTATGCTTAAATAATTTATACACATTTCTATTTACAATATATAACAAAAGCATATATAGTATACACAAATTTAGCATATTATATATATATAGATTACAATTATTAAGTAGTACTTACACATAATAAATGCATAAATAGATTTTAATACACACAAATACTTATATATGCCTTCAATCGTAGCAGTTAGAATACATACATATTTAATTATATACCAGATGAGGAAAATTCAATTACGTACGTCCTATACTATTCACTGGGTTTAAGTAGTTTGTCTCTCAGTTGCAGCTGTGCTGAGTGAGCAACAGCCAATTTTATATCTTTTTTATGTATTTTTTTTTTTTCTATATATTATATTTTTATAAATAATTTAAATTTATGCGATTTTATTAAATAGAGGAACCAGTCCTTTTTCTCTTCATACATACATGCTACATTGTTTCCAATGTATGTCAATATTTTTAATAATAGATTTACTAGCACTACATTTACACTAAATATGCCTGCACGTGTTGTCCTTGCTGTTGTCCTGTCAAGGCTGTTGTTGGCGCTGCAACTGCGTTTGCGGTTAATGTGCCACTGTGATCGGTGCGTTGTTTTTGATTTTGTTGCGGTCGCCATGTCTGCGAATGCTGCTGTTGCTGTTGGTGTTGCTGTTGGTGTTGCTGCAGCAGTTGTTGCTGGTGCATGCGTTGTATGCTGTTGCCATTACCGTTACCAACGTTTACTGGTGGTGATGGCGGTGGCATCATTAGCATTTGTTCGTTCTCCAGCGTGGAGTAATCGGAATCAATGCTGGAGTAGATGTGTTCAGATGGCGGTCGGCCTCCCACATAAGATTGGTTAGCGCCACCAGTGCTATTATGATAATACTGTGCATTACCCACTTCGACTGCACTGTTTCGATGCGCTGCTGCATTTGGATGTAAGTGGGTGGCTGCAATGGGATGATGTAGTGTAGCATGTTCAACACCGCGTCGTTGAGGTCGTGGACTTGGTGTGGCTGTGGTTGCGGAAGAGTAATTTTGTTCACCTTCAGCACCCTCTTGGCAGTAAGCTGGTGGTGGCGCTTGGCGGTATAGTATGCCAGGACTAGCTGGTTGCTTGATGCGTTCATGGTTGTGATCGAGTGTGTAATTATTGCCTCGATATGTGGGATAATCAACCGGCAGTGCATAGCGTAATTTTTCCCAGAAATGTCTGTCCGTGCGACGTATACGATGCACAGCAGATGTTTTTAAATATGGCAACAATTCAATATCACTTTCAGCTTCAAATAATACTTCAGGCTCTTCAATAATAACTAGCTTTTGTGGTCGTCCACGTAATGCATCATGCACGGCACGCCGTAGTTCACAACGCGACCATTCTGTTTGCAGAAAATTGCGCGATAACAAGATGACAATGCGCCGTGATACACGTGATGCCTCAAGCACTTGATAATGTGTTGCATCGTGCGCCAAATCTCGATGCTGTAGGCAAACGCGCAAAGGTGGACGACCTGTTTCAAGTTCGGCTACCAAATATTGCCCCACAAACTCTGAGTCTTTAGCTGAATGCAGCAGCACTGCATCATATAGTTTTTCGGATTCCTCACAACGTGGCCCAAAGACGCGCACACCATAATGGGCAAACAACCAAATACGTAAAGATTCACGAAACACAAATATGACAATAGCTACAACGAGCAGAAATACCAATGCCAGAGCTGCTGCTAGCAATGGTATGTATGATTTGGGTATGCCATTCTGTAGCACGGAGCCGCCTGCATAGTAATCAGTGCACGCTGCTGTGGTATTAAAATCGATTTCACGTTTTTGTGGTTCAGCGCCTTTTAGCTGCTGCTCGGCGCTGCCAACATCCATGCAATATATATCCTGTGAGTCCTGCACAATCAAGGCATTGTCAGCAACATAAGTTGTCAGCTCGTGTAGGAATTTGCAGCGACAGCTCCAATGGTTGCGGCCCAAGCCTAAAACGCGAAGTTGTTTAAATTGTGGTAGTTGCAACTGCCAAATGGGCAACGTCACTAAGCGATTGCCATCAATTCGCAGCACTTCCAGCGAGATAAGCGGTGCCAGCGTTGCATTCTCAATCGACGTCAACAGGTTGTTCTGTAAATAGAGTTCGCGCAAAGCCGACAAATGCTCAAACTCATAACCGTGCAGAGTTTGCAGGCGATTATCTGCCAGGTGCAGCATTTGCAGTGTGACCAAACTAGCGAATGTGCGATTCTGTATGCTGACTACCTGACTGCCATTTACGTAAAGTGACTTCAAATTTTTGCGACCAATGAAGGCATGATTTTTCAGCACGGGAAAATTATTGCCGTCTAAGTACACAATGCTAGAGTCCATAGGCACACGACGTGGCAGCTCAGTGGTTTGCTGATTACCACAGTCAACGACATTTGTTGACCATATTTGGTCATGGTAACAAGTGCAATTGTTGGGGCACGTCATTTCACAATCGCATGCATCAAAGTCGCAGCAGTGGCACAGCGCAAAACAATGTGATTCATAGCGGCACAAAAAGTCTTGCGGCTTGAGACTGGTTAGCGAACGAACTGGAGCGCCCCGTGCATGTGGCATAACGCATTCAATATTTGGCAAGTCCATAACTCGTGGATGTTGACGTGTTGTGACATTATTAATGCGCTGCAGCCAGTCCATGGTGCAGTCACACTCGAACGGATTACCGCCGAGATAAAATTCAGGTAATGGCTTTGTGGGTGGCACTGGCGCAACGCGTAATTGCTGCAATTGCAGCTTCGACATCGCATTTGCATATAAATCAACACGCGCCAAATTCACCTTATCAACGAAAGCATTCGGATGCACTGTGCTGATGTGATTGTTGTTAATGAACAGCAATTCGATGGTGTTCGGTATGGACATGGCACCAATTTCAGTCAAACGATTGTGACTAGCATCGAGGGTTTTGACGCGTATTTCCTCCTGCAGTTTGTAGTAATTACCCAGTACTTCAATGTAGTTGCCATGAATATCGAGCCACTTTAAATTAGATGGTATGAAGGCGTAATCAAACCAGACGAGATGATTTTCTGATAAATTCAGCCAAAGCAGCGAAACGAGTGTAGCGAACACACCATTTATGTCTGAGAGAAAATTGCGATCCAGGCGTATGGCTTCTAGTTCGAAATTTTTGTCAAAGGAGCCACGTTCAATGCTTTGTATGCGATTTTTGGCCAAATTTAAGACACTTAAGCGTGGCAAGTCTGCAAACATGCTTTTTGTTATATTGCCAATCTGGTTGTCAATCAGGCGCAAACCAGTTAATTGATGCAAATTTTTGAAGCTTTGATTGTCAAATGTACGTATTTGATTCTCACCTAGATCGAGAGTGCGTAACATGGATAAGTCCTGCAGAGCACGTGGTACCTCATTCAGTTGATTTGAACTCAAGTCCAGCTCCTTCAAATCAGAGCAATTTTTGAAAACATTCGACTCGATGACACTTATCAGATTATTATTCAGTGTCAACTTGGAGAGCACATATAAGCCATTGAACAGTTTGTCATCCAATGTATGCAAACGATTTTCTGCTAAATTCAATGTATGCAGATTGTAGAGTGGCAAGAATGCATTGTCCTCAATGTGGCCAATTGAGTTGTTACGCAAATTAAGTATTTGCAGGAAGTACAGCTCCTTAAAGGTGCGATAATCGATGCGTGTTAATGCGTTGTGTGCCAAGTTTAATACAATCAAGCGTATCAAGCCAGCAAAAGTAGTGTTGTCGATATGGTTTGAAGTTAACTGATTGCCAGATAAATCGACTACCAGCAACTGTTCAAGACGATGAAACAGGCCCTTGGGCAGCTCATATAAATCGTTGTGCTGCAAGTGAATTTCACGCAACTCCTTTGAACCGGCAAATAAACCCTCTGGCAAGGTCTCCAAATGATTGAAACTCAAATTAACAATACGCAACGAACTCAGCCCAGCCAATGCTTCGCCAGATAACTCCGATATATTGTTGTGTTGCAAATTTAAATGTTGCAGACGACGCAAACGTGAAATGCCCCAGCTTTCAGTGATAGAGCGCAAATCATTGAAACTAGCATCAAACACTTGCAACTCACTGCCACCATTGCAGTTCATGTCAGCAAAGCCCAAATTCTCAGCCACTCGTATACGATTGTGCGTCAAATTTAGTGTTTGCAAATTGCCTACAGGGCACAGAAATCCAGCAGGTAAGGCGCGCAGATTGTTATCACCCAGATCCAGCTCAGTCAATTGCTTCAAACCTATCAATGAGTCTGGAAACAGCTCTAATGTTTTGCTCGGACCCCAATCAGCATTGCGTGTATTCACTGCTAACGTTTTTACAGCGCTCAGTCCTTCAAATGCGTTATTGGGCAGTTGCAACAATTTGCATGACTCCATACGCAGTGCATCCAGCGTCTGCAAGCGCGCGAAAGCTGCTTGCGGTAATTGCGATTCGAATGAATACAAATCGCTGCATTTTATCAACAATTGACTTGTGCCTTCGGCACCTTGTAAATCCAAGCCACTACGTTCAATGGTACGCAAATCACAACGCACTGAACTAGTGCCATTATACTGCCAGGAACATTGATTTATTGATGCGGACGTTGAAGCCAGTGCTGAGGCAGAAGATAACGTTGCCGTTGATGCTGGCGATGCTAATGATAGTGTGTCAACTGCTGAAGATGGCAATGCAGATGCAGCGGAAGTAACAGCTACTGCTGAGTGTGCTGGTGATATGCTTGTGGCTGCTACGACCATAAATCCACAAATTGCATTTAAGGCCAACAGCAGAGCGACTAGTCGAGCAGCATAGAACTCCCCAAAATGCCAGATTTTCCACATTTTTGCTGCTGCAAATTTAGATACCCAATTTCAAAAATTTTAACTAATAATTATTTGAGTTATGCGTTTGGGCAGTTCGTTTTCACTTTATATGAGTTATGTACATTTTATTTTGTTTACATTTGAACACTTAAATTTTTTTTAAATATTTTTTGTATATTATTTAATTTATTATTAATTTAAAATAATTTCGAATTTGCTTTGGTCTTGCACATAAGTACAATTTTATTTCTATTTTTATTTAATTTTACACTGAGTATTTCAATGCAGTTTGGTCTTCATATTTCAATTGGTTTATTTACATTAATTCAATTGAGCTTAGTCGCCTTTACTAAGCAGTATCTTTCTAATAATTCTACATTAAATTCACTGATTAAATTCATTTAGTAAATTTTCTTGATATGACTTCAATTTATTTAAGTATTTTTTCTTGAGCACAATAGCGAAAAATTTGCAAGACTGCATAAATTCGTTAATTTTTCATGGCAAATTTTCTTTATAAAAATTTTCAAATCAATTTTTCATAGCAGATTTTTCACGTTAATTTTCTTGACTCACAAATATTGTGAGTTTTCCGTTAGTTTCATTACTTTAACTTAGACACACACATCCAAAACAAATTTCAAATTTCTTTTCGTGCTTCTAGTGCCTGTTCTTTACGATTTAATGCTTATTTGAAAAAATGTGCTACACTTCCACAAAAGTATCAGTATTGTATCTTGTAT
>NC_051847.1:39536815-39545569 GCF_002237135.1 Teleopsis dalmanni
GCCATCCATATTTGGTATAGAAGGAAGAAGAAGAAAAAACTCAATCCAAGCGGTTGTGGCAAGCAACAGAAGTTCCTTATTTTTATTGATTTCATTGCTGCTGTTGCCACTGCTTCAATTTACAAAAACCTTTTGAAAAGTTGACTTGTCAGGCAAGAATCCTTAAAAATGTGTTGAGCACATACAGTCCACAGTCCTGGTATAGGAAGCAGTAAGCAGTAAGCACGAAATGTTTTTATACATTCTTCTCCTTTTAATTTACTTAAGTTTTGTTTGCTCCTTTTTTTACCCTACTTATACATTTTCATATCAACGTGCTTACATATACGTCCTTACACTCAATCTTCAAGGATAAGTAGTAAAAGGAAAAAATCATGTAAAGACTTGACGTTGCATTGAAATCTGTTTTAAAGTCTTTATTTTACTTTAGCCAGGATATTATCAGCAAAAACTGGGAGCAACACCGTAAGTGAGGCACTAAGTATATGCATTTGTGTTTGCTTATATGAAATCCAAATATACTTAAACGTACTTATATGTTTTTGGCTTAAGTATATATATTTAAGTATGCATATGGGCATTTTTAAATGTGAGTAATTATTATGTATTACTCTTTTATTGATACACTCAAATGAAAATATTTGATAAATGTAACATGTAAAATGGGTTAATATTGCTTTCTGAGTAGATTTAGTTGCAGAAGAGAACAGAACGTAATTTAAATTAGATTTAATAAAGTATATTTTTTTAGAAAATAATTAAAGGTTTGTTTTTCAACTAATGACGTGAATTCGAACAACAACCGGTAATGCATTATTGTACCAAATTCACTTTTAGTTCCACAAATCCCTTTAAAGCTTTATAAACAAAGTCCAGAACAAAATCTGGAGAAAAGCTTTTAGTCTGTACTGGGGACAGAAACAAGTTTCTTCTGTGCGTTGTTAAAGCTGAACAATCACAAAAAATATACGAGTATATAGTTGATTCGTCATCATTGAGTCATAATATGCATACCACATTATCAAACAATTAAAGTTTATGAAACCCGCTGCAAGAAATTTACTTAGGACTACAAAGCATGAATTGATAAATTATTTTGTCTCCCATTTGTTTTAGACTTCATTCAATAGTTTCGAAATTGATATTCCGCTCAGTATCTGATTTTTCTCACTATGTGCTTCTCTGAAAATTTCTCTAATATTGCCATATTTTTCATAACTATAATCTTCACTCAAATATTTGCACTATGAATACTGTCAATAATTAAGGACTGGAATAAGTTTATACTATACTTAACTTAAGAGTTTCGTAAATATGCGTTGTTGAACTAGAACTGAAACTACTAATTAAGATCTCTCATAACTAGAAGAACAGTGTTATCTTTCATTAACGAAATGTTGCAATACTAAAAAACTTCATTTCAAATATCTATACATTAGCAGTATATCATTTACTCCAATTTTAAAATAGGTACTCAGTAATTTTAATACAATTTACTAACTTTTTCGCTTTCTCGCCGTTATCAAAGTGAATTCCTTGTAAATCACAACATAGGAAAAAAAGGACTGATAACTTTCTACAGTTTTTGTCCTTAAAGGCCGACATACGCAAGTAAAGTTTTAATTTCTATGCAGTATGTTACATACACCTATAGTAGTTATTTGTTTATATATAAATTTAAATATAAATACATACATATATACACATAATTTTTTTTTGAAGTAAACAGTAAAGTAATTAAATTTTAAAGGATTTTGTTTAACTTCTTCTGCTGCCTTCCCTTTTTTCTCTCCCATAAAACTTTAAATTTAGCAGGGAATATGTTCTGCCCTTGCTTCATACCCTTCTTTTGTATTGGTGTTGGTTATAAAGTGTTAATTTGTTGTAGGGATTATTATCCTTTTTTACGTTAATGTATGAATAATAGACAAATTTTTTTATAGAATATAAATACAAAAAATAATGATTTTATGTAAAAGGATTTTAATGTAAAATTTTAATTTTTTAAAGGATTCAGTGTGTAAAACATAAAGCAAGGGTATTTAAGTAGCATATTTCATCAAAAGGAATTACATTGGCAGGAAAATGGAAAGATAGCATGTTTTTACATACTGAATTGGGGTTCTTATACTCTAATAAAAATTGTTATTTCAAGTAAGGACTAATGAGCTGCCAGAAAAGTCACAAAAAACAAAATAATCCTGATTAAAAAAAGTTTCTTTTTAATTACTTTGGAAAGCTCTATAGGTGCAAAATGTTGGTACCTGTCTGATTAAGGATACAATTAAATGTAAACAATGAAACAATTTCAATAGAGTTAACATTTAAAAATCAAAGTACTATAAAATCAGAAAAATTAACTTTTAATAGTTCCGTTATTAAAACATTTATTTCGCCAGCAGATATGTACCTCTGAGTGATCCATTTTATTGATGTGGTAATCACCTCAAACTGCTTTATTATGTCAGACATCTGTAAGATATATTACTTCTATTCAGGCACGTTCATATACATTTCACAGAAGTGACGAATTCAGATCTCTAAAGAACCCATGCTATGATAGCTCGAACTGTAGTATAGTGTTAGTACCTTTATAAGATTTTTAATATATTTTTCGTTTACTACAAGTAGTCTGTTTTCACTAACCTCAATGGGCTAATGAATTTTTTAATTGATCTGGATTGTCCTAGATTTTAACAATGTACTCAGTATTTCTTAAATTTGGATTCCTACGAGTACCTGAATTTTCATAACGCGTTGTTAGTATACATAAAGGCTCAGCTCTGATTAAAATAATAGACACTGAGCTCTTGACACAGTTCTGACAAAGTTTAATCTCAGTAAGACTCCTTAGCTGTCCGACATTATGTTTATTGCTTGATTCATATCTCGAAACCTACCATAAACTGATATAATTGTATGGTTATAGTTTGATATATATAAATGATAAACACACTAAAGCCGCTTGCCTGTCAGACATTATATTGATTGCCAGTTTATGTATAGATTTAAAAGCTATAACAATATATAATATTTACTATATTAAGGATATTGATTCTTAAAAAAACTATTCATGAGCCTATATCAAAAAGCTATTCCTGGTAAAAGTAAACCGTTATTGTTAAAAAAAAATATTTATTAAATGGTAAAAACATAATATTAGTATTAAAATAAGTTAGTAAAGGAAGTGTGAATTTGAATTCAGTTTAAGGATAAAATATTACTCCTGATTTACTTTGCTTTCCTGATTGACACTTTATTGCCTAACATTTAAATAGAAATACTCCTAAAACCTATAGACTCATCCGTGCTCACAAATTTGTATAAGACTCGAATTGACTTTTCCATTATACGAAAAAACTTTTTTAATTAAACAATTTCCAAGGACTTTTAAGTATTTTTTAAAGAAAATATTTGCACAAAAGGAGAATTGGATAATTGCCGTAATTAATGACATCAACAAAGCTTATATGTTCTCATAATTGTAAGCAAATATATTTAAAACATGCCAAAAATGAGTTAATAGAATATTTTAATTATCCTGAATACTGTGAAAGCTGGCAGCACATCGTCAACTTTAGAGGATGACAATTAATCATATTTTACGTGAACATCAAGTTGAGTTATTCTAAGGAAATTGTCTGGAAAGTATGAATAAGAAGTATAATGATTAAACAAAGTCGTTGAGTTTGAATCTAAAATTATATTAAAGTAATTCAAGTTTATATATATGACAGTATTATAAAATCATATAAAAATTATAATCTCTTGTAAGATATTATTTATTACTTACAGATAAAAAAAATCACAACTTTAAATAAATATCCACAAAATTATATATAAGCAACATAAAAGTAGATATTTTAGTATTTTGCACTAATCAAATATTAAAAAAGTTTTCTAATCTTCATATGTATCTCTTGAACTACTTTGTAGTACTATCATTGCGAGCTTCTTAGCGAAGTTCTAAATAATATCGTCAGCGACGGCGATCTTAGTTCATGGTTGCCAATCTCATTCATGGTACTTAATTCACATTTATAGATAGGAAAAAAATATTAATTTAGAAGTTTTATTAATCTCTTTGAACTTCCCAACACTATGAACTACATTTTTTAACCGTTCTATTCTTCTAACTGTTCTAAGAAGTATCTGGCACTGTGCTGTTATTGTACAGCTGCTTCAGTACGCACGAAATAATCAACCAATTTCTAGAGGTTTTAAAACGTTAGGTATATACCTTACAACATCTATCAAACTTATCTGTGTGAAATTTATTTGCATATCTCTGTCAGCGAAGTAGGTAGCTTATCAAAACTTTACTTACATTAGCCTATATATAATCCACTCATTCTCTCTCTTACATCGCCTAATAAACTTATTAAATTTGACTTTAACTATAACTGCAGTGCCTATTTTACTTGGTAGAAACTATTGTATTTAATACAAAGCTATCGAAGAGTAGTGAGTTGTTTCTCAGCCAAAAATTGGTTAGTCAAAAATTCAATTAATTAAAATAATAAAAGTTTGTTGTTGCAATTCACTACTGTTTAAAACGTATCTCCAACTTTATGAAATTTTTTTCTCATTCAGTTCAGTACTAAATAATAAACTGAGTCAGTTTTCTGCTTAATGGATATCCACGGAATAAGCTGGATCTCATGACTGTAATAAGTTTATAACGCCAGAATTATATTAAAATTTTTAAATAACCGCAATACAAAAATTTCTCATCTTTTTCTATCATTTGTTGTGAGTAAAATTTATATAAATGTATATATGTAATATATAAATAACATATAAAATATTTGGATTTATATATGTAAACATTTAATAATTTCGTTGTTATGTTCCTATAGGTTAAGTAAGGTTCGAGTCACGACCTTGCATTCAAAACCTACTTAGCCTAAAATAATGACCCGTTGTAGTACCATGGACTAGTGTTTCCTATTACTGTCACTAATTTTTTTTTCAAACCACGACTATAGCTTCCTGTTATATGTCGAACTAAAAATAGTTATTTATTTATTTTGTTGAAGCCAATGCACTTGAGCACTTTTTCTCTTTCATAACTCGAAGTATATTCAAAACCCCTATTTATGCCTTGACTGGATTATTGTTTATTACTTCATCAGACTAAGCTATTATTGACCTCAAATCTGCATACCTTCCCGAGGAGCCTGTAACCATTCTGAGACTTAATAACGTATTGTTGGTAAGTCTCTCAGTTTTCGCAAATAATTTTAGGGCTCTATACTTTATGAATCTTGAGGTCTCTGAAGATGTCATTTGTCCTAATGCACTATGGTATTTTGAAAAGTCTTCTCAGAGCCTGACTTTGTTGTGAGCTATTGTTAAAACAAATTAATTATTGTTATTTAAAACAAAATTATTATTACATTAATTATATCTGGATTTAGTTCCTTCAAAAAAAAGCTAATTCGTTGACTAGTTTTACATTTAATATAAATGAAAACAGAAAACTTATTTTTTATAATAAAATTCAAATTTCATGGTTGAAACGAATAATTTGTCATAATCATTAATAATTACTGTATCTTAAAATATAATGAAGAGTGCAAAAAAGTACTTGGAGAAAGTACTCATAGAAAGTATCTGATAAGTTCATGTATCGACACTGCAATGACATAATTCTGAAATTAATTTTACCGCATTTTGCGTTTCAAAGCTAAGAAGTCTCATTTAATGATTCCTCACTTTAGCCTTAATGGATTTTCGTGTTTATTTTTTCATTATTGAATATTGCTGAGTAACCGTTTTTGCTCTTTCACCGCAGGTTCCCCAGCAATTACCCACGTACTTTCAATTTATACATTTCACATTGTATCTGTTTAAGTCATATGAGTAAAATATTTTTTTTTGTTTTTGTTTGTCTACAATAAATTTTATTGTTTTCTGGGTTTCACAATTTGGTCAGCTTATTTCACTTTTCTTAGGGTTTTTAATTTGTAACCTTTAAGCGTTCTTTCACTTTACACAACATTAGCGTTGCAGATAAATAATGAGTTGAACATAAAGTTTTGTATTGTCTAGCGATTTTCCCCCCTTAAGCAGCTTAAATTTAACCAAATCTATTCACTCTTAATTCTTTTACTTCTAATTAAATTTCAAATTGTGGTGTGGTTCTTTCTTAGTGCCTTTCTTCTACTAAGCAATACTAATTCTTAGACTTACCTTTGAAAGACAATACACACTTTTATGATTGTTTGTAGGATGGTTTCAACTGCCTTTAAATGTATATTTATACTTTAAGTGGATTTGCGATTTGGGCATTTGGGTCAAAGCATTAAAGTCTAAACTGTTTTTTCTGAGATTAGCTTAGATAAACATACAACGGAGAAGGTCTCTTGACTTTGGCCCTTTCGTTTTCTCTTATTTTTATTGCATATTGCATATGCTAATCTTAAGACTAAGGAAAAACTTAATATATTAAGTAAACAAGTTTAGTTTGTTTAAGTCTTCTTAATAGATCAGAAGTTAATTAATGTAATTTGATATCAGATGTCGTCAGTATTTTTAATTTACTTAAGCTATTACAATCAACAATAATCATTACATTTTCCAACTCTAATGGTAATAACCTCCGTAATTATATTATAGAAAAATTATATTCAAAATAATTTTTTATTTTTTGAACCACAAACTAAATTCACTGCTAAGTTTGCGGTTGTTTTCATTCGTAATTGTTACTACCTACCCCTTTTGTGGAAGAACACCACCACTTAAAATCACATTTTTCTATATAATTTTTACTGCGGAATATAGTTTCATTTATGCTCAATGCACAATTTATTATTCTGATACAATTGCATATACTTTTGTATAATTTCACAGTAACATACAACAATACAACCCCAGCAGCAACAGCAATAGCAACAGCAACAGTAGCGGTAATGGCAGCGACAACCAACGGCAGCAACATTTATTTAAATGCAAATAAAATGCTGGTCTCTTATGTCTTCATAAAAAATACAAATATTTTTTGTAGGAATGTGATATACACTTTTTCCATATATAAAATAAATAGTGTAGCTTTCAACACATATAATGTATATATATACATAGCCATATTACTATGTACATATGCTCTACGGATTCATATCTGATTTATTCTGTTTGTATGTAAACAGGCAGTCCAATCGGCAAACCTCAGACTTTAATATATTAAACAAAAAAATAAATCCAAATATTTATTTTTAATTTAATATTTTTTTTTTGTTTGTCGTGTACTCTCACTTACATGGGTAATAACTTTCATACTTCCAAACTTCACATTAACGTCCACAAATTTAAATTTAAATTTAATTTTATATTTGTTCATTCAATTATTTTAAATATTTTTAAGAATATTTCGCATTTTTAAATTTTTATTTTATAAAACTCTGACTGCAAGAGTGAATAGTCAAAGGTGTTGAATAAAAATTTTAAAATGGGGTCGGGGGTTATTATTTAATCCTTTTATTCCTAGGTGGAACAAAGGGCCGTAACAAATAGTTTCCATTGAACTCTATCTAATACAAGACGTTTTGTTTCACTCCAACTCTTTCCAACGTTTCTTAATTAGCGTCAGTTTGTTTCTACCAAGTATTGCGCGGGCGCCCTGCTCTTCTAATGCAAGGAAGAAGTAGAAGAGATTAATCCTTCCAAGTATTAAAATCTTAGACTTTTCTTGCGATATCACCAGCGGGTTTTCTTAAAGTATGGCCAAGTCATCTGTACTTGCGCATAATTATTTTATCAGTTATAAGAGGCTGATTCGTTCTGAACCGGAGCTCATTATTGGTTATGGGGGTTGGGGTCCTTCACCTCAATTATCTTACTATACTTAGTTCCACATTTGAGTCTGTATAAAAACTTTTAAACCAATTTAAGAATATTCTAAGAAAGTGAAACAGTAAAAAGTATAAAGAATGTTCAAAATAACATAGTTATTTTGTTGTTGTTTATATAACCAGTGAGGAGCTACATATATAGCGGATAATATAAAGGAACTCACATATACAAATACATAGTTTAGGATATGATCGGATAAAGTATAAAGGGTTAAAATATTGTTTAAGAGCAAGAGTAGATTATAGATAAGTTGGATTTACCTATACTACGAATAGTAAGTTCTGTTAGTCTGTTGATCATATACATTTACGCATAAGTATACATATATATAAGTACTGCTTTATGTTGTATATTATAATTTTTGTTGATATACATTATATATAAATCTGTTACTGTATATAAATTTCAACAGAAGTATATTAATACAATATCTCGGATATATACTATATATTCTAATATAAACATACGTATAAAATTCTGTTAGTGTCTCTAAAATTTCAACAGAAATATGTTTATATTATATATTGATTGTATATATTTTTAATTACATACCAATTATTTTAAATATATATGCATTAATCACAGAATGCATTACATGCATTAAATTAAACTTAATTATTTAAGAAAATTTATTAAATTTTTTATATAGTTGTTTAGTTTCTGGAATATTTGTATTTTTTATAAGTACATATATTTTCATTCGCATATGTTTGTACTTTAATGCCCCAAATAAGCTTTTCTGATTTCAGTTTGTACATTTCAAATATAAACAAAAATTTGGGCACCAGGCCATGGAACATATGCGAACCATTTTCGTTTATCTTGAATTTCGTTTTACTCCTAAAAAAAATCTTTTCAATTTTATTTTATTTTTTTATATATTTTTTTTTTTTGTATAAT
>NC_051847.1:39545669-39609288 GCF_002237135.1 Teleopsis dalmanni
ACACTGAATCCTTTAAAAAATTAAAATTTTACATGTTGGCATTATAACAATCTTATCTTACATAAAAATCGTTTATTTTTTTTTATTTTTATATTCTTATTAAAAAAATTTGCTGTTGAAACAAAAAATACTTATTCATACATTAACGTAAAAAAGGATAATAATCCCTACAACAAATTAACACTTTATAACCAACACCAATACAAAAGAAGGGTATGAAGCAAGGGCAGAACATATTCCCTGCTAAATTTAAAGTTTTATGGGAGAGAAAAAAGGGAAGGCAGCAGAAGAAGTTAAACAAAATCCTTTAAAATTTAATTACTTTACTGTTTACTTGAAAAAAAAATTGTATATATATGTATGTATTTAAATTTAAATTTATATATAAACAAATAACTACTATAGGTGTATGTAACATACTGCATAGAAATTAAAACTTTACTTGCGTATGTCGGCCTTTAAGGACAAAAACTGTAGAAAGTTATCAGTCCTTTTTTCCTATGTTGTGATTTACAAGGAATTCACTTTGATAACGGCGAGAAAGCGAAAAAGTTAGTAAATTGTATTAAAATTACTGAGTATTTTAAAATTGGAGTAAATGATATACTGCTAATGTACAGACAGTGGCACAGTGGGTCTATATAGATATAGACCCACTGTGCTTCTTATTGCGAGTGATCTTACTTAATAGCTTAACTTCCAGTTTAATAACTCACATTTAGAGAACTCTTGAGCTTAGTATAATACAAGCTTTTTTCGGCTCTTAATTGTTGACGGTATTCATAATGATTTGAGTGAAGATTACAGTTATGAAAAATATGGCAATACTGAAGAAATTTTCAGAGAGGCACATAGTAAGAAAAATTAGGTACTGAGCGGAATATCAATTTCGGAGCTACTGAATGATTTGAGTGAAGATTACAGTTATGAAAAATATGGCAATACTGAAGAAATTTTCAGAGAGGCACATAGTAAGAAAAATCAGGTACTTAGCGAAATATCAATTTTGGAACTACTGAATGAACTGTAAAACCAAAGATAGGCACAATAAGTCATCAATTCATCTTTTATAGTGGTAAATAAATTTCTTGCAGTGGTCACAAAGAATTTTATAGATATACCTAATAAAAAAATGTCTGACTGGACATGGTAGGTTGACACTATAAAATCTCTATAAAGTGGGTCATAAAACTAAAGGACCTAGGAATTGGAAACACATCTTGAAAATAGAATCGTTACTCCACATCACATTTAGAACCGATAACACCATAGTATTTCCGTTCATTTAAAGCTGAAATTATGGTCAATAGTTTTAAATAAAAATTGTAGATTTATAGTTTTCAAGACACATCTTGAAAATGGAACCATTGCTCTACATAACGCATGACACAAAATAATCCATAATCCCTCGTAAAGGTTTTTGCTAAAAGCCTACGTCGCGGTCCAATAGTTTTGTCTGCATAAGAATAAAAAATACATAATTTTTTCCCAGATAAATATTGCAGGTAGACCCGCTGCCTTACATAACATATATAGTCAAAATTTATAGCACAAAGTATCTCCGTTCATTAAAATCTAACATTACTTAATATAAACTATTGTATTTAATAAAAAAATAATTCCAAGACCAGTGATGATGGGTATTTGGCAATACTCGAAACAGCTGTATGGTTAGCCAAATATACAATTGATTAAAAAGTATTAAAAATTTTGGTTTTTGAAGTTCAGTAATGTTCGAAAACTCTCTAATATTCTAACGATGTTTTTATTAAAATTTTTTCTAAATAATTCATTTACTTTTAAGTAGTGGGCGCTCAACCCTTTTGTAGGTTAAACTGGGGTAGTATAAAACAAATAATCAGGGAGACGGATAATCGTTTGCGTCTGGTGTATTGGGAAGATTTCTCTGGATTTTAACAAAGTAAAGCATTGATCAATCCATACTCCTACAAAAACATTATTAAATTCTGAAAATTCTCTGAGGTTGTTAACGAGTTTCATTACGAATTGTTACAACCTGAAATATCATCTACATAAACTTTAATTATTTGCTAATTCAGTACGGAGATTATGACTCAATGATGACGAAATAACTATATACTCGTATATTTTTTGTGATTGTCCAGCTTTAACAACGCACAGAAGAAACTTGTTTCTGTCCCCAGTACAGACTAAAGGCTTTTCTCCGGATTTTGTTCTAAACCTTGCTCACAAAGCTTTAAGGGATTTGTGGAACTAAAAGTTAATTTGGTAAAATAGTGCACTACCGGTTGTTGTTCGAATTCAAGTCATTAGTTGAAAAACAAATCTTTAATTATTTTCTAAAAAAATATTCTTTATTAAATTTATTTTAAATTACGTTCTGTTGTCTTCTGCAACTAAATCTACTCAGAAAGCAATATTAACCCATTTTACATGTTACATTCATCAAATATTTTCGTTTGAGTGTATCAATAAAAGAGTAATACATAATAATTACTCACATTTAAAAATGCCCATATGCATATTTAAATATATATACTTAAGCCCAAAACATATAAGTATGTTTAAGTATATTTGGATTTCATATAAGCAAACAAAAATGCATATACTTAGTGCCTCACTTACGGTGTTGCTCCCAGTTTTTGCTGATAATATCCTGGCTAAAGTAAAATAAAGACTTTAAAACAGATTTCAATGCAACGTCAAGTCTTTACATGATTTTTTCCTTTTACTACTTATCCTTGAAGATTGAGTGTAAGGACGTATATGTAAGCACGTTGATATGAAAATGTATAAGTAGGGTAAAAAAAGGAGCAAACAAAACTTAAGTAAATTAAAAGGAGAAGGATGTATAAAAACATTTCGTGCTTACTGCTTACTGCTTCCTATACCAGGACTGTGGACTGTATGTGCTCAACACATTTTTAAGGATTCTTGCCTGACAAGTCAACTTTTCAAAAGGTTTTTGTAAATTGAAGCAGTGGCAACAGCAGCAATGAAATCAATAAAAATAAGGAACTTCTGTTGCTTGCCACAACCACTTGGATTGAGTTTTTTCTTCTTCTTCCTTCTATACCAAATATGGATGGCCTGACTTGCAAAATTATAAGTACGTACGTACGTACGAGTAGAAGGAGCAAAAAAGTTGGACTTGTGCGGTCAAAAAGATTATCGATCGATTTTCAATTGAATTGTCTTCAATCTTATATCTCATATATTCGTTTTAAATAGTTTATTTATTTTAAATTTTTTTTAATTTTTTTTTTTTACTTTTCTTTTTTTGCGAATTGTATTTTTAAGCACACATCCTTCTTGCAGTAAGTATTTTTCCAAGGGTAGAACTGTCTCATTGAAGTTTGTATAAACTTCAGACTTATTGTTCGTTGCTGTTGATATATAGCCAAATAATCATGTTTATAGGAGTATTTTATTTATTTTACTTTCTCAAAATTTACTTTATTTTTTATAATAGAAATGGTGCATGTATTTTTCAAAATGTTTATCCTTATTCATGCACAACACATAGAAAACTAATATGGCTCATTAACCTTGTTCGGATAAGTCTAGCTGTAGTTTTTGAAGAGTCAAATAGGTGTTTGAGATACATGTAACACTAATGATTTTAAATTTATAAAGTACTTTAATAAATAAAATTTCAGAAAAATATATATGTATTTGAATAAGTCAGGTCGGTTTTCTATTCTTGCTCTATCTCTATTAATAAGTACTTTTTTTACTGTCAACAAAGTAATTTTAATCACTCGTTCTTTCGTTTAATCACTCGTTTTTATTGATTAGAAATAAACGCCAGTTAAATAAGCGCTTACTTAGTCAGTTGTATATTGTGCTCAATAACAACAAAAATTTGATGTAGCCAAAACAGAACACGCTACTCGAATTCGAATTTCTCAGTTTCCTTAACAAATCTATACTGATCACATAGTGAGGAAGAGACAGACTATAAACATTGTCAATGCTCAGGACAACATAACCCAATAATTTCAATCTAAAATGAACTAGTTTACTTAAGCTTAGGCGAGAATAAAACTAAGACACTGTGTTAGTGGACTACTGTGCCGAAAACCAAAAGAAGTTTAAGATACGCAAAACAAAATAGGCCTGTTATTAGTTTTCTTAATAAATCTAAGATGATCTAAGAGGAAGACACATTATAAAGATTGTTAATGCTTAGAATATTGCCATCTAATAAACCAAGTCTAGTTTTTGCGCAACAAAATATATAGTATTCTAATCAAACGAGGGAAACCATGGGCGACCTAGTATGAAAACCTACAGGTATATATTTAGAGATATAAAGCAATTTCCAAATCGTGACGTTTTAAGTACTGATGAATTTGCACATCTTAATCCAAAACATAGCTTTGTGAAACAAAACTTATGGTACTCTAATCAAATAAGAGAATGCATAAGAGACCTAATATGAAAATTTCTGGATATATATTTAGAGATATAGAGCAATTTCCAAATCTTCATGTTTTGATTAGTAATCAATTTGCACGTCTTACTCTAAATCACCGATTTGGTCTGAGCGTTTTTAAATCAAAACTGTTGTCATGAGAAAAAAAAAACCGAGAGTATGTAGCCTAATATAAATTTTATATTGAAACTCAAATACTGTTTCGAAACATGGATATTAACAAGTACAAATGACTAGAACGCTACAGTGGTCAATAGAAAAATAGAGTGAAAGTTTTGGGTTTTGAAATGATATCATCTGGAAATAGACAAATTACTTATGCAATGCAATGACTATTATATTGCACCATTTTATTAATCGCAGCAATTGTGATAGCCTGGGTAGCTGTAAAGAATAAATAACTGATCCCAAAGGTACCTTCTGCTCAAAAAGTAATCGGATTTTGTAAAAAAAACACAAGTTTAAATTTCATTCCAAATTTATTTTATCTCCTTCAAAACATGCTCCTTCTGAAGCGATACACATATGCCAATATTTAACCCAATCTTCCATATACTTTTCCTAGGCCCGTGAAGGTATGGCTTTTAGTTCCTTATGAATTCTCTTTTACCGATTCAATCGACTCAAAATGCTTACCACGAAGGGGTTTCGGGATTTCGGGAACAGCAAAAAGTCTCACGGATCCAGATCTGGCAAATATGGTGCCTGAGCGATGACAGTGGTGCCGTGTTTGGTCAAAAACTCGCGTACAACAAGAATTTTTCATAGTAAATATCGCTCAATGCATTTGAGGTAGTCTCACATTAATAGCTGCTATAAACAAACTCAAATTTGTACCAAGATTGAAGTTGTCAAAGGCATTGAATGACGTTGTATACGTATTTCTTAAGATATGCGAGTGCAATATCAATAATAAAGTTTAGTTTTCTGAGTTTGTAGCTGTATAGGACTTAAGTCGTAGTTTTTAATGAGACGAAGAAAAACAATGATATCTTATTATTTTGCATTTTCTGCATTCATTAATGCAGTTCCCTCGCTCGACAGCTAACACAGACCTTGCAGATAGTTCATAGTTCACATATCAACTACACATATCCTTTTATTAGCTATCAATAGCCTTTCCTTCAATTTCCTTCAAAAGAACTAAATAGTTGTCACCAAAATGTAGCGCAAAACAATGCCTTAGTAGACTTTTTTTTATAAAATATGCCCATATGAGTTTTATTATTCCACACTTAAATTCATCTAAAGCATAAATTTGTCCAGTCCTGTTTTTCCTTTTTTTTGGTTGCTTTAGCTAAGCAATTACTTTTTTCGTCCTTTTATAGAAATACAATTTTTTTGCTGTGTTGTCATATCATTTGCTATCATATTTTTAAAGTACGTTCATTGTTCAGCGTTATCCTTTGTACAATGGAATTTTTGTAATTATTTGTTTGGGTTCCTGGGTTCATTTAATGTTTTGTTTCGGTTTGTTTAGGTTCATGTGTCATCACAAAAGGATAAAAAGTATTTAAGTGTTTAATTTTTGTTAAGCGTGGGTTTGTTTTGGTTACCTTTTTAATTGTTTTCTTTTGACTGAAAATTATTGTTATTGTTGGTTAAATAAATGAAAAAGAAAGTAAATAAATAAAATTATTAATAGAATAACTTGTAGAAGTTATTTGAAAAGGATTTAAACACATGTTCGGATCGTTTTGCTTAGAGAATAAAAATAACTCAAATTCTAGAAATTAATTCGATTAAAAATCAATGGAATCAATTTAAAAGAATTCCATGAGAATTAACATGAGTAGAATAAAAGAGACTGAAGCGATTATGACTGAACGATTATGGTACTTAAATACTATAAATACTAAATAATAATATTAAAATACATAACAAATATTCAAAGAATATTGTAACTATATTATAAAGTATAAAGCGGATTTCATTTTAATATACGAGCTACTGTATATAAAAGTATTTGAATAAGGGCACGAATATCTTTCGACATGAATTTTAGAATATATAAGAGTGTTGGCAGCTCTTAACACAATATCATTATCCAGATTCAAATCGAGGCAGTACGGTCAGAATAAACCTTATGAATGAATGAATCAGAGATATAGGATGAGTTTGTAGTTTAATGAACGTTATAATTTAACCTCACATCGTCAGCTTTCTTTGACTATAGAGGGATATTATTTTTATAGTAAGTCAAGCAATTCTGCATATTGAACCTTTATGAACAGTTTTTATAGTAAATCAAGTAATTATACTGTCAGGATCTTCAAATATACATGAGTTTAAAAATTGGATATATTAATGATAGAAGAAGGGCTAAAGCAATGTTTATTGTTAAGTAGTCCTATCTCAGTGAGAGAAAATTTACTGTTGTCGATATGTAACCTGACGGGTTAAAGCAATGTTTATTGTTAAATAGTCCTATTTCAGTGAGAGAAAATTTTCTGTTGTCAACATGTTACCTGACGGATTATCTTAACCGACCTTAACATCTCAACGGAATGGAGTCTGTATAAGCTAACGAAATATCGTCTCTGTTTCAAATCCGATGAGACCCAGTTCTAATAAATACCTTTTACTTTTTATTTGTTTGAGTGTAACGAAATACTAAATGGTAGAAGATGGTAGAAGACAAAAAATTTTAATTATACTATATTGAACTAAATAAAAAAATGATAGTTTTATAAAATAGTACTGAATTATTTTACTTCCAATGGTTTCTGTTAAAATAATTTTGTTTCAAAAGCATATTTTCAGCTTTGTCACATTAACGTTAGAGCATAGATTAGTTTGAATACTTGTACTTTATGGCATAAAGTATTTAATGTATTTAATGTATGCATTTATGTCTATAAAATTAAAGACTAGGATAAAGTCAGATTTCTCATTTGCTGACAAAATCAGCACTTAGTCAACAGAAAATTGTGCCGAAACACAAAACTCGTATATATTGGGCTTTGACTCTTTTCGTACATTTCGCTCATATCGAGTGAATATAACATAGGGTATATAAGTATTTGTTTACCTTACGTAAATTTAGAAATTCAAGCACTAAGCGTCCTGTGTTTCATCCCCTAATTACTACAAAACGATTTCAGCCAGTAAGTTTTTAGAGTTTGATGGCTGAGATCTTCTCAACTCGTTGCGAAGACGTGGTTTCAGTTGGTTCGATTCACGTACTGTGGCTATCGGTGTTTTCCACTTACCGCCAAAAAAGTAAGTATTAAATGAATTTTTTGTTTCAATATATACAGTGGCTCACAGCTTATTTGATGCAAGCAAAAATTTTTTGAAAAATGTTGTTTATTTCAAAATATTTTGCAAAATTAAAAAAACAAAGTATGCAGAGTTATTGTTTATAGTGTGTTTATTCATTTAAAAAAAAAAAAAAACCAAAAATCTTCTTCCATTCCTCAGTAATGCATCAAAAACCAAAACTAAATGAAAAATTCATGTCACAGCTTAAATGATGCAACATCAAAAAAACTAATATTTTTACAAACTTCCGGACTAATTCTAAGTACTTAGTACTTTGTTGGATATCCCTTATTAGTAATAACAGCATGAAGCCTTTTTGGCATGGAATCAACCAGTTTTTTGATATAATCTGGACTAATTTTACTCCACTCTTGCTGTAAAGCGTTTCTTAAGTCAAATTTGTTGCGGATGTCATGTTTTCTGATATTTGTCTTCAAAACGGACCACAAATTTTCAATAACGTTCAAGTCTGGTGATTGTACAGGAGTTTGGACAATGTGTGGACATTGCCATATCAACCACGTTTGTACTAATGCTGACTTGTGCTTAAGGTCGTTGTCTTGGTAAAAGCGAAAATCATCTGCAATCTGCAATTTCGTTGTACTTTGAATCAAATTTTCTTGAAGAAGCTTTAAGTAAATATTTTTATTCATAGATTCTTCGATGAAGACCAAATTTTCTACTCCATTTGATGACATACATGCCCAAACCATAACATTACCACCTCCGTGTTTTACAGTAGCACGTTAATTTTGTGGTTTGAGCTCAGAATTGACTTCGCGCCATACATAAGATCTTCCATCTGATCCAAATAAGTTTATTTTGACTTCGTCTGCAAAAAGTACATTTCGCCAAAATGCTTATTTAAATGCTCTCGTGCAAACTGCAACCTTTTAATTCTATTTTTTGCACTTACGAAAGGTTTCTTTACAGCTATTCTTCCATTGAAATTTGATTCTCTCAATATTCTGCGGACGGTTTCAGGATGACAAATTTTTCCAAAATCTATTTTTGCCATGTCTGTCAACTTTGGAGCGCTAACTGTTGGATTTTTTCGAATTTGGTTTACCAAATACCTCGATTCTTTTTCTGTAAAAATTTTATTGGGAGCCTTTCGTCCCTTATTTTCTATGCGATTTTCATGTACGAAGCGTTCAATTATGTGTTGAACTGTTGAAGAGCTTATATTTACCATTTCACCAATTTTACGCTGGGGAATTCCCTTTTTAAAGTACTCCAACACTAACTTACGCTTTTCAATTGATGTGCGCCGTCCCATGGTTAACAAAATGCACTCACTTTAATTTTTATAATATTTTCGCTCAAAAACTAGATTACAAATGATCGCAGAATAAAAATATTTTAATTTCTGTGTAATCTGGTGAGAAAAATAACGGTATTCTTAACTGCATCATTTAAGCTGTGACATGAATTTTTCATTTGGTTTTGGTTTTTGATGCATTACTAAGGAATGGAAGAAGATTTTTGGTTTTTTTTTTTTTTAAATGAATAAACACACTATAAACAATAATTCTGCATACTTTGTTTTTTTAATTTTGCAAAATATTTTGAAATAAACAACATTTTTCAAAAAATTTTTGCTTGCATCAAATAAGCTGTGAGCCACTGTAAATAGCAACGTCTATTCATCTATCTATCTACCAATTCATCTTTTTGCTTCTACTTGATTGGCGAGCGGAATGAAGGAAGGACACTCGGTCACTGAATACGATTTCAACACGATTTTTTACAATCTGATGGCTGAGATTTTCTTAACTCGTTGCGAAGACGTGGTTTAAGTGGGTGTAAGTCGGCTTACGGTGTTTTTCACCTACCCCTGAAAAGGAAAAAAGTAATTAAATGCATTTTTAGTCACAAATTGATATGACAATATCTTTTCATTCATCTGTTCATCTATCTACCTATTGATATATTTGCCAATACTTGATTGGAGAACAGGATAAAGGTAAAACACTTTGTCAAGAAGTCACATATTATGTTAAAGGATATAGTTTTTCCTTTTTATATTGCTCGCTGTCTTATCAATGCATTATTAGGTTAGAATGAATAACTATGTGAGAACATTTCTTTTAAAGTTTATGCTATTTATGTATATAATGATGTTTTATTTATAGTATCTCTTTTTGATTTGTATCCATTGTTACTGACACTTTAATAATAAATATCTGCCATATATACATCATATCTTAACAGAATCACTTCAAGGTTTTCAAACCGAACAATTAATAACTAATAAACCTGATTTTAAATCCTTCTTATGCTATAGTAAACTTATTAATTATAAGATAATTATTGATACTGAATTATTTTCTTCTTTATGACAAAAAATTTCTTTTGCAAGTCTTAAGAGTTTCTTACTATAATAATGAAATTTAATTTTTATTTAATATAATTTTTTTATGAAATTTAATTTTTATTTAATATAATTTTTTTTAATTTTTTAATTTGGAAAAATCAGTTAGCCAACATAATTCTTGTTACATCAGATATTTTTGTGGTGCTATCATAAAAGCTTCAATGAATGCATTCGCTTCAAAGGGCAGAGTACCAAGTATATATTTTAAATTTAGTAAGAATGCGGTGAACGGTTTATCTGACGGACTGATCTACTCATTTTACAACCACTTACAGTAACAGAGACAATAAAATAAAATGCATAAAAAACTCAACACAACGAAAAAGTATAAATCGTTATAATTTATAATGGTCGATTGTCTGCCCTGATAAGGAACCTCATATCAACTGCAGAAAAAAAATTAATTAACTGTTGTCTTTATGTTATAGAAAGAAGTTTGTTTCTTTTTTCTTTTGGTTTTTTTTGTTTTTTTATAAAAATGAAAATTAAAAATAAACACGAGTCATTTTTAAATTTATGCATAGTTTTTTATGACATTGTCAGCGTTTAAATACAAATGAGACTGCGAAGTTCATGAAATGCAGTTTGGAACATTGCAGATGTAGATAAAATCATTTAACTACCTTCGAAAGGAATAATACTGTTTATTGTCCAGCAATTCAAAGTGCAGAGCTCTTATTGGTGACTACTGATCATTGCTTCTTTTATTGACCTAAGCAAGCGAGTAAGGTTCGCAAACCATGTTTAATGATTACACTCTGAAATCAGAACAGTTATTTTGGAATGACGGTCGTAATTTTCGTGACCATTAAGAATTTCAATTTTAGAGATGACTTAATATTAGTAGTAGATTGAGTTTTATAGTGCTACTAAGTTCTTGAGTTTTTTGTTGTTAATAATGTTGTAGATACTCGCTACTAAATCCACTTCTGTTTATGTTCGATTTTATTTGACATTATCTTAGATCAAAGTCGGGTAATAAATTGTAATAAATTCTATAACTGTACGTTGATTTGATGATCGTATATCAAAACTGAATAATCAAAATTTAGCATTAACTTTATTTATGTTTTGCAAAATTATATATTTTTAAGTGCTATTTTAAATGTGGTAACTAATTTTTGCGTTAGTATTCAAGAGAATTACTTTAATAAAATTAAGTTTTCATTAAATGAAATGAATAACTTTTATAGCTATCAAATTTCAGTAAAATAAGTACCAATGAAATGAATTTCGAAACTAAATTCAGTAATTCACTAATGTTCTATTAAAATAGTTATTGTCATATTTGACTCTGAGAATCAAAATTTCATCAATTTAATTAAGATTTAGTTTAAGTTTATAAAATCTTTCTATTAAAATAATAGTTTCTACAAAAAATATAGTTTTCATTATCATATTTGATTCTAAGACAAATTTTGGCTTAATTAAATTTTTCTGTTAAAATAGTACTTTCTATAAGAAAATAGTCCCCATTACCATATTTGACTTAATCAAGTAAATTGAAATTAAATGCTTCAGACAGATATTGTTAATTATTTTCAAAAAAAATGGCATTGAAAGACATATTAAAAGAAAAAATAATATACAATAATTATAACTTATAGTATAGATTGGATTCGATTATTAAAGGGGCTGGGAGCTATTTCACCAAGTCACTGCAACTTTTAAGGGAATAGGCACCTGATGCGTGCCTGAATCTAGGGAGGCTATCACAATGACACTGAATATGTTTAGCTGTTTCCTCCTCTTCGTGACAAAGTCTACAGCTATCGTCCCTTGTAATATTTTGACTCGATATATGCTGCTTAACTTCACAATGTTCATTGAGAAATCCTGTGACAAGTCAAATACCTTTTCTGCATTTGCAGAATTCTGGCTTTTGACCGATTTGGCATAAATTCTTTAGTTTGACTGCAGACAATTACTTTATGTTAAACCATTCAGTCTAAGCTGCTCTTTTCAGCCATTCATTAATTTTAACTTTAACGAAGCTCCATTAAAAACCGCAGAATGGTTTTAGCCCAACGAGTGCTTCTCTCTTCTGGCTAGCATATTGGCTTTCTTGTTTCTCTCAAATTCACTGTATCTCACTGGGATCCATATAAAGTGGACCCTGTTTCTTTCAATAAGATCTATAAGAAGTTGTGGGCATTTTCACACTAGTTTTGAAGTAAGTCAAGGTGTGTTTAGTGCTAGAAGTGCTGATTTACTGTTAGTAATACTGTTATGTTTTTTTCCTTGACGCCTTTCCCTTTATATTTTCTTAGATTGAGTTCAATTGTGTCATTCCTGTCCGCCATACATTCCTGTCTCCACACTTTCCTTCGTTTTAGAGTCATCAGTATACCACAGATGGTAATCTTCAACATATGAAGGTATGCTCCGTTTCCAGTCATTTCTGTCTGGTATTAATACACGGAAATTTGGGTAGAAATTAAATTTAGATGAGCAGATGTCGGTATGCTGATGTTTGAACTGTACTATATGAGCTAATAGTCTAACAAAGTAGAGTTAGTAGCTGTCTACTAACTCATTATAAGATAGACAAACAAATGTTAAAACCATATAATTATTTATTTATATATGATTACACCAATTTATACAAAGAAAGTAGTACTATATTTTTTAAAATAATTTATAAATAATATATAACTAAATAAAGTCTTTGAATGTAGTTTATTTGCCACACAATATACATATTTTTATTAACAAGAGCATAACTTATTTCATAAGAAAAACTATTAAAAAGTTTTTACATAAATATTTACTTTATGGCCATTAACATATAAAGAATATTAATGGACAAAATACAAAATATAAATGAGGTTCTAATAGGTCTGCGACAACAGACCAACAGGCTTTGAAAGGAAGGCAAGGTGCATTTGTTGGTGTAATCATTGAAATTAATTTTTTTTACGACATTTTTATATTTCAATTTTTCTACATTTTTTTTTTTATGCATTTACGAGGACATTTTTAAGGATAAACGTGTAAAATAAAGTATATTTTCCAAATAGTACTTATGCAGTAACGTTTAGATATATATATACATATATATGTAATGCTTTATATATATTACAATTTACATATTGACACGTTTTCGTGCCAGGTGGGCTCTTCTTGTAACGCCGCGGCCACAGCCGTTAAAATATCAAATCCATGAACGTGAATTTTTGGTGTAAATTTTTCCATTTTAATGTTTTATTTTGACATTTTTTATTGGATCATAAAATTTTACGTGTAACTCTGTTAACAATATTTGGAATACTCGATATTTGTTTTGGACTACTTCGGCACTCAAATGTATTAAATTTCAATAGTATTAATGTTTAGAGAATATTTCCTGATTCAAATGATGGTTATTATAAATATTTAAGCATTTTGATTTGTTAAAGTTTTATTTATTATCACAAGAAAAAAATAAAACAAACATCAAAATTGTAATAAAAATAAAAGGTGTGCAAAGTTTAATAAAAAAAAAAAATTTAACATTTTATACAACTTGAATTATACCTATATATATCACACACTATATATATCAGAACGTGTATTCTATAAATATATATGGAAAAAAATTGCATTCTTTAAAGAGAAAAAGCAATATATATGTATATATATAATATATCACAAATAAATCGAAGTCGATAGAAGAATAGTGCCAATATAGTAAGGAATATAAGCTTTTAGAGAAATGTGTTTCTTTATAAAATTCAAACGAATATGAAGAAGACGAAGAATATATAACGGAAGAAGTAGTTGAAATGATATCTCAGATAACGAGCCGATAAGTTCAGTTTTGCTATATTAGGACAGGATTTTTCCTTTTAGCCAGCTTTTTAATCTTCAAAATATTTAAAGAGTTGAGTCATTAGTAATTTCATTCCGGTGATACCAAATTTTCGATCATAAACTTAGTAGTGGACTTATTTTTGATGATGTACAATAGGACTTCGCTCCACAAAAGTATAAGGTTAACCAGTTTTTTGGTTCCCTTATCATAGTGTTTATCCGGAAATTTGCAGAAAATGCGACGTTTTTCGATGAATATACACTTTTGGATTTGAGACCTAGCTATAGGTAGATTAACTAACACTTTGAATAGGACGTAGTCTATAGAACTGTTTGTTTGATCCGGTTTTTGCTTTATTCTTTGTGATATCAAATTCTGGTTTCAGATTTTTTAGCGGTTAATATGAAGTCAATGAGCTCAAATCTGCAACTCATGTTGCTACTAGTCTTTGGTAATAACGAGTTAATCTAACATAGATTTTTGAACTTTGAGCTGAAATCTGCAGCTCCTAGAATTTCGGGTCTCTGGTAATACGGGACGTAATTAAAAAAATTAAGGTTTTATAATGTGAATAAAAGAATTTTTAGTTTAATAGATACAACGTTCATATCAACAGTAAACTTACTAATTATAAATGTATAACTATTTTCACTTTAGATATTTTTTCATTTTTATATTAGATTTGAAAGACTTCATAATGTTATCATCAATTCCAGCATGACCACGTTTATACTACCCAGTATTTGCAGTACTTGGTGCATTAATTCCTGCATAACTATCTGCATATATATAGATCTGCATTCTCCTTAAATCGTTCAAGAAACTGACATCATTCCAAGTCTCCTTCAGGTTGACTTTAAACTTAACTTCCTTTTAAGTGATAGCAAACCAAAAAACATACTACCTAAATAGGAACAAGGACTAGCATATGTTAAGTAATAAACTGTTTATTTTCCAAATTGTGATAAATAAATGACATTAGGATCGCATTGCCATTACGATTATTATTTATGGGTTGTTGTCTTTAAAATTAAATATAGAATTTTAAGTCAATCTCTCTTTAATCCTTTTGAGCAAACGATTTTACTACCGTTGTACGAGTATTGCAACAGAATACGAAGTGTTTTTCTTCTGCACTTTTAGACTTTCTTCGTGTATATATACATATATTATCTAGTAAATATCCGTATATCCAATATACCAAAACCTATAAAGAATGACCAATTAATGATTGTAAATAAAAACATACCCAAAATATTAACTCTCAATAAAGAGTCGTTTATTTATATTAAATGTATTTGAAATAATAAAAGGCTCTGACATTTGATCTTATGTTGGAATGTACAGAGAGAGAGAGAGAAAGAATGTAGAGAGAGACAGTTTAGAGAGAGGGAATGTAGAGAGAGAGAATGTAAAAATAGAGAACGTAGAGAGAGAAAATGTAGAGAGAGAAAATGTAGAGACCACGGTTGCCACTTGAAAATTTTTTCCTGTACCAAAATTGGTTTAAAAAGGTACCATTTCTGTAAAAAAAGGTCCAAAATTTTTTTGGACCTTTTTTTTTTTTCGTTCTGTGTTTTTCATAGTGTTATAAATGAACAAAATATAAAATAGTGCAAAGTTGCATTTATAAAAAAAATTATTTGGAAATATCCACAATAAAGTTGGGTCGTCAAAAATGTACCATTTTTTGTACATGAGTACCAAACGAAAAAAAAAGTACCAATTTTGGTACTAAAGTACCATAAGTGGCAACCGTGGTAGAGACAGAAAACGTAGAGAGAGAATAGAATAATAGAGACAGAGAACGTAGAGAGAGGAATGTAGAGAATGAGAGAATGAGAGAGACAGATAATGTAAAGAGAGAATAGAAGGAGAGAGAGAGAATGTTGAGAAAGATAATTAAGAGAAACAGATTGTAGAGAAAAATAGAGAGAGAGAGAATGTGAAAAGAGCGAATGTAGAAAGTGAGAAAGAGAGAATAGAGAGAGACAGAGAATGTAGAGCTCGGTGTGTCTCTTATATATGTTCTGAGACCTTTAATTTAAAGTTTTCTAACTTTAATATTAAAATAATCAAATTATTCAAATTTAATATTCCGTTTCAAGTTCATCAATTTCTGTATGGCTTAAGTATCACATCTCTTAAGTATATAGTAGCTACTATATATGACAATTTTAAAAGTTGTTGTCTCCACAACACATGATGCGAGGCTCGGCTATCGTAAAAAATTAAATGCATAAAATTTTTGTAACATAAATTTTATGACATAAATATTTACTTTTAATACATGCAAAAACTGGAGAAGGCTCGTATAAATGACAAAAGAAACAAACAATCTTACCAATAAAAATGAAGATAAAAGTAAAAAAGTATAAATGCACATTTTGAATGATTTAAAACCGAAAGGAAGACAGAGGACATAAAATCCGGAATATACAATATAAATAAAAGGCAATAAAAAGTCATTTTTATGAGTATTGAATTATTGCCGAAAAGTGAAATGTGACTGAAATATTTGCGATTATTGGCAATTACCTAATACGACTCGTATATTGACGGCAATAAAAAGTTTAGAATTTTGTTAACGAGTAATATTCCTCAATGCCAAGTTTGTCTATTCTATGCAAGTCCTTGAAATTGCAGTAAAAATATTTTCAACAATAGAAATCTAAAGAAAACGAACTAACTTTTTTTTTTTTTTTTTAATTTCACCTTTAACAAAATTAAATAAATTAATCATTTTCATATAATTTCCGTATAACAAATTATCCATTTCCCCTCATTTAATTGATTTTAAATGTTAATACTTTAAATTCGTATACTTTTGGACTTCATTAAATTAAGTTATTCAGCTTTAATTCTGGTATGCTTTTCTGTTTTTAATAAAATCACTTAACAGACAATGCCATTCACTTCGGATTCAATCTGTCTTCCTACATTTCGTTTGAGTTTTAATTTAAAATGTATTAGAATCGTTTTCATTTTTTCATTTTTTTCTTTGGCTCTCAACTAAAAGTTTGGTAAGTTGTTGTTTTTTCTTTAATGAAAAAAGATTTGAAAAAAAAAGAAAAATTAATGAAATCTGGTATCATATCGCATTATTCTTAATTACTTTAACGCCGCTTCTGCAGTTCCTGCTGACCAAGTTTTTTATTGGAAGGCAGATGTGTAGCCAAGGCGACAAATATCATTCGTAGGGAAAAAAATCTTTGTGAAAAGGCAAATTGGATGAAGAAAAAATACCAAATTAATTCCAGTAAATGCCATTTGCTACGTGAAAGAAAAAAATATTTCCAATTTGTTTGTATCTTTTTACCTTTCGTGTGACTTTTTTATTTTATGAAATTTTGTATTTTTCATTGGCACCCTACATTATCGGGAAGTAACCATTGGTTATAGAGGCGCAAATTTTTTATTTTAAGTTTAATAAAGCAAGACTTCCCGAGATATTAAGTTTATGATATAGAATATTGGTTTGTTAATAAAGTTTGTACTTGGTTTGTTAATAAAGTTTGTACTGAAAATTACACGATTTCTTTTCACTTGTTCAATTAATTCAACAACCTGATCACAGAAGTATTTTATACGAGAAAATTTTTGACATGGGGAAGCTATATAAGCGACCTTACCATTAAACAGAAAATAGTATCAAAGCTAACAACTACGGAGATAGCTTTACAGCGAAAAAGGACATTATCTGATAGCATATTAGTTACATACCTTCATATTATTAGTGATGATATTATTAGAAATCAAGTTAAGCAAATGGATGTTCTAGTAAATGAGAATAAAACAAAGTACTTTCTGTCAACAAACAAACTTCTTAAGCACCTTGGAACCCATATCCTTCTTAACAATTACAAGTTCAAAGTTGTGAAAGACTTTATTTATTTCAGAACTAACGTAAACACCAAAACGTCTGCCTAGAGATTTAAAAAAAAAATTACTTTTCCCAATAGATGTTACTTGGGGCAAAGTAAGCAATTGAGAACTAAAACCCTTTCTCGACAAACAAAAATTACGCTCTACAAGTCTTGCTGTACAGTGCAGAAGCTTGTACAATTACCAACAGTTATGAGAAGACAATAGGAGCAATCAAGAAAAAAATTCTTAGAAAGATCAATGGTCCCTTACGCGTTAGCACCGAGTAATGAATTATATGGAATAATTAGCTATATAAGCAGTACCACGAAATTGATATATTTAAGTGCATAAAAATTCAGCCGTTTCATGTCATACAAATGGAAGAAAGTGCTCCGGCTAGAAAGATGTTTGATCGGTACCTGCAGGTGGAAAAAATGGTAGAAGACGTCGGGATCTTCGGTGGAACAAAAAGGTAACCAACGTTTTGGGGGGTAGGGGGATGGGGTGCCTTGGTACTATCAACTTGTGATAGCAAGCCACCGATCGGATTGTCTGGCGAAAGCTACTTGACGCGGTCAAGGACGACATACTTGCTTACTTAATAAGTAATAAGTGAGAATGTTATTCCCAAAAATATTCTATGGAACAAAGAAAATACAGAGGTAGTTTAATCTGAAACAGAAAGAAACTTGAAGACTAATACCCACCTAGATAGTCTTAAAAGAGAAGAAGAAAAGAAAACAAGCAACCACAAAACCAGTATATACGCAGTTACGAAAAGAGCAATTACTTTTTCTATTAAGCAATATAAAAAGTAACTGCCGGTGTTGGTACTCATATATCTGGCGGCAAATAAACATGTGTTTGAAAAGTGACATTTCAGGTCCGTTTAGGTCCGTGATTAAATACCTTCTTGACTTATTTATCATTTGCCTCGGTTTGTGCAAAACTCTTTTGGTGGTAAAAAATTAGATGACCGAAGAGCCGTTAAAAATCATTGAACCGATAAACCACAGAAGTTCTACACCGCTTAAATTATAAAGCTACCCAAAAAATGGCAAAAGGTCATAAAATAAACTTTTTTCGTAAAAAAATGTACTAAAAAGTGACGAATAGTTTTCATATCAGCTAACATATAAGATCTAAACAAGTTCCATAGAGAAAAGGAATTATGTAAAGGTTGCACCCTGTATAAAGATTGGCGAAAAATTTTTGTATCAGCCAATATATAAGGTCTAAAAATGTTCTACAGAGAAAAGAATATGGAAATGTACGATATATAAAGTTGTATAAAGAATAAAATAGAGATATAGTGAATGAGCTTACGAAAAGAGCGGTTTGGTTGGCATATAAGCAAAAAACGAACTACGTGGGTCAACCGCCACATAAACTAACCCAACTCACATATACTGGGCATACTGGGTGCTAGAAATAATATGGACTATTGGAATGTTTGAAGGGTCCACGTTTTGGGATATTGGAAAATGTTGCAGCAAGTGAAATTTATATATTAACGTTTAGCTCTGTTAGCCTCTTAATCCTCTCCCTTGCTACAAACCTGTATATTAATATGCCAGGTATAAAATATTTGTGTAATTTAAAGGAAGCCAAAGTAAGCCTATTAATTTTTAAAAATGCTGAGCACATAAATTTTCGAGTTGTCAAAATATATTTACAAAATTTTTGGTAAAATTGTTTCAAAATTCTCAGATCGGCTTCTGCTTCTGTTTCAATTAATATTCAAAATTTTTTAGATTTAACATCAAAAAATTTTCCAATGATTCTTATTAGGACATAAATATAATTTATGTTACTTCAAATTGCGCGAAAAATGTCTCGAAAAGTATATAACATCAGCAATCATTGGAAATGTACACTTCTACGAAATAAGGATAGGATCAAATTGCTTGTAAACTTAGATAATCCCAAACAAGAAACGTACATAGACCCAGATGTCAAGAAGCGAATAAGTGGGCGATCATTTAAACTTCGCGCACTGAACGCTTCACGTACATATACAGACTCTGAAACCAAAAACGATGAGGTACCGGATGCAGATACTGAGCATACAAATAAATCGAATATAATGAACAAATGTTCGTATTCAAACACTACTCGTTTAGGTGAACACTTAGGCAAGAGAGCATTTAACAATATGGTCCCTGCATTAAAATCCTTAGAAGCAGAAGCTATTAATAAGACTTTGTGTGATTGTTCACCTCCTAAGAATCATCTGCATTCGGAGCAAGTTAAGGTGACAGAGTATGATAGTGACACCTTGGAAAAATATGTAGGGAACGATGAGGCGAAAGCAAATGAAAGAAGCTTAAATAGCCGCTTGAAAGATAAAAAGATGATACCTTCAAAAACGTTTAAGTATTCATTTCTCCCTAAATTATATCTGCAAAGTGTAAATACAAATAGCAATGATACTGATACATTCGGAAAATGCGAGGAGGAAAACCATAACAAAGTATTAGAACTGCACTCAAGAAAATATTATTCCAGCAAAATGACACTTTCGAAAACTTTAAAAGATGCCGCGAAAAAATATGTTATTAAAAATAGCAAACCTTCTTCATTAGTGCTGGAGGAGCATCTACACAGATGGGAAGAACTGAAACGCCATAAAAGAGAGTTAGAGACAAGGTGTCACTCACAACTTTCACACGAATTTCATCATCCATCAAGAAAGCCAACCAAACAGGAACATTTAAAATTGGTAACACGTCAAGCTCAAAGTGATCAAAAAGACAGATTGAATGAAATTGAAGGGCGAATGCTAGCTAAACAGTTAAAACTTAAATTTAAAGATACTGATACATTACTTAATAAAATAAAAAAGAAAGATTTAGAGGACCAATATTCTTCACAGGAACCCATCAAACAGGCAGGACTAATACCATTGGAATTTATATCAACGCTAAAGCAAAAGCTGCCTAAGAAAAGGATAATTAAGACAAGCTCAGAAACGAATAGTCGAAATATTGGAGAAACTTTTAAACTGTTCAAGAAAATAAAAGACAAAACCTTAGCATATAAAGGATTGGTTGACAGGGTACAAAAAGGAGAACAGAGAGAAAAGAAAATGAGTTCAATGGCAAGTAGTGTTGACGTGAAAGATGTTGAAGACTCTATTGCGGCAAGCAATGAAGTAATAAAGAATACTTTCGTAAACAAAATACTGATAGAACCTCAAGACAAACTACAACAAGAAGAGAGTGAAATGGAAATTGAAATGAATTCAATAGCAGAAAGTGTAGAACTTGAAGAAAATAAAGATTCTGATGTGTCTAGCAATGATACAGAAGAGAAAACTTATGTATATAAAAAACTGGTAGAACCTCAAGACACGCTACAACAAGAAGAGACAGAAATGGAAATAGAAATGGAATCAATAGCAAAAAGTGTGGAACTTGAAGATAATAAAGACTCTACTGCGGCAAGCAATGAAATAAAAAAGTATACTTTTGTAAACAAAATACTGGTAGAATCTCAAGACAAACTGCAACAAGAAGAGAGTGAAATGGAAACTGAAATGAAATCAGTAGCAGAAAGTGTAGAACTTGAAGAAAATAAAGATTCTGATGTGTCTAGCAATCATATAGAAGAGAACACTTATATATACAAAAAACCGGTAGAGCATCAAGACAAGCTACAACAAGAAGAGCGAGAAATGGAATTTGAAACGAGTTCAATTGCAAAAGGTGTAGAACTTGGAGATAATACAGATTCTGATGTGTCCAACAGTGATGTAGAAGAGAAAACTTATATATACAAAACACTGGCAGAACCTCAGCACGAGCTACAAGATGAAGAAAGAGAAATGGAAATTAAAATGAGTTCAATTGCAAATAGTGTAGAACCTGAAGATAATGAAAATTCTGAAGTACTAAGCAACGATATAGAAGAAAACAGTTTGAGTAATATAAATTCGGATGTATGTAAAAGCCCATTGTCTCGAACAAATATCTAAAGAATATGAATCTTCTGACAATTGAAGAAAACAGTTCAACCATGAAACAAAGGCATATCTATATTGGAAATACTGAATATTAAATATCTTATCAAATATCTTAATTTTTATACTACAAAATTATTGAGATTGAGTTGTAGTTATAAAGAAACGATAAAAAGTGTATAGAGTGATAGATATGAATTAGGATTGGATGCAGTTAATGAATGAAGATATTACATATAGTAATAAAAAGATGAATTTAAAATCACATATCGGAAATAAAATTAAAGGAAGATACTACTTTCTGTATGTAACGACAGATAAATAATATAATTCCGAAAATATAGAAAAACTGCAATTGTCGTCAAAGCTTTATGGAGTAGACTTGACGTGTTTTGGATTTAAAAAATATATCATGCATTCCAAGAGCCTCTAAAAAATAAGGAGAATAAGTACCTCAACGTTTGTTCTATAAAAGAATTATGGACTACATTACGATTCGATACTGGACTGTTTGCTAGTACATGTATCAATTACAGATTAATGGACTTAAATGGAAACAATTTGTTTCGATTAGCACAATCCTTTTTTAAGATACTGAAAAGTCAGTAAGCTTAAAGACCATTTTTTCAAATTTAAAAAAACTATCGTTACTATCAGATAAAAGATACTTTGCAGTTAACATGTAATATTTTTTGGCAACCTCATATTAGAAATTATAGAAGTAGTTAATATGGTGAGGTTACTAAAATTGATTGCTTGATGATTGTGAAGAGGCGGTTTGATAAGTTATAAACTTCAATTTTAAATAATTTTTAATTAAAAACATATGTGTTTATAATTTCCAAATTTCTAATTTGTTCATATTTTCTTTAAACTAACACCTAGAGAAAAATAGTTAATACTACTGCGCTGATATGGGTACTCTAAATTTTTTTTTACCATTTTATCAACAATTTTCGACTGATACTGACAAGTTTCACAGATTTTTTCAATATCTGAAATCTTTATAAAACATAAATAATTTTGTAACTTTTTTTTCAAACCTTAAACTAATATATAAGACATATTTGCAATAAAACCAAAACAAACCCCGGCAATGGCATTTTTAATTATCATTTAAGCTTAAATTTCAATATGATATATATACTACATTAAGACCGAAAAGTTTTCGGAAATTCTCATTTAAAATTCGCGCGCTGTATATTTTCCGATATTTTAAGTTTATGTAGTTTGGCAGCACTGTCCTTAATTACTATGCCAAAAATGAGCGCGATCTGTCAGACAGTTCGTTTACGGCAGCTGTTGAAACCAGTTCACCTCAGTAGGGCGTTGCGAAAAAAACAATGGAAAAAAATATTGAACAAAGAGTTTGCATCAAATTTTGTGTTTCGAACGAAATTTCGTGTGCAGAATCGTTGCGAATGCTACAAAAGGCTTATGGGGAATCAGTTTTATCGAAAACTCAAGTTTATGAGTGGTACAAAGCCTTCCAGGACGGTCGTACGACCGTCGAAGACATTTCGCAACGCACTACTGAGGTGAACTGGTTTCAACAGCTGCCGTAAACGAACTGTCTGACAGATCGAGCTCATTTTTGGCATAGTAATTAAGGACAGTGCTGCCAAACTACATAAACTTAAAATATCGAAAAATATACAGCGCGCGAATTTTAAATGAGAATTTCCGAAAACTTTTCAGTCTTAATGTAAGTAATATTTTAGCGATGTTTACTATAGAAAATGAGAGTACAGGTTAAATACATATATATTATATAATCATGTATTAGGGGTTTGAGGACCTAGTGTACAAAAATACAATACAATACAAACACTAATACAAAAAAAGAATCAATTTTCTGCTTATATCAATATATATTCATGTCACTATTTTACTATATCAGAATACTATATAGAATTTGCCTTCTCTTTTCTATAACAATATATATCTATGTCACGATTTCACTATATTAGTATAAAATATAGAATTTGCCTTCCCTTCCCTATATCAATATATAACCATGTCACTATTTTACTATATCAAAAAAACATATAGATTTTGTCTTCCCTTCCTTATATCAATTATATATCCGTATCACTATTTCGTAATATCAGAATAAAATATATATTTTGCTTTTCCTGACACTTGTCACGTACTTGTTTTATTTACTTTTTTTCTTTACATTTGCTAAGGAATAATGAAAGATCCTACAAATAATTTATTTATAATTTATTTATTTATAAAAGATACTTTTTCTTTTACAACATCTCAATTAATTTGGGTCTTTGTTTAACAAGCTTGTTTACGGTCCAAACTTGATTTCGGCACAGCTTTATTATTAAGTTGGGGGATTTTGTACTGCGACATGGGAATCTATTCATGAACGCAGAATATTACTGGAAATCCAAATTCCACGAAAATTTATAGTATGAAATTTAATTTATTGAGTTTTATCTTTATCTTTATTCTTTATCCGTTTTGAAATGCTCACCCAGTTTTTATTTTCAGCACAGTATGCGACCTAGTTTCGTAACTATTCTCAGCGGTGTTATCAATAGTCCAACTGATTTTGTTACAAATTCATTTTCTCACATTTTAAGTATTGGAGAATAGCACTAAAGTACTTTAGACTCATATCACTTTATATATCTTAGGTAGAAAGTTAAATATAGCATCAGTCACATGTTTTATATTATAATGGTCTTTATATTATAATGGTCTTTTTTAAATATACCCATTAGTCCTTTTTTTTAGAAAGACTAACATATTCCAATCAATGAAACAAATAACTAAAAATTATGTTTGATTTATTCACTTACAAATGTCAAATAACGTTTGTAGCGTTTCCCACATAGTCACGTTTGCCGGTATATTTTTTTCACCTCACCGTCGTGTATTCTCATATTACACCTGTGCATTGGACCCACTTAAGCATGAATTCTGTATCTTTTTTCGTTATAGTGCAAATAACAAATTAACATACTTAAATCAATTTTAAAAACTGTTCAAAGATTTTTCTTCCTAAATGTATCTCAAGTTTATTCTTTAAATATTTTTCTTTTCTTTTTCGGTATATTTTTTACTTCAAAAGTTTGTGAGAAAATTGACATTTCTCAACAGTTTACATATTTTGAGATAAGAATAAATTTTTCATTTTAATTAATTTAAAATTGTTTTTCACAGATCTAAGCAAAATTAATTAAGCATCTTATATTTTTTATTAAATTAAAATATTAAAAAATATAATAAGAAAATTATAGGATTGAATATTTTTTTGTTGTGGTTTACAGATAATTTATGTTATTTTTGTTATAGATACGAAGAGGTGGTTAATAATATACCATAAGTATTAGATTTTGCAAACAAGTCTAATAAAGAATTTGATTAGTTTCTCTAAGAATGTAAAAAAAAAGTCTAGTAAAACTAGTGCATGGTTAGTTTCTGTAAGAATATAGAAAAAAAAGTCTAATAAAACTAAATTATTAATTTAATAAAAATAGTACATTCTACTAAATTCTAGTATAGGACAGTGCATAGTATAGTATAGTCTAGCATATTCTTGGTATCCTTTTTTAAATACTGAAGAAACTCTTTCCGATACATTTTATATACCTAAATCTGATTTATCAGATGAATTTTTAATATTTCATATCGATGGATACTCACCACCTCATTCCAGAAATTTTTTATTTAATTTTTAAGCATAAATAGATTGATCAAATGATAATAGAAGTGTCATTTGTTTTAACACGAGCCTATTTAGATTAGTCATGTATAAAAATTCAACTTGGAATTACTTGAATTATCATCAATTAAACAAATTTATTCTAATTAATGTTAATATAAAATATACTAATGACTTTGAAAACACTTTATGTATTTAAGACAGAATAATTTAATTGAGCAGTAGACCTACTCCCACCTCCACCCAGTCTGGTTTGCTTTCGATATGATTTTAAACTTACACTTGACGAAACAAGCATAATTCATACGATATTTTATAGCTTTTTTAATTGAGAAATGTGTGTTGATGTAAAATTTAATTTATTAACAAAACATTAAACACTTAAACCAATTGAGAAATTATTAAACAATTAAAAGCATTAATGTAATTCAGTGTTGAATATTAAAAACGAAATATCCAATAAAAATGTACATAAATATGCAAAATTGGCTGTAGTTAATTAATGAAAAATAACTCACAAAGTGCAAAAATGTGTACGGAATAAAAAATCCATAAAAATGCGATGTATAAACGAAACACAGTGGAACATCACACGTACATCACTACATCATTCATAAAACGCAGAGCAGTCAGAGTTACTTCAGAAGCACTTCGAGTGTGCCATTAGTGCCATTAGTAAACAATTTCATCAAATAAATTATTAAATATTAACGCACATAATGTCCAGCTTCAGTGCGAGATTTTCTTGCTTTAAAAATATATGAAAAATTGGGAAAAAGAGCAGCGAAGCTTAATAGGTTGTTAGCTGCGAGTACGGCTATTCTTCCTCTGACTGCTACTGATGTTTACTCATTTCGTAAGTATCTGCACCCAAAGTGCTTATGACTTCATTTAGTCAAAATATTACTGAAGATGCTCAGAAGTAGCAGAAGTCTTCAAAAGGGCAGTACTTGCCTTTCAAAAAAAACAAAAAAAAAAAGAAAATATTGACTTACGCATAATTTATGCTCTTCTGTGAGTTATGAGCTGAAGCTCTAGCTGCACTTTGCTGCAATCAGAAGTGCAACAGCTTCTACTGCACACTACATATAGCGTCGAGATGCATTTTCTGTTACTCAAGACTCATTAAATTGCAGTGAATTAATAATTATTTTTAATAGCACTACTCACAAATTCCACTTACTGCAACTACACTCATCATAAAGGGCATTCGTTACTCATAAAAAACATTTATTATTCACTGATAACCGTTGCAGAACTCGCTTTTGTATATTCGCTTAAATAGTTTGTTTAATATTGAGATGAAAATAATTATACTATAATAAAAAAAATATTTTTGCTGTTTTTTAGCGCTGCTTATCGCTGAGTTTGTGCTAATGGAACAATTTACAAGATAAGAGACCACGCAATCGGAGTCATCCCAAGTCAATGGCCTATGATTTTATAGAAATTCTGCACTTTAATTAAGTTTTTATATTTCTATAATTTAATATTTAATTTGTTTTTTTTTATATATAATTAATGTATTAATTAAATTCATAGTATATTAATTTGTTTGTAATTAGGAAATAATTAGAAATGTAGAGAGCAAACAATTAACTAAACCGAGTTTTGACTTCCTGGACATATTGGACGTATTCCTTGAAGAAAATAAGCAAGCAGACGGTTGAGTTCACATTGCTGCTTCCCTAGATGTGTGTCCCTAGGGGTACCGATTAACGATAGCCTGAAGACTATTAAGAGAAGCAGTTACTCCTACTTTACCCCTTTCAATAACACATAGAAGACACTTAAATGGCTGGCTATAATTAAACTAGGTATTGAAAACTTATCAACATGGACCGTGTGAATATTGCACGATATGTATTGCAGTACATTTTTGATAACTTGTCAGATTATTTGCCGGTATTTTTCTATCTTAGGGCTTCTTGTAAAGACTGTGGTGAGAAAACGGCGAAAAATTGTTAATTAAGACCAATGGAACCTTATCTGCCGGTCTGCCACCGCAATGGACTAACCAACCATGGCTTTTTGATAAATGTTTAGGGCAATGAAAAAAATACTTTCACTCATTGAAATAATGTAGTAGAGGAGATAAATACTCTCTACTCTCTATAATAAGTCAAACGAAACTTAGAAGACTATAGATGAAAAAAAATCTAATATTATCTACAACTAAAGTAGCGAAAAATACACACAAATATTTTTTAACCATCATTAGACTTTTAATGGACGTCATCATCTTTGATAGTTTTCTACCTTTCCATATGTTGTAAGAGGCAAGAAGTTTGGCTCGATTTTTAACGAGCGTGTAGACCTTTATTCATTTTGCGTTGTTCTGTATGCTATATAAGACAATAAGCCATGTTAACAGATGGTGAACCGAATGCTCAGTTAAGTAAATTCAGAATGTGAATTCAGTACATTCGTTCTAAAAATAAATTTCATCAAATAATAGGAAATAATGATCCAAATTTTGTTGAAGTAATACTTAAGCTTGCAGTGACCTGTCAGAAAACCAGGAAGAATTTGTATAATAAGTAATTTCTTTCGACTCAGCATAATGAGACGAGTTGAGACTGTCTTAGATGGGTTTATGAAATTCTTTAATTCAACACATATATACTTTATACGGTTTCAACTATATTCTTGACATATAATCTATAATTGGTCATTGCCGTTGGTTATGAGATGAACTTTAATACCCAGGGATCTATCAAAGAATAATGCGGGTGCTTTGTCCTGTGTTAAATAGTTGTCTCTCATATCTACAGTAGTATGGGCACAATTTGAAACTAGTAAGACTGCTGGAGTGTCAGACAATATTTCGACCGTCGGCATTATGTGGCTCGTTGCAATATTGGAGTGTGCTTTGATGTGAAAAAATATTTTTGTGTTAAAAAGGTTAAAATGACTTCGAAATCGCTTTCAATGAGAGAGAGATGCTGAACGAATCATGTTTTAAATTATTTTGTTTTTTGTTTTTATTATCTTCAAATCTGTTTTTTAATTATTATTGTATATTGTTAATGGATAAGTATTAATATTAACGGAAATTTCAGATTTTGGTGCAAAAAACATAATTCTTATTCTGTTCGTTGCTGTGACCTCTAAATATCTCATTTCAGAATTCGAATGCTACAAATATTACAAATCGAATTTGAAATCGATTAATGCTCAAACATGACCCATGGTAATTTAACATGAAAGCATAAGTGAACTTAAAATCAAATGACTGCTGCCAATTGTGTATTATTAAAACTGAAATCCATTATGAGAAGATGATATCCTGTCCTAATTAGTTAATAACAATTGCCTACAAAATAAGCTAAAGTGAAACCATTGTGGGTCATAAAACAAATCCATCCATTGCAACAATGTCAGCTGCAGGTCAAGTAATCTTCATGGATATATGACGATTTCCGCCACATCATCATCGATGATTATGTTACCAGATATTCACCACAAATACTGTGGGGCAAAAGACGACGAAGCACATGCAATAAGGGAAGAGCTTAAACAGTTAAGCAAACGAATCGATTAATGAAAGTATAACTGATATGAGATACATTTCACTGTTGCTGCTGTTGCTGTTGCTGCTCTACTAATAAATGTTGCATACATAAAATCGCAAATTAAAAATTCAAAATATCATTGCCAGGTTAAAATTTTATAATCTCGTGTTTAGTACTAAATACACAAAAACACAAAAAAAAAAACAAAATCAAATCATTAAATATTTTATAATTCAATCAATTAAAAATACATAAATAAATATGTTTTAGCACTAAATTAAAAAAATAATAAAAAATGTTATAAAATTTGAAAAGCTGCTACACAAGCGATTATCTTGTGAACAGCAGCAGATACAAGCGGTAGCTGTTATTTATAATGTGCGTCCATTGCGGTTTAGCGCAAGTCGGATTATGTTGCCACTATCGAAATGAAAGTATCTCACATCAGAAACATAAAAAATGAAATAACAACAATGATTGATGGATTAATTGGCATTTTAATTAATTAATTGACATAAGTGATTAGTTGGTGTGGTTAAAGTGATTTGTGCATAATTTCAAGAGGTTTGGTCAATGCACTTATTAAAAGTCAATAAAGAGCTAAACAGTTTTCAGTAAAATTAGATTTTTATTTAATTTGAGGAAAAATAAACAAATTCAAACAGCACTTCTATGTTATATCATTTCCTATAAAAATAAATAATTTATTAAAGTACAAAGTACTTAGCCTGTACTTAGCCTGTAGGGTTCTCTAAAAAACTGTGATGAAAAAGTTTACATATGCTTTTAGCATTTCTATCGGTTTTTTTAGACAGGAAATATAATTCTAATAAACTGCTGTAATAACCGGCAAGTAAATACATATAAGTGCTTAGCTGGGTACCCGTTTACACAAAATACTATATAATGGTAACTAGTTCGTAGATAATCTCATAAGGACTACATCAGTCAATTAATTCTATCGACCGGAGTGTTATTGTAGTGTAAGTTAGCCTACAAGAAAATGTAGATAATTTCTCAAGTACTATATCAGTCACTCAATTCTATTCACGTGAATCTTATAGTAGTATAAGTTAGTCTATAAGAAGGTTTCTGATAAAAAAAATGGATTGAAGCCGGAGGAAGTCATTGCTAGTGCAACAGTACCGGAAATCGTTAGATTAAAGCACTAGTACACCCGTTCTAATAACATAGGATGTGCCAGTTAAGTAGAATGGAAATAATAATAAATTGTAAGCAGGTGTTCTGATGGGTCATCATGACTTGAGTTACATTCTCAAGAATATAGGTATTTTTAAGCAAACAGAATGTCGTCAATTCTCAGAACAGCTAAGACTTCTAGACATATTCTCTATTACATTCCGGTTTTGATTTTGTTTAGGATGCGACTGCTTCCTATTTTAGTCTAAAGTTAGGATGACCTTGGGTTTCATTCGAAAGGCGGAGTATTTTCTATTCAACTAAAGTCGGGAAGAAACACAAAATTCAGTTATTGCTGATGGTTCCGCTCTTTAGGAGCTAATATCCCGTTTATTTTCTAATATATTTTATTTAATTCAGAATTCGAAAGACATAGCATTTTAAAGCTGATTGCAGTTCAATTGGGCTACAGCCATATGTGAAAGTCCTTGATTTCCTTCCTATATAATACATGAACTGAAGGAAAAGAACATTTTGATATAATGAAAAATACTTAAATCCTTAAGTCCTATATGTGTTTTTCCATATATAACACATTGGCTGAAGAAAAACAACATTATGATATTGGTATCTGTTTAGTTGGACCACATCAGTATGTAAGGATACTTGATTTATGGCAAAAAAATACTCACATCCTGCATATGCTTTCCTTTCTATATAATATACTGACTAATGTAGATGAGCATTTTGATATTGATTGCAGTTCAAATGGTCTATACTCGTAGGTAAAAGACTTTCTTTTTCTCAAAATATTCGAATATTAGATACCTATGTTTCCCTTCATATAGAACATATTGTCTGAAAGAGAAGTGCATTTTGCTATTGGTTGCAGTTCAATTGTGTCAAATCAGTACATAAAGGTGCTTGATTTATCGCAAAAAATGCTCGAATACTGCTTTCCTTCATATATACCATATTTGTTGAGTAAGAATACCTTGAAGAATATAATATAATGGACTTATTAGCCGATGTGTTATTCCCATCAATGCATTTTAAGTTATATTAGGCTAAAAAACTAGATAAACAATTTTAAATTAAATAATATATAATTATTATTTACTTCAATTTAAAAATTTAATTTTCGCATTTAAATTCTGTTGGTATAGGCGCAAGAATTAAAATCTTGATTAATTGATAAGTATTGTGACTTACTTAATATACAGAATAATGAAGAGAAGAAGGAATACTAAAGAGCTGCCAACTGTCATAATAAATTCAAATAAATGTTGACAACACCAATAAACATAAATATCGAATATAAAATAAATATATTCTGAAATAAGAAGAAATGTAAGAATAAAAGTTTTTGTGTGTGAACTGATCGCACTGTGCGAATGCCGGAAATCATACAAAAACAATATAAAATGTCATTTTGATCAATCAAAGAACGCTGGTGGAACTAAGTTGGTGGCTTGATCGTATGAGGCAGAGCGCATGATCACAATTTGATTAGCACTCGATATTGCTGGTCATGATCAATACCACCAATTCAATATGAATTTGCCCTGCCAATCGGTGTCTGCTGCGTTGTAAAGTTATTTATGTGCCATGAAAAATTACGGCCAATCAACGTGAGTTTAAAATTTAAATGATCAATTTCCCACGGAAACGCAGTAGTGATTATTTCAGAATTATTATAGGAAATCAATTTAAAATTAATATTTTTAAAATTGCAAATTTAAAAAGATTTTATCAAATGTTCCCAAATGCAGTCAATAAATGAGCTAAGAACAATGGTTATACTTCGTTATATGGAACTCAGGTCAACAAGCGTTCGCTTATCATTAATAACTCAATTGACTATTCATAAAACACTGTTACCCTCAGTTGGTTGGCTCAGTTGGTATTACTGCGGTTCTGAAGTTAGTTTGAATTTGTCACATTGCAGATATCAATTTTTTTTTCAGTTCTATTAATTTCAATTTAGAGACGATTGAAAATGCGGGCAACCGCGCATTTACCGTAGCCTGCACACCCCGGGGTTTCCTCATGGCTTTTGTCTGCTGTACTCATAGTACTCGTAGTACTCGCACTCGTAGCATACAATATTGGATTTGTTGTGCTATCGCTGGCATTTGACAATTGCTAAATATCTTTTAATTGTAAGTGAAACTATTTTAATTTAATTTCTTTTTTCCAGTTTATTTTTCCACCATTGTTGCCGATGCGTTGTTGGTGCATCGGTGCAATACTTACGAGTACGAGTATTCAGTACAACTGAGAGCTGTTGTTGCCCTTTGTTGGAGGTCAATAAACGTTTAAAAAATGTTAGTAAAAAGTTAGTTCATACATTAAAAAAAGAAATAAAAAAATAACTATAATATTAACACTGACGTTGCAATCAGTTGCGCTTCGCTGCAGTTGATAACTCGGAAAAGTGCAACGACTGAAGTGAGCTGTCAAAACTATATGCCCTTCTAATGGCTGTATTTGCATTTTATGTTGCAGCAGCCACAAGGAAATAAAATTTTTCATTTACTACAAAACGCAAGTAAGTGCTCAATATTCATCAGCATTCCTCAATTGCAGACAATGTAAATGTTTTTCTAAGAAGCCTCGCAGAGATAATTGCGATAAATGCAGTGCCTCGTGTTGCGATAATTGTAGCTTAATATATACTGCATTAGTTTCAGTGAAGCAAGTAACTTAGATGTTTTAAAATTGTCTAATCAAGCGCAAATACAATTTAAATTAAAAATTTTGGAGAAAGATTTGTACCAATTAAACTCTACTTTATACTAAAATAAAAAAAAATAATTAATTTCGGTTTTACCAAATCTTCAATGCCCTTTACACAAATTCATAGATAGTCTCTGCTCCATTCCAATTAATTACTAATTACTTAGAATAGTTGTTTAAGTAATTAAAGTCTGCTATTGAAGTAAAGTTGAATCTAACTTTATAGGCAAGTACTTCAATTCAATATACCTTTCGCGAGATGTTTAAGAGCTGAATTTCAATTTCTACCGTACATGCAGTTCATATGCCTGGACAATGAAAAACCTCAGAGCAACTTCCATTCCATTTATTCGAAGTCGGCAGAAAAACTGTCGAACGTATTTGCCAATATTTTGGCCACTATGACTGTTTTTTACTCTATATTGGCCTGAAGCTCGTCTGGCATATTCAGCTTGTTAATATAAAGCTTTTAATTCAAGTAACCACAGAACCCGGTAAATGCAGAGGTCAGTTAAAGCTACCAGTTTTGGATATCACGCTACCAGAGAAAAATGTCTTCAAAAAATCGATTATGGAATGAGGTGCATAAGGTGGTTCACCATCTTGTTGGAACTAGAAATGTTGCATACAATTATAAAGAATAATCAACATGAAAAAATCGGTTATCATAACTCGATAATGCTTCTATTTGATATTTGAGGTGACCGATCAACACTGGTTTTTAAGCTTTCGATATTTTCATTAAATTGTCACGTTCGGCTTTTACACGGACGCCTGGCATTAGTAAAAATATATTATGAAAAAAGAGATAGTACACAGCGGCCTAAGAGATCTATTGTGCCCCTTAGTCGGACTACTATGTTTCTCCAAGCCAGATTTCTTTAATAAAAGATAGTATAGGGCTTCTCTTTGTTAGTTTAGAGCCCCTATGTGCCATAAAATATCCTTTTAGGTGTTTCTTTCGCTTGTACATCAGTGCCGGGCACTCCACTAACACATAGTATGCAGTTTTTTTCTCTTCTCTACAGAATCTGCAGTCTGAGTTGGATTGGATGCCTGACTCTGTTAAGTGATTACTTAATCTACAGTGACCGGCTAGTAATCCAATAATAATTCTGAAGTTATTATTTGACTGTTCTATGTAATCCTTAAAGCGTTTTAAATTATTAGTCTCTAAAAGTATTTCGGATTCTGATAGTCTTGGTAGTCTTTTCTAATAGAGTCCTCTTTCTTTTACCTCTGTGCCGTCCATAAGAATGGATAGGGTTCGTTCAACTAGACAGCTGAAAGGTTCTGGGCTTATCATTATTGAAACCATGCTGCTACTTGAGATATTGTCTGCCATTTTATTGCTTCGGCATGCCTCGGAAATTAATCACAATACCGTAAGATAAAAATGATGCGTGCAAATACTTTTGTATAGTCTTAGACACTATTAATTTCCTGATCAAAAATACAGTGTTTCCAGATGGTCTCATTCAATTTATATAAATCTGTTTATTGGGGTCCCATAACTACATTTTTGTGAGTAGAATCTATTTTTTATATCAATTACTAAACAAAAACTTTTATGATGTTAATAAATATTAGTTTACTCACGCTTTTAGTGGCTTTAGATTGAATATATTCGGAACCCGTGTGTAGGACCACAGGATATGTTGAATCACAATATTTATAAGTTATGTAGTAATTATAATATCCACTATTAAGGACTTCCTAAACGACTTCTTCTATGTTTAAAATAACTGTGACAAATATATATATTTGCAGGTTGAAGGATAAAAACAAGTTAATAAAATTTTATCTTTGCAATGCATAAATATTTGATTAAATTTCTGTTAAGTAAATTAAATAGAAACCTTGAAAAGTCGTTTGATTTATAATTCCGTTTGTGTTTGATTAAAAAAAAATCGAATTTTAAATAAAACATAGAAAAAGAAGGATACGAAAGGCATAATTTAATTTATGACTGTAAATGCTTTAGTGATTCCCTTAAGCCTTTTTTGCACATTTTATAGTTTCAAATGCAAAAATATTTCCAAGAAAAGGCAACATTTCAAATGTCAAAAGCATAAATGCCAAAAATGTGTATCGAAACATATGAGTCGATTCATATAGGAAATACAAAATAAATATATATAAATACTGGAACCGCAATGGGAAGTCTGAAGCGGGAGGAGAACCACACTTGCCGAAACTGAGCCAAGATACTCATTTTTAATACTTTGAATTATATTTTTTGGGCAAGTTCAGAATTCAAAAATCGCTTGTTTAAATAAAAATATCGAAATGATTATAATTTATGTGTTTTGCACAGCCGCAGTGTCTGTCTGTCCCTTGAGCTCCTTTGGAACAATTTTTTTTTCACTGCCAGTATTTTGCCAATACTTTCGGTGGGGCGAGACTAAGTCATTTGAATTTGTTGGCTGCATTTGCTCTTTGGTTTTGTGGCATATATACGTCGTCCTTTGCCGTATTTAACCAATAAATATTATAACAGCACAAAAGGATTAGCGTCTGGCATTTGCTGAAATTTTGTTTTGTATAATCTTCCACACAATTTCAAATTAAATCGTTAAATGCTTGTTAAGAATCATTCGCATCTCTCACTGCTGCTTCCTTTCCCGTTTTATGATATATGAATCATAAAATTACTGTTGTCTTTAAAAAATAATGTGCAAAGGTTTTATATATTACTAAGGCTTAGTCTGCTTTTTATGCCCTAAGGATGCTAATTTTAAATGAAATGGTTTTAAGAATTAGTCATGCAAGCCAATCATTTAATTTTCATATTCTAAAAAAGCGAAGAACTTATTACTATTACAATTATGCTACTATATATACTATATTATCAATAATTTTCTCACAAATTAAGTATATTTAGTTGAGGCTAACAGTCTATATCCCCATATTTAATTTATATAAATATATCTACATCAAATGTGTTTTTGCACATACTCTTGGCAATACTTCAGGTAGTTCTCTTTTATCCTGAATATTAGAATATAGATAAACCGGTAACACAATGAAGTTAATTTCTGCTTAAAACAACTTTTAAGTGAATATATATGCTGTAAGCAGTGTCTATATCACTTCCAATACAAGATTATCTTATTTGGACCAAGGTGCACAGATAAAAAAGAAGAAACGAAACGCATTTTTCTCAGAACCCAAAAAATTATATATGTCTTTAGAGAACTTTCAACAGCCTTTTACTCAACAGGTGTAAGAGCAAATATAATGGCTGAGTTCCCGTTGGCTAAAAGACTTAGAACGACGCTTAGAGTAAGAGAGTAAACAACTTATAGGTTTTAAATTTGACCGACGAGTAGACTATTGCACAGAAATGCTTAACAATTTCAGGATTTCAGTATGAATTAAAAGATGAAAAGGAGATTTTTATAGTTTTCAAGTCACGCCAAAAGAAATCTTTTACTTTCTATTTTGAAGGAACTAACTTTACAATTATCTTCTAAAGTGAGTTACATGAAGATAATTTTGAGCACAACTAGAAAGTTTCACATGCACTTATTACCTTTTGATAGTATAGAAAAGCTTTCGGCAAGATGCTGCGCCTTAATCCAGCAATAAAGCATTTGCGATATATCTCTCTAATCAAACCTATAGCGACATACGTCTCAATGGTATGGTTGCATGGAAGTTTAATTAACTTCTAGATATTTTTTCTAGGTAGACTACAAAGCTACTTCGGAGATAAGCAATACCTCTGGTAAGCCTCTTAATTGATTTACTACGTTACTTCCTATGGATCTTCATAATCCAAAAAAAAAGCGATTTCACATTTCATGTGGAAATATGATATCTCACACACAAAAATATTGTTAAATTTTAACATTCTACTAAGAGGGTTCATTAATATTTTTATGACGACGAATCTATAACTTCCACTGATACTGGATCTTGGTGATACTTTGAAATCAATGTCTTTCCCTATCCCACCTTTCTCTTTACCTCTCTTTTACTCTCTCTCTCTTTTACTCTCTCTCTCTTTTACTCTCTCTCTCTCCCTATCTCTCCCTGGCACTCTCTTTATCTCTGTGTTTCTGCGCCACTTGCTTTTATTTTATGTCCGATTTTCTTAGTTTATTAAACAAGTTTCAGTATGAGTTCCCTATTCTGGTTTAGGTACTTCTAAATTTCTCCTTTTAATTTAACTTCTTATAGGTATGGTTGACTGAGTGAATGCTTTGATTTTATCTAACACTTTCACTAAAGAAATACATTCAAAGATTTAACATCATTCAAAAAAGAAGTATTGGATATAGTTAACTTATGTCATCTATCTTTTTCTTTATTTAATATGTGTTGGTCCAATTACCTGTACGGTTATAGAATAAAATGCAACAAATTAAAGTAGTTAAGAGGTAACAAGAGAGGTAACACTAGTAGTCATTAGTAGTCGTCAGATTTTAACTGGTTTTCAAAAAAAAAATGATAAAAACAATACTTAATTTTTTTTTTTATGTTTTAACATGATTATATCCACTCATCCACTCATATTAGTGCTATTAACAATATATATTTATTTTAGCGTATTTTCATTCATAAATATCTACAAAAACTGTTCAGAAAGTGAATATTCTACGTTCTCTGGTACGAGTATTGGCCAAATGTTTTCGTCTTGATGTGTCTGTTTGATTATAATCAAAACAAACACACAGAGCGGTCATTTTAATTAGTTTAATAGTAAAATAAACACAGCTTGATACTTAAGCAAACTACGTAAAACAAATATAAATACAAAAATATATAAAAGTATTCACAGATATCAGAATGAGAAAAAAAATAATTATTTATAGTTACTTAAAACACAATAAAATTAGAAGAACAAAATATAATACTAATTTGTGGTGGCTCGCTTTGATTTTTATTTTTAATTAATTATAAGAGAGACATCAAAAGAAATACCTAATTCATTTTATTGCAGATACAATTAAACTCAAAGCCATTTGCGGCCAAGTACTGAAATACACTTCAAAAAATTTTATTGTGGGAGTAAGAAGTCTTTTTTCTACTATAATTTTACTTGTGGGCAGTCATCGAACGTCTGACCACATCAAAAAATTTGATAATATAATTAAAGTCGAGTAAATTACAAAGGGAGGAAATCGATAAAAAAGGAAGCCAGAAGCATTAAGTATTTGATCTGCCATAATAGCGTAATATCGAATGGAATAAATGCAAATGATTACATATATACGTTTTCTTGTGAATGACAACTACATTATATCATCTCGAATCAGTAAAGTAAATAAATTAATATTTTTATATATATATATGTGGGTACATAGAGAAAAGTAATTTCATAAAAATTTAATATCAATTATGAATAATGTAAGCAATAAAGCAGCATTTCATTTAAAATGAGGTGATTTGGTTAAATAAAATATTTTTAAATAAAAAAAAAATAAAGAAGGAAATATTTATATATTTTTTTAAATTAAATTTATTTATTGCTGTCACATTTAATTATAAATATTTATATATATACTTAAGTTAGTTTCAATCAAAAGCACCGTTGATAGTATTAAAATTTTTAATTAATTTAATATATATCAGCAAAAAATGATTTCATACTTAACATAATTAAGTTAAGAGCTTAACTATAAACTATTAATTCAGTAAAAAAAGTTTTTACTATAATAAATATCACCTCATATATTATATTTACAGTCTCTCCAAAGCACTATGTAAAGTTGAGCCTCTTACTCTTTGATAGCTGGGGAATTTCTGCAGAGTGTCACTTATCTCAATGACTAATTTGAGTATTCCTCATAAGCTTCGTGATTATTCAATGACTGATCATTATGTAAATTAAATAGAATTTATGTATTAATACAGCACTCCTTTTAAGCACTATTCTATAGAATAGAACAGTGTTAAAGAAATAGAAAGCCTACAATCAAAGCAAGCCTTATATACTACAAGATTATCTATTTTGAGGTTCCAAAAGTAACGGTAATTAAAAAATACTTGTAATTAAAATTTTAACCAATTTTTCGAATTAAAATATTTGAATCTTTACAATTTTATAGTAATAAAACCTTTATAGGCGAATTTTCAATAACTTGTCTGTCATTGGTTGTCATTTGATCGGCCATAACCTGACGTATAATCACGAAGTTTGGGCGAATGTACCCGCAGGTTTGCATAACTGAAGAAAAAAAACCGCCACTACAGACAAATCTTATGATCTTGAGAGTGGATAAAATCAAGATAACGTAAAATCACAGATCTGGAAAACATCTCACACAATAAAACCAAATCGTGTGGATCCAATTTATAGCACTGTTCTGTTGATGTCACATCTCTTATATATCCATATTTTCAATATTCCTCAAAAAAAAATATATGTAGGTATATAAAAATATATATAAAAATATCTATATACAAATCAATGGTGGTTCTATTAAAGCCTAAAGAAAATGACTAAAGAAAATTCGAAACGAAAAATCTTTATACAAAAGCTAAGTTGTCCCAGCGTAAGTTGTGTGTATTGCGCGATGAGTTAGCTTCACTTCTATTGTTAGCTGAATTCTAGAATAATAGATATTAAATATGCTATTATAAGATATCAGGTAGACCCACAGACTGTGCGTGCTATGTGATAAATGAAATTAGTCTGTAATATATTTATTACAAATGTATTTTCCTTCAGTTTCCTATTAGCTTGGCCTATATTGTGTTAAAATGGATGTTATGTCCATTGTAGTCGGATAACTTAATCTTCTTATTATATATAAAATGCACCAACTACACAATCACTATTGTTATAATAAGTTTTCATATAATTTTACATATACAGTGGTTGGAAAGACATACATAAAGTAAAATGGCAAATCCTCAAGTAAATATATGACATCTTGAATGAAAGACACGGTTGACATATTCAAAAACAGTTGACTAAAATGGTCACATATGTAAGAGTAATAAAATTAAAACCATAGATCACTCTTATGAGTTTAAGTTCGTTTTTATTGTTTATCGAAATACAAACACACACGAAATTATAATGTTTAATATTTGCAACGCTAGCACGCGGTGATCGATCAAAAACCATTCACTCACTGACTATTTCGTTTTTGTTTTTTTCCTTTTGTTTCTTTTTCCTTTTCAGTCAGGGCTACCATCCTCTTACAGCTCGGCCTTTCCTGCTGCTTCGGATCGTCCTCGATCCGTGATTGTCGAGTTGCTTCCTTCGTCTTCGTCAGCACCTTCGTCTTGACCGTCGCAGAACTGAGGTAAAGCACACCATGATTTCATTTTGTCGCTGGAGTAAACCGACGAATAATGGCGCTGAGTACGTTGGGAACCAGGTATGTCTTGCACGACATAGCGATCGTTACCTAGTACGCGTGTAATTTGAAATGGGCCTTTATATCTGGGTTCGAGTTTACGTGAGGTGCCGGTGCATGGTGCCTCGTATTCAACCACAACCAAGTCGTCAACGTTGTACTTAGTCGGTGTTGAGTGCTTTTTGTCATAACGTTGTTTAGCCTTTAGTCGTTCTGCATTCAGCCGCTTTACTGCTTCATTAAGATTGTTCGTTAGATTGTCGTTCAATATATCATCTCGCTGTAGAACAAGCACTATCTTATTCTGTAGTATATCTCGTGGTTTAAAATTGAACAACAGTTCTTGTGGCGTTCGAGTAGTCGTTTTATTGCGCATACTGTTTATCGACCATTGAATCGTACGAAGGGACTCGTCCCAGCGCTTGTCGTTATTTATCGTAGGTAATAGCATAGAGAGTATAGTTCTATTGCATCGCTCGACTAAGCCATTTGCTCGTGGTGTTCGTACAGAATTAGATATATGTTGAATGTCGTTCTCGTTGCAAAACCGTTTGAATTCTTTTGATGTGAATGCCGACCCGCGATCCGATATAATTCTCTGTGGCATTCCCACATAACTACTTATTTCACTGAGAACGTCGATTACATGTCGTGTCGCTGTACTTTTCACTGCTCGAATAATTGTAAAACGTGTGAACGCGTCGATAACAACCAACATGTGCTCTTTTTGTTTCGAGCTTTTCGGAAAGGGACCTAAGTGATCAACGTGTACGGTTCGGAACGGTATTGGTTCAATTTCGCTAATATGCAGTTCGCCTTCCTTTTTACCTCCTGACACCTTATTATATGTGCAGTCGATGCAAGATTTCAAATATGATTTTACAAAGTTACGCATGCGAGCAAACCACATATGCTCGCTTATTCGTGCAATCGTTTTCTCTAGACCCAAATGTCCAGCTTTATCGTGGGCGTTATACACAACTTGCCATCGCAATCCTTTCGGAACCACCCAAAGATTTTTGTCTTTCATCTTTTTGTATAGTCTGCCATGCTGTAAAATAAAATCTTTGCCAACCGTTGCATCGCCATTACGTAAATTATTGACTGTTTGTTTGATGGATTCATCTTGAAGCTGCATTCCGAAGAGCCAATTATCATGGCTTACTTGTATTTTATCGACTCGTAGAGATGCTGTTTCTAACTCACGTGATGCTTCGACTGGGGCACGACTCAATGCGTCTACATGAGCCATTCGTTGACCTGCACGATGTTCTATTTCGATGTCATATTCCTGAATACGAAGCCACCACCTTGCGATGCGTGGTATAAGCTCCCGTTTTCTCATGACCGTGTTCAATGCGTTACAGTCTGTGATGACTTTTATTCGTTTCCCACATATATAGTACTTAAACCTTTCTATTGCTTCTACTACTGCAAGAGTTTCGAGTTCATAGCTGTGATACTTCCTTTCGTTATTCGTAGTAGCTCGACTATAATAAATAACCGGTTTCCATCCAGCACACTCTTTTTGCATTAATGCGCCTGCCAAACCTACAGCGCTAGCATCCGTATGTACTTGATGTTCTGCCTCCGCCCTATATGCTGCCAGCACAGGTCGTGAGACTAAAATTGCCTTTAACTCTTCGAAAGCATCGTTTTCTTTGTTTGTCCACTTAAACGTTTGATCCTTTCGCAATAACTGATTTAATGGAGCGCCAATAACTGCATATCCTGGCACGAATTTTCTAAAATATCCACTCAAGCCAAGAAACTGTCTGACTTCTGTAACGTTTTCTGGTGTTTTGAACTCGCGTACAGCTTTTGTTTTAGCCTTCCCGGGCGCAATACCATCTGGGTTCAACTCGTGGCCTAAAAATTCAATGGTAGTTTTCAAAAATTCGCACTTACTTAGGTTGAGAGTAACCTTCGCTTTACCCAACGCTCTTAAGACACGTTCTAATTTTTCGTACATTTCGTTCACCGTTACACTACCAATTAGTATGTCGTCCATATAATTCATCATGTCATCAGGTTTTACAGTTTCCCTTATCTTAGCGATAAGACGTTGAAAAACTGCCGGAGCATTTTTAAGTCCGAACGGCATTCGCTTGAATTCGTATAGTCCTTCGGTTGTAATAAACGCAGTAAACTTTCGACTATTTTCCTCAATGGGAATTTGATAATACCCGCTGTTTAGGTCTAAGACCGTAAAGTATTTAAAACGTTTTGCTTTCTGTAATTGTTCTTCAATATTCGGAGTTGGAAATATTTCTTTTTTCATATGCTGATTTAACCGTCGAAAATCTACACATAACCGATCGCTACCGTTTTTCTTTTTCACCAGAATTATGGGACTTGCATATTCAGAATTAGATTTACTTATGATGCCACTATCCAGTAATTCCTTTATCATATCTGCGATTACACGTTTCTTCGGTTCAGGTACACGAAACGGTTTTTGGGCTATTGGTATATTAGTATCGAGTTCAATATTCATTTCCATGAGGTCGGTGCATCCAATATCACTTACTCCCGTTGCGAACACATCAGAGTATTTGTTCATTAAACTAATTAACTCAGTTTTAACAAACCGTTCATCGATTCCACATTTGATTTTATCGTCGCATAACTGCTTATGTTCGTTTTTCGTAACAAGTTTTCCGCATACATTTTCAAAAGTTGTTTCCCCATTTACCACCGTCATTCGCATACTTTTTAACATATCTTGCCCTAGCAAGAGATCCACCTGCAACAGTTCGTTGTCTACTACGTACAGACATACAACTCGCTCAAGGCTGTCTATTTTCATGTTAACGTGTATTTTTGTATGTGCGTAAACAACACCACCGCAAAAACCATTTATCTTAAGGGTACATTCTTCTTTAACGCATTTGAGACAATTCGCTGCCATCTGCCTAATCATACTACATTCACTGCCAGTATCGATCAGTGCCGTGAATGTATGATCGTTAATCGAAACAACTTTCTCCAACTGATTGCCTTGAATAACTGTCCTATTCACAGTTTTCGTCGTACGTGTTCCTACGCTTTTCTTGCCGCAGTTTTCAGGCTCGTTTCTAGAATGTACTTTTTGGCAGTCAACGCACCTACGTCTACGTTGTGGTTGTGGGCATTTCGAAGAAATGTGTCCCTTTTGTTGGCAATTAAAACACACCAACCGCTTATCGTTGTCGCTTTTTCCATCTGCTTTCATTTCAAAATTTGTTCTTTCGGGTTTAAACGTACGCACCGGCAAATTTTCCGAGTAATCAACTACTGTTTGGCGAAACTCACGCATCGAACTAAAACGATTTGCTGCAATAGCAATTTGCAGTTCACGCTGTTTAAGCCCATTTCTCGCATATTTGATAATAGCTGATTCACTCAGTCCAAATTTTTTCCCAAGCGCGCCTATGCGAAAACAGTAGTCGAGGAGACTTTCATTAGTTTTTCGCATCGTTTGTGACATTTTAAAGTGTGTAACAGCCTCATCTGGCACACTACTAAACTCGTCAAGCAAGCCTTTAGATAATTCAACCCAACTCGTATATAAATCCACCGAGGAGTCCAACCAGAGTTTTGCCGCGCCTTTTAACTGGCTATACACCGCTAATAGCAAACATTTCTCGTCCCACTGGTATGCTGCGTAGGCCTTATTTACCCGTTCTATAAATTGCTCGACCGAAATCGAGGCTTCGTCTGTCGGGTCAAATTGAGGAATCGTTGCCGAAATCTCTTTCACCGAAAATTGACTACGCGCCATGCATGTGACCGCGCTACTAGTTGGAGAATTCGATCGTTCTTGATTAATGCGCGTATTTGTTGCACCAACGTTAAGACTTGTTTGCAACATATGCATCATTGAGCTGAACATATCTCGTAGTTCAGTAATTTGCTCCTGTACGTTTGCACTGGCCACTTCGATACTATCCGATCCGACGGCTTCACTTAGACGCAGAATTAGTTCATTTTTAAGGCTTCTGTCGATAGTCCTTCTTCGTGCAGTCGTTCTTTTAATTCCGTTAACTTTAAACTGTTTATTTTTACGCGCAGCATTATGTTTGTTTCAACCGCTTTGAATTTCACAACCAAATGAAATTATTTCTCTACTGTCTATGTAACCCGTACAACACGCGTTCCTTTTTTTTTTTTTACTAATGTCAATTCACTTATATTCTTTTTCTTAGTTCGTTTCGCTTTCACTATTTCAACGTTTCGTATCGTTTCGCTAACGCTAATGTTCGCAGTACACACACGCTTACACACACGTTTAGGAATTTTATACGTTCATTCCTTTCGTTTATTTTTACGTGTCGTTGCCGATCGTTCGCGGAATTTTTCGTTATGTCAGCGGAGCACACACATTTGCCCAGCGGAGTCTCACTCACGTTTTTGCGTGTACGATCCCACTTCTGATTTGTAAGAGTAATAAAATTAAAACCATAGATCACTCTTATGAGTTTAAGTTCGTTTTTATTGTTTATCGAAATACAAACACACACGAAATTATAATGTTTAATATTTGCAACGCTAGCACGCGGTGATCGATCAAAAACCATTCACTCACTGACTATTTCGTTTTTGTTTTTTTCCTTTTGTTTCTTTTTCCTTTTCAGTCAGGGCTACCATCCTCTTACACATAATTCAGAATAACAAGATAGATAACCGGTATGTCATAGGTGACTTTTCAGTTTAATTTATATTGAATTTTAACATATCTGTTAGCCTGAGGATATCACTTTCTCCGAGAGACCTTCTGGAACTTCAAAAAAACATCACTGCAATGTTGCTTTTAAGTATTTCTAGGTATCAATAAGGCATCGATCGTTATCCTATGATAAACAATGCACAAAAATAAATTTATTTGGTATGATGTTGCTTCGTTGGTTGCTTTCAAAGTATCGATTTACATATTATTACTGATGCATCGATCTTTATGCCTACTGGGTATATTAACTCGCGAACTTTCAACCTTACTCAACACTACAATTCAATACTGCAGATCAAGTATGTAGGTTATTTTAAGTCTCTTAGTTGTTATATTATCTGTTGGGTTTAGACGCAAACATATATCGTGATTGAAAAGCTTAGTCTACTATTAGTTAGTATAATCAATATAAACTACAAATAATAATTTTTTAGAATATTTCTATAAAATGCACAAAAAGTCTAATTAAATTTGAATTATTGAATACCTCAAAAAAAGTTTCTCACACATTAAATTATATAGTCCTACTAACTTTTCATGAAATCTATAATAATTTCTGAAATCAGATACATTTTCAATTAGCATTTGATTGTCAATGAGTCAATGCATGCAATCCTAATAAATACGAAATTTTTTATATGATCATTAAACTCCAATACTGTCAGAACCAAAACATTCTAATTTTTTATTTATCTTGTGGGAAGAGAATCTAATTCCAGAATTAGATCATCCATTTCGCACGAAGTACACGACATAGCGTGGCCGTAAAATTATACTGAACAAATAAGAAGATACGAGCGAGCACTTAGAGATCATGAAAAACAGTTCAAGTTGTCAAAAGTTGTATACACGCCACAACACTAATTGACAACTTAATTTGTTGTTGTTGCTGCTGCTGTTGTTGTTGTTGTTGAGGAACATTAATTTGATCGTTGGATGATGAAGTTGTCTTGCCACAATTGACAATTATGTCGCACTCTAATCGAACATGTAAACAAGATCACAAAAGGCGCAAGAGCATGAAAGACGCAACCACTAAGCAAATAGCCAGTCAGTGCGCTTTCTAGTGGCGACTTCAGTAAGTCAACAATGGAAATTATGAAGAGGACACTAATTGTTGAACAAATACTAGCATGGAAAATAAAATTTCTTTTATGGAGTAGAATTTCAAGACCTTACAGTGGATGAAGTAACACAACAATAAACAAGAAAAATCGAAGAACTGAAAGCTAGCAGACAAATACATGACTATAAGTGCGAAATGAGAATAGAAATTTAACGTATATATGTATATATCTTTAACTTATAGAAATCTTCAATTTTTTTTTAAATAAAAATTCTGCTTAAAAATGAGTTCAACACAAGTGTGGCTGTCGGCAACCCATTTGCGGTTCAAGTACTTCATTGTGAGCAGCTCATATGGCTGGCGAGTTCTGAGCTTTAACAAACGAGTTGACATTGTGTGCAGTGCCACTCCCTAAAAAGTATTAAAAAGTAATTTTTGCTTTGGATTCATTGGTCTTATGCGCTTATCTGTGGCTTATTAAACTAATAGCAACACGTATATCAGCTGTAAAATTAGATTTAAGTTATTAGAGTGAAGTAGATTTCAGCATGCAACCGCACAGACAGACGACTGCCAAGAGTCCAGTACAACGTCGACGTAACGTTTCTTTCGCTGCAAAAGTGAATTAAGCTTAGGTGCGATGTCTTGCCAGTCCGGCGCAGCATGCATACGTATCAAGCCAAGAGCTAAACCTCTGGTGTGGAAGTGTTAAGCATTTTTTAATTTTCATATTTCATTTTTCTTCATTTTCTACTCGGAGATACAATGTTTTCCATAATTTACCCACAAAAGTGTTTCTTTGAGCGTAGACGTTTGATTTAATATTGCCATGATCGAATTCTTTGGGAGTTCGCCGCATGTGTAACGTATCACATCGCAACGCTCCATATGGCATTGAATTGATGATCAGCCTCGTAGCCGTGTGTATGCGATCCAGCTGTGTTTTTGTTTTGGGCGTACGTGGTGCGAACTACTTTTAACCTAGTTTAGGGTTTAGCCTGAGTTACTATTTGAAACTTGAATTATTGTTTTCGATTTTGGAAACTTTCATTTTTCCATTCTTTGAATGAATTCTTCTTGTTTCAGCATCATTAATCGCATTGGTCGGCTAGATAAGCTTTTGCCGTTGTCTTATGGAAACGTTTTTCTTTATATACGAGTACGTATAGTTTTTTTTTTTTTGTGTTATTTTGGACTAATTTTACTTTTTGTTGTATCATAATTTAGTTTTATCACAATTTCATTTTATTTATGCCGTTGCATTAGCTATGATATAAGTATCTATATACAAATGTGTCTATTCATTATAATTTTTTTTCCATTTTTCCATTTTTTTTTCTTGAACAAGGTATTACCGACTTGGATGAAGTTATTTGGTGAGTGGTGTAGAGTGGTATAATGAAAGTTTATTAATTGACCGATATTTATGTGCCATATTAATGTTTTTACATCTTAAATATATGTATATCTTTATACATATAAAAATATATATTTAAAAGAGACAATATAATTCAAAATTTAAAATAAATAGAATGAAGTTATAAAGTGAAAAGGTGCTAGTACCTGAGTATTATTTTTTCAATGAAAAGAAGACATTAAGAACACGACTGGTGTATTTTAGATAAGACATGAAAAACTTACTGCAACAAAAAAAAATAGAATAAAGCAATAATTAATACCAAATATGTTTGTTTATAGAAATAGAAATATTTATTATATATTTTCATTCTTTAAAATTTTTATTTATACCTTAAAATTAACTCAAAATTACTTACAATTGAAAAAAAATAGGGTTTTAAGTAAATAGTAATAAAGTCCACAAAATCATTTTGGCAAATCCTTAGCGATGATACAGAAAATACCCGACACTTTAAAGATTTTAGAGAAATCGATCTCTGGATCTATCTATCTTGATCTATAAATCTATCTATCTCTCATTTTACATAAACATTTGTTTATGAGAAAGCTAATATTGGATGTGTAAGTGGTAGTTCGAAATTGCCGATAGTCTACAAAAAAAACAACAACAAGTCGATAATTCTAAGAACTATTTGAATCTGTTGAGGCGTAATATTTAATATTTAATGGTTAACAATGAATGAAACTTCTATTCACCATCAAAGGCTAGACCATCACAAGCGATCACTACATGGTCAAATTGATGTATATGAAATGGATGAAACTTAGTTCACCATCAAAGGTTAGACCATCGAAAGCGATCACTACATGGTCAAATTGATGTATTTCAAAGAGAAAATCGCAAAATAACAGTTCCATATGAAGAAGAAATCCATCTTCTTTCAATAAGACAAACAACGACCACATATGAAAAAGAAAAACGTCTCTTTTACCAAGATAATGTCCCATAACGAATGTCGTTGACTAACATAACCAAAATATACGAATTAAATAATGTATCCATCGCATTCGCCAGATTTGGTCCCTAACAATAACTATCATTTCGCAGATCTCAACAAAATGTTGCAGAGTAAGAGATTTCACTCCGATCATAAAGCAATCGCTAAAACTAAGGCATATATTAAGACCAAAGATGAATCATTCTATAGGAGAAAACTCTCTAAAGGAGTTTAAGAGAAGCGCTGGAATGATTGTTTTACTCTTAAAGGAGACTACGTTGGTGAATAAAGTAAAATTTTATCAAAAAGTTATATGTGTTTTTGCGATCGATGTAAAAAAAATGCTTTTGCGATCGATATTTGGGATATATACCAAGTTTATTACCTCTTCGATTTCTAAAATGAAATTCTTTATTCTGATCAGATCTAAGTATTTGCACGAGAAGTATTCAATAATTTCTTTTTCTGTCACCTGCAGCTTCCTTATGTTGGAATAATGGGAATGCTTAGTTATTAAGCACGGGTATGTATCTTTCAATGGCCGTATAACACCTATTTTAAGAATAGGTAAGTAATGTTAGATTGGGTTTTTTGCACCCCACACTGATCTACTATTTAAATATAAACAATATTTAGAAAATAACTTTTTGCAATATATTTTGCATATATTTCGTATGAATATATTTTTGGATTGAATTTTAACGTCCGTTTTGATGATTGAAACTAAATTCTTAATATAAACTGTTATAGTCAATAGAGAGTTATTTCTAATAGTATTAAATTACAACAATGAAATTTTATTATTTTATTTATTAATTGAACTTTTGGCTGACGATACAGCTGTTTCGAGTATCGGCAAATACTCATTATCAGTGGTCTTAGAATTATTACTTATATTTAATAATACGTAAATATCACAAATTTTTGAGACTGTGAGTAACAAGGCTTGAAATTGTGCCCAGCCAAATTAGAAACTCATTATCAGTCAGTGTTAGAGTCAGAATCTGAACAAAGCCGTACTTTTAAGGTGCTTATCAACTATACTAACGTCCATAATAATCAGTTTTTCTTTTAATCTTAACTTTGTACCCTCCAGTCTGTAATTGAGTGTAGCAGTCTGGAGCTTCGTCGCTTTCATAGGCCCATAATCGTGGGTACAACCCTATGCCCTTAGTGTATTACTGACATACTACTTGAGCATACTACTTTATGTTGATATTTTATATCCAACAGTCAACTATTTTTTTAAATAAAAATGAATTAAAATACTAAAACTCATTTTATTGAGAATATTACAGTGATGGACACTAGAAGAAAGACTTAAATATTATTTGTCGAATATTTGTTAAAAATAGATACTGAAGAAGAGAGGAAAGGTTTGAAATACATTTAGAAATATAGAAATTGCATTTACATCGCAAATAAATATTTATGGGTTATTTTATGGATCTTATGTTAGTGTTTTATTGAGTTGGTAAGTGGCAAGTAGTAACTAAAGATAGTTGTACTGAACTCTTTGCGAAACAAGTAGAGAAAATTGGAAATGTTGTTGGAAATACAAACAAATATTTAAAAGAAAAATTCAACACTAACCTGAAGTTAAAGTAATGTTTATGAGGAAACTTATTAACCATAGCTAAAGCGAATGTAAGTTAGATTAGTTACAGTTATTAGCAAATGACTTCAGCAGTGATTTCTTGCCAAAGGTGCGGTTAATTGTTATGCAAAAATTGAATTATATTCGCCGTTTTCCTTAAAGCTTCTATGTGAGAAAGATACACGACATTTGACTAATAAAACGTCTGTCCATAGGAAATATCACGATTTTGAGTTAACCATTGATAATAAAGCAATAATATGAGAACATTTTGCGGCGTCGTAATACTTTTAACTATTTTACTCATTAAATAGCTGTAAAAACGTTATTGAAATAGGTACCAGCCCAGGTTTGAAGCATTTGTTGCCCTTTCATTTCAATTCCGAGACTCAACTGGCCGGATTGCAGCGCTTAACCTCTCTCATGTGTGCTCGTGAACTTGTACGAAATAAAACACAAATTTTTCACAGCCAAACCTCAAAAATTAATCACAACATTAAACTTAGCACGAAAACAATAAGAGCAGAAGAAAAACATCTCATAAAGCAGTTGGTTGATATGCGAGTAGATCATCGAGCATCGACAGTAGGTAGAAGGTAGAAGGTATCGAGTGCTACGTACGCTCCAATGGACGAGCAGCAAAAAACTCACTTATGTTACATATGTGATCGCACCGAAAATGATCAGGTGCGAACAAAGTGATCTTCGAGGGGCAAGTAACAAAGACCGAAGTTAATTGTTATTACCCCAGTTCAATGTAATTTTTTGCTTAGCTCGGTTTTGTTATAATTTTTTTATTGTTATTTTGCCGCTTATTAGCCACATTTTTTTTTTTTTTGTGTTAACACTAAACAAAAATATCTAATATCACTATGAGAATTGAGCTACGAACAACGTCTACTCAGACGTTCCGATGTGTGTGAAGACTGCTTTATATTTTTGGTGTCTCGTGTGTGTTGGGACTTCACTACATAATTGTGCTTCACTTCAAGGCCTAATAGTACTAAGAAATAACAACCTAAAATTAATAGCTATTTTGTGTAATGCGCTAAGCTACAATTAAGCAGGCGTTCTAGCTTTTAGTTTCATGGCCGCTCAAAAACCGCAGCTGCCTGTACGCATATTTCTATAATAAAACTTATTTAAAAGATTTTTTTGGAGTTTATTTTGAATATAAATTATGAAACTAATGATTATTTTATCTTCTTCTAACTTTTCTTATTATTCGTATTTTTCTTTCTTTACAGAGTGATTTTTTGCCTAATTAGGCACTACACTTTCATTCGTTTGCCACATAATATAAAATATTGCATAATTCTCACATCACAGATATTCTCTGCAATGATAACGAACATCATTTAGAATCTTTATGAATACCAAACAAATCAGCAACAGCTGTTTAAAAACGTTGTGATATGTAATATTAAACGGAATATATTTCTAACTATCGCCAGGCCATCTTTGAATTTATATCTTAAATATATTTTGACCTTAATTAGTGCTACTCTTTCAATTAAATGCATCGCATCGCATCGCATCTTCTAATATCTCGGAAATAAATTATAGCAAATGACAGTATCTTTAAAAAATGTTTGCATGTCTCTGCATCGTTCGGTTCGGCTCGGTTCGGTTTGGTTCAGTTTGGTTTTTATTTTAAACTGAATATCGAAATGAGGTTGCATCTGCATCTTCCAGACTAGTAAAATATTCCAAAAAAGAAAAACAAACAAATTGTACACTAAAAAGATGTCAAAAATTATGGCTAGAATTTATTTCTCATTTAGTTAAAAAAATAACAAAAATATTAATAGATATATTTTCAAGATAGCTAAAAATTCTACAGTCAGTCGAGAAATATTTTTCAATTCTTTATAGTTCAGATACTTTCCATAGGTGGTGAGCATTTATTGTCAACATACGCGGCTTTAATAGGTTTAAGCCAAATTTAAGAAATGACATCGGAATAATATATATATATTATTAATAATATTAATAATAATAATAATAATATATATTATATAATAATAATAATATATATTTTATATTAATATTATTATTAATTAATATATATTACATACTAATATTATAATATTAATGTAATAATATTAATATATATTAAAATAATTTTATATATATAATAATAACTAAATTAAATAATAGTAAAAAAATTTTGCTCCATATCAAATGTGAAAAATATTAGGATATAGTAAGGATATATTATAAGAAAGTACAATGGAAAACCCTCACCTATGAGTTATAGTGTACAATAGCTAAACAACAACTACTAAGCCAACCTATATATTATATATTAAAGCTATAAATAACCCAAATCATGGCAGAGTTAAAAAACTAACAGATAAATTTTATATTAAATAGATACTGGAGTTTTAGTGTTGAGACTGAAAAGAGGAAGGGACTGTATAATGGTAATTGTTTAATCTCTGTTATTTAAGAAAATCTAAGATATATAACATATATTATTTACTTATAACTTATATATAAGTACCTGACAACACCAAATTTTTTTTGCTTTGTTATTTATTAAATAACATATATATTTAATTTTAATATTTAATTTAATCTTGACTTTTTATTTTATATGATTAAATTACTAATTTAATCTACAAGTTGAAATATTTTTATCATATTAAATATATGGACTATACTTTAATTGAATACAGTCACGCAAAGCTTCCAATCATTCAAATCCATTTACATGGCTTCATTTTCTACAACCTTCTAAGAAAATTTTTGAGCTTCCTAAGTAGGAAACCGTTAGTATCAATTGCAAACCGTTCTGTATTAGATTCTATTATAGACTATTTTTACGTCTTCTTTGACTGATAGAATTTTAAATTGTCTAAACCTGTCCCTTATTCTGAAATAACATGGAGCCTAGTTTATATCTCTAAGTATTATATTCTGAAATTATTGAGACTAGAACAAAAGAGGGAGGAAAAAAATAATATTGAGGAACTAAAGATTCATTTAGAAACCAAATGCAAGAAACTTTATGTGGAGAAATATATTCATTATAACTATTATGTTCTTCTATTCTTTATGAATTTGTTTCTGAATTTGCAGTAGCTGCTAGTCACTAATACATACTATAAGTACCTACTAGTTTCTTTGTTATTGGAAAGTAACCACTAGTTGCCAAGTAATCAAGAAATAGCTACTAGCTACTGAGTAATTAGACTCATGTAATTAAGTAGAAAGTAATTAGTAAATTAGAGTAACTAGAAAGTGGTCACAACTAAATTAGTAACTAGTAAATAAATACTAGTAAATAGTTACTAGTAAATAGTTACTAGTAAATATGTACTAGTAAATATGTACTAGTAAATATGTACTAGTAAATAGACACTAGTAAACAAATAAGTAATTAACTATTTAAATAAGTAACTATTTACTAGTTACTAGTAAATAGATATTTGTAAATAGATACTAGCAAATAGATACTAGTAGGTAGATACTAGCTACTTAAAACTTGCGGCCCTGTGCCTTACTAGGGTAAGCGTACACTGAAGAAGAAGAAAGCTACTTGAAATTGGTGATTACTAGTAACTTAGGAATGAATTAGCATTAAGTTGTTAGTTTGTAATTAGTAAGTAGTAATTAGCAACTAAGGAATTAGTTATAAGTATGTAGCTAATAGTTACTGAGCAACTAGTAAATAGTTATTAATCACCAAGCAACTAGTATTTAATAATTTTTTATATTCGTGAGGTTATTTATTGATTACGAGTTAAGGTCTAAATGCTTATTAAATAATACTTATATAATAACTAGTCATAACCAAATTTGTACTAGTTACTTTTCAACTATCATTCGAATTATATTTATAAAAATTAGCAATTTCTAATTGGATACTCGGTTTCTTATTTCATATAGGAAACAAATTTTTTTGTAGTAAGGTGTCAGTATGTTGATGTATTCATAGTTGTATTGTAGACTTAAACAGCTTAACAGTTAATAACTCAATAACTTGTAAGTAGCTACTAGTTGCATAGTAACTAACTACTACTAGCGACTAACTTCGTACTTTCAGCAGAAATTCTACTGAGCTTATTTCATTTAATTAGTCAATAGCATTTAATATTAGTAACTACTATGGCAAAGCTAATATGAAAGACAGAGTTAGTGATAGTTGAACAATGAAAAGACAACTAATAAAGAAATGTGCTGCTTAAAAAACTAACAATTGAGGTACTAACTTTTACGCTCTTTGAAAAGAAATCTATGTCCTACGATAAGAAACCTATTTGCAAACAGAAAAGAGTTGTAAAAATCGAAAGAAAATATTTAAATAAATTAATAACTGTTCAAATTAATATACAGTTCTGTTACTCTTTTTATGATATCTAGTAATTGTCTAGTATAATCGATTAATGTTACCGCATTCATTACATTATCTTAAAGGGACAAGACACAAGAACAACTTGTTCTTTTTATTGATATGTTTTACAAACTCGTTGTTACTATCACATTTTTAATGAGTAACTTTAATATAAAAAGCGTTCGTTATATTTTAATACATTTCTATATATACATTTCTATACATAAATATATATATTTATTTATATACATTTCTATGTTTATACGATTTACTTTTCTATTTATTGATCTGTGTTACTACCTTATCAAATAGTAACGATTAATTTTTACTATTATTTTTACAACTAGTAACTTTAACATCTATGGTAAGTCTTTATATTCCAGTTACTTTTTATACCCAGAAATAAATAAAAAAACTGTGTTTGATAGAATGTCAAATCATTTGAACTTCAAAGCATAAATCTAACAAATTTTTTGGATTTTTAAAAAATTTCTAAATTTAAATTTATTCAACAGAGACATTTTGATTCATCATTTCACAGCACAATTTAGTTCATAAATCATGATATGAAATTAAACTATCAACATTTAGATAAAATAAATTGTTAGTTGCTTAAAATCTAAATTTTCAAATCAACTTAATAAATAATAACCCGGCATTACTCAGCATATAAATTCCCTAGCTGCTTTTATATAAATTTGATTATGTGCGAGTACTCGTACCTCAATATGAACTCGCCGAAGCTGTAGTTCATCATCAAATGCATTCAGTATGAAGTGCAGCCAACAAACGAGCAGTGGCTCCATCTGTCTAATTTATATGCAGTTATGAAGCGATCATAATTCTTGTTGTACGCATAACTGCATAAATATATCGGATAGATACAAATACTCGTACTGCAACACAAATGCTCGCCAACCGACGAGGAATATGTTTGAAGAAAACATATTTGAATATCGCTAAGAAGTGACAGCTTCGAGACATTGACGAATCCACGTCTGGCACAGAGAATCCAAAAAAATAAGAGGGCAACTGTAAAAAATGCCACGGAAGCGCTGCATAATATTTTTGCCTAGTTTGATTCGCTTTATCGTTTGTTTTGTTGTTGTTGATGACTTTGACGATTATCATGATGACTTTGTTTGTTGATATATTTTCAACAACAAAATACTTGATACCATAGATACTAAGATACGCAGATACGCAGATATCTACGGTGGCAGCAGTGGCGGTTGTTGTTGCTTTTGTGGGCATGCTTATTATTTAGTTGATCTAGATTAAGTCGGACAGAGAGGCGAAACTGTTCATCGTACAAATAATTAAGTTGATCTTAATTTTTTATTTATATATTCTTTTTTTTAGGTTTTTAAAATCTGTCTGTGCTTACAAGTGTTTCTATTAGTTTCTTTCACTTCTTTCACTGCGTTTGGAGGGGACAAAAAATTTGTAGAACTTAATTGGTAGCGAAATTTGCGTTTGACTCAGATGGATTGGTATTAGAGTTCTGTATTAAGCAAATGAATTTTTAAACTAAAATTCATGTTCAATTAAGTTTTTGTATTGTTTCAAATGAAAGTTTTAATGAGAATATATGTTTTTGAAAAAAGTCGGAGACATTGACATCATTTACTTTTCTCCTATGGGAATGAAAATAATTTTCGTGTACCTAGTACGTTAGTTTATAGAATACTGAAGCTAAAGAAATGATAATTATATTTTTAATAGAAATAAGCAAATAGTTAAATGAAATATAAAAATAAAATTTATGTCTTATAAAGTTTTTAAATTTATATTTTATATATTTCTTTTATATATTATTTTATTAATTTATAAAATTTAAATTTCTTTTCAACGTCTGATTTGACGAACGAAATTTAATTCTTAATATAAACTATTATTTTCAACAGTGAGGTATTTCGAGCAGTATTAAATTACAATAATAAATAAATTAATATTTTATTAATTAATTGAATTTTTGGCTGACCATACAGCTGTTACGAGTATTGCCAAAAACCCATCATCAGTGATCTTGGAATTTTTACTTATATTTAATCATAAGTAAATAATTTTTTGCAAATACCAAGGGTTGAACTCGTGCCCTTCCAAATTTGAAACACAGAGTCAGTCTTTAATAGCCAACTAAACCAAAATATATCAACTGTGATGCATGTCATGAATCGGATGAAGAAGCAATCAGATTCGAAACATTTATATGATATTGAAAGTAGGAAGAGGTTAGCAATTGTGAGTTGCACTAAAGACTAAAAACCGTAATACCAAAAACGGTAAAACAATTCGGAGTCGGGTGTTAGTCTGATCCGTAATGTCTGAAAGTAGAAGAATTCACTGTTGTAGTGAATTAACTTTAAGAAAATTGTATGCTTGAATGAGCCATTTTTTTCAAGTAAAGTAAGAACATCTCGGCAAAGTTTGTAGAGTTGGCTATATTAGGTGGACCTATTTGGCAATACTATAACTATGAACCATACTCATATCGTATCGTATCATATCCATACCATATCGGATCATACTTTCATGAAAACATCAGTGGCAAAGAAACAAACAGGTCAGTCATCGTGGTTTGATATTCAATTTTGATTGTTCGTAAAAATAGTATGTAGTACTTCTGGTTTCAACAAAATCACACATGACCATCTACAGTTAGTGCCACAGTTGATTTTTCCAAGTGATTATGCGCCGGTCGCTGAATATCAAAAACATGGTGATTATGATTGCTTTTCGCGTTCACATGATTTGACAGCGTCAGACTTTTCTTGAAGGAAATCCTTGACGTTAAAGGTTTATATCAACAAACCAACTACGCTGGACGAACTTAAAGCCAACATCCGTCGGGAAATAGATACCATCGCGGCCAACACATGGGTTAATATGATCAGAACTGTTAAAGAAATGGCACATTACGTTTTGGAGCTAAGCATGGCCTCTTGCGCGATATAATTCTTAGAAAGTAATGTAATGAAATAAACCAATAAACCAAGTTAAATATAAAAATGTGTGTTTTTTTTTTGTTGAATAAATTATTCCATCTATTATAGCGAACCCTGTACATTTTATATTCACTAAAAAACAATTAGCGGAAGATATACCACTTATTATGGAACACTTTATTATTATTTGGAAGATACATACAAAACAGATTGTACTTTAATCTAAAATGGAAGTGTAAGATCGAAGAAATGTGATTTTAAGATGAAAGACACGCATGATAATATTTTTGGAAAATAAGTTTTATACATAAAAAAAAAAATTTAATTAAAACTAAAGAAAATTCAGTGTAGTACTCATAGTACCTACTTAATTCATCTTTATGAAATACTCTCTTTTTGACATACCTAACAGGTAACACATATGGTATAAGAATTAAAGATAATCCTTCAACAAATGTTATATAGAAATTATTAGCACACAGATATCACTCAAAGTCTTTCATATGATCTGCATGAGATCAATTGCACATATGGCATCCTAAACAATCAAATGGAAATCCAAAATTCATCTAAACAATCAGAAGAAAACGATTTGTTGTAAAGCGGAACCGATTCGATCAAAGAGGAATTGAAGCGTAAAACCGTTGAAAAGACGAACGTAGCAAATAGAGTAATAATGGATCAAAACGTACCGCAATCAATTATAACTTATTTTTGTCTACACTGAACAAAGCCCAGATTACATTGACAAAAATATTGAATCATAGAACAATCGAACGCAAGCATAGATCATAACAAACCGAAGGTGTAGAGGTGTAGATTTCACGATCAGCACAAGATTACAATTCTCAAACTGTTTTTCCAGGGCGTTACAGTGCCTTGTCCACCCGTGAAGCAACAATTTAATATCGAAGCACAGGAAAGAGTAACAATAGTAGAGAATACCTCAAAAAAATTTTTGTTTTAAATATATACAAATAAAAAGAATTTGAAAAGTAAAAAAAAATTTATATAATAAATTGGAAAACGGAGCTTCATTGTATCAAAAACATATCATCAGGTGGCATGACAATTAAAAATAAACTGAGACGATACAAAATAAAATAATAAAGAAGAAATTGGTTACAGGAAAATGTAGAGATACTTGCTTGTTTAGAACAAAAGCATACCGACAAACAAAAGATCTTAAACACACCGACAAACCGATAGTCATCATTTTAGCCACTGTGAATGGACTAACTGAGAGGCTACTTAACCAATGCGGAAAGAATTGTTGGTCTCTGTGAATGGCGTTTGAGAAGAAAATCTTAAAATCTCAGTTTTTGATGTCGGCCGCGAGTGATGAAAATTAGAGCGTTTGTTGTATCGTTTTTTGATTTTTAATCAGATCTGCTTTGATAATTATTATAATTATATTATTTTAATAGTATCTATTATTATAATTAGTTTAAGAATCACTGGTAGTAGCACAATATATTAACATAATCATATGGAATGCTGTGATAAGTAGCTATTCCTTCTAAGCTGGGTACGAATAATTTAAAATATTTTTCAAATTTAAATAAAAAAAGAGTTAATTTAAATATATTTAGTTTATTTACGTAGTGTGAAATAATTGAATATTTGATGGATTTGTATTAATGGAACTAATTGACTGCTAATTGATCTCTATATTAACTTTTATCTTTATTTTGCAAAACCTGCAAATTACAGTCTATTAAACTTTACTTGACACTATTTATAAGTCACAAAAACGATTTATTTATAAGTCAATGCCACAAATAAATAATTACCTGCTATATATAATTACAGTTAAGGCCTATAAGACTGTAGATTAAAAAGTATGATTAAGGATTGCGGAATATTATGTCAGTTCAGAGACATAACAAAAGTCAAAACACCGTTATTATTCATACTATTGAAAGCCATTGACTGCCTTATTTCCTTTAAGCGATCTTACCTACACTGAACTCTACTCTGAGTCACCATACTTAATATAATTACTGTCACTACCACCATAGAATGGTAGACCAGAATTTTATTATTATTATAATTTTTGAAATGGTGGCAATACTGTCTAACTGTAACATAAAAAGAGTGGAAAAAATTCTACAATTAATCAGTTTTTTGGATCCAGTTCCAGAAGTTCTTTGTTGATATTCAGAGGTTAAAGTGTTGCAATAGTGGAGTTAGTGTTAGTAGTGGGGTAGTAGAGTTTCATTAAGTCCTTTTACTTTCAATCGTATTTAACTCATATTCAGAAGATAATTTCCAATTAAAACTTTTTACTTTCAATCTCAGTAAGACTCCAAGGCTTATTTAATGCTTTTTTTATACAGTACATAAACAGTTAACTGTTAAGTTGCGGAATAGATTTGTGATAATACTATCTATTCAGCAGTACATAATAACTGGCGGCGCCGTTGAGAACAGTTGCATACATTTTTCCCCACTCAAAAACTAGAGTGGCATCCCGAGCGTTATTCATACGGGTTCTGATAGTAGATGAAGAGTGCCGTAATAATCGGACAAGACACCAATAATGCTTAAACCGGGACTGGTTATAAAACTATGTAAAACCAGCTTTAATTAAAGTACTATAATTCTTTAGCGAAAATGCACTAAGGCCTATTGTAAGAGACCTCGAATACTCCAACATGAATAAGTCATTCATATAGTAAAGTATAGCACGTTAGTGTCGTCATCAATTGACCTTAACCATCGTACTTTATTGGTGGTTTTAAGCATTAATATCAATATAGTATCATATAATAAGAATATCCACAGCGAAGATGTTTAGTGAAGTATTTTAAAGTCGAATGCACCCAAACATTTCAGTGAAAGGTAGACTAAATGGTTAATCAAGTTTTTTACTCTCATATAAGGTACGCTTCAACTAACAACGGCTGAGTGTGACAACTTTGATCACATAATGGGTGCTACGGTCTAGTTCGCTTGACTACATGGTATGGGATATAATATTCTGTTTATTAAGGTTAACAGTAAAGCACTCCAGAAGGTTGATGTACTCAAGAAAGCTCTTTTTTTGGGAATATATTAAGATTCTCTGGATTTACATTTATGCAACTTAAGCCTGACTGAGTTCTTAGGACCATAGTTCGTACAAGAGATTGCCGTATTAAGAGTCAAAAAACATTATTTTTATTTTTAATTTGTGCTGCTTGACTAAAATTCGATTTTAGGTTGCAAAACACAGAATTCTAAGATCTTGAGGTTCAGAATAACTACTACCATTGTTACTATCATTATAACTATTATTAATACTATCATTATCTCACATCAATGGCATCATTACAATAAAACAATACAATCACAATTACAACAGCAATTAAACAGTATTAACTGAAGTTGTAGGGTTAAGTATATTTCTTATAGTTTTGGCGTTTCTCCGGTGACTAGCCTTCGCCGTGTTCAGATATTGTCATTAGGCAATGCACTATGGGTATGGGTCGATAACCACGTATGTGGTTACAGAGCGACAGTCCAGTTGGTAGATAACTAGAGGTTTGAACACATAAAAAGACAAATTCTGAATTAGTTGAAAATATTAAAAATATATTATTCCCAGAATAGAAGGATAATACTTTTTGTATAACAAATCAGAAACATATCTGCATAAATTGCTTAGTGTGAAAAGAATATTCTTTTTTTCTGATTTCGCTAAGGTTTTAGGTTCACTTAGGTGTGCTGAAGTTAAATTTGCAATCCGTTCAACATCTCTTCAATACTGGATATATATCTACTATGTACTGTATTTCGTCCTTCATCCACTTTCTCTTAACACTTTAACTTCAAATTTTAAAGTACTTACTTGTGTTATTTCCTCAACGAAGATACTTTCAAGAAATTCTTCCTTTTAAATTATCTTCATTTAACTAATTTAAAAAGAAAATCAATAAATTTCAAATTTTATTTATTTTCCCTAATGTAAAGTTCACGCTTCATGTCCATCAAAATGAAATTCATCAAAATAACAGGACAATGTCTGTCAGAAACAAAATGTCAACATTTATATATGTGCTATTTTATATAATATGAAATTTATTCATGGGAATGAAGTAACAGCAACAAAAACAATGACAATGGCAATAGCAATAAAATAAAATAAAATAAAATAAAATAACCCAAAGATACAAACGGAATTCGGGGCTGCAGAAAAGGGCAATTCCCGACTCTGTCTAAGCATATTTTTATACGGCGATCCATGCAAACAAAGCGCACCCACAAAGCCCACAAAGCAGAAATTGAAAGGAGTAAGGAGCTGGCCGGAATGTTGACTGAAAAGTTCATTGTGTGCAGTTATTCATGAGTACAAAATAACACAAATGAAAATAATAAAAATACAAATTGAAAGGAAAACAAAACACTTTCGACACAAAAAACTAAGAGGCAGAGGAAGAATATATACAAAATAGAAAAAAAATAAAAAAAAAAAAGAAAATAAGCGACGATATATATTCAATCTGGAAGGGCGGCACAGTGGGTGCACTCAGACAACAAATCTGAATCAAATTCAGCATCGCCTGCAAAAGCATTAAGCCGCTCGCATAAAAAGTGGGTTATGTGCCTACATTTGTACAACATATACCTATATAGCCATATATAGAAAAAAAAGCAGTCCTGAAGCGGAGTAGTTGGGGAGTGTGCTTCGGAATGGAAGACGGCAATAAATGTTAGCTAACAGTTAGGCGAAATGGCCACCCTTTGCCATAAAAATGTCTGTGTGTGGGAAAAGAAATTCTCACGTAAAACAGTCAAACAGTCAAATCGAATAAAACTGAAACAATTCACTCAAAATCATTTTTATATCTTCCACCGCCGCACCCGCTGCTTCTGCCATCGCCAACACAGCTATTCAGTTAACAAGGATACGTTGTATTAGCAGTTTTTTCCGTTGACTGATTGCTGCACACACACTTAGGAAATTCGAAAACTCTGAAGTCCTGAAAAAACCGAACTGGCATTGTTCACCTAAAAAACCCAACCGAATTCCGTCTCTGCGTTGTTTGATATTCAAATGAATTTTCATTTCGTTTCACTGTTGTAGGAAAATAGTTCTTCCGCTCAAACCGCTCCTTAACTAAGTCGCATTGTAGCTAACAGCTAACCTCCGAAAATCACTTACTGCTTGAAAAGCAGAACATATGTTCCCATTTTTTCAATTGGTTTCCTTTCATCCTTAGGTGGCAGTGGAGCAGTGCTTTAAGTGGTAATCATTTACGCTTTGCAAATAGAAGCTATGATTTCGAAGAAGCTTAGGCGGGTTTGTTGCTTCTCCACTCAAGTGGTTAGCTGTGGAAGAGGCTGTGGAAGAGATGTTGGTTTAACAAATGCATTTGTTCCCATTGAATTGTGTGGAAACGGCACAGTTCGGCTGATATGCAAATTTTATTTTGGTTACTTAAATCGTTTGAAAAAAATTTATCAGACAATTTCAATTTTCAACTTTTAGTTGAAAAGTGTCAAAATGTAGATTTTTACCCTTTGTTGGCAGAATATTTTCAATAAATTTTCTATTGAAGTAATTAAATTTTATTTTCAGTTTTTAGTTTAGAGAATTAAATTTGTTTTTATTGACTTTTATTTGCAACAGCTGCGTTTTTTTCTTTTTTTGGTTGCGGCAACTTTTTTTACTAGTTGAAAACTATATGTAGAGTAGAAAACTTAATCAAATTATATTAAATTCAGGCCAAATTATATTATATTTGCGCCTTCAATACCTTCCCTTTATACATAATATATATAGAGTGCATATAGAGTATATAGAGAGTATATGTAGAGTATATATAGTCTTTATAGAGTATATTTAGAGTATATGTAGAGTAATATAGAGTGTATATAGAGTATATATGTATTTAATATGGAATTTATATGCAGTGTATATAAAGGATATATAGAGTATATGTAGAGTATGTGTTAAGTATTCTTAGAGTAAATATACAATACATATATTGTATATATGGAGTTTATATACACCACTAACCGCTATTCAAAAATGAAAATTTCAATGCTGTTCAAGAACAGAATGCTAATATATAACCAAATCATTCGACCTTCACTTCTATATAGATTTGTAGCGTTCAGCAAAGCCTCAAACATTACTATTCACCATCTAGAAATTGCACAAAGCCAGGCTCTGAGAAGACTTTTCAAGGTACCATGGTATATTAGAACAAATGACATCCTCATGAGCCTTAATATTAAATCGATCAAAAACTATATAATGGATAGAGCCCTGAAATTATTTACGAAAACTGATAGGCTTACCAACACCGCGTTATCAAATCTCAGAAAGGTTACAGGCTCCTCGGGGAGGTATGTAAAACTGAGGTCAATTATTGCTTAGTCTGATGTAGTCATAAACAATAATACAGTCAAGGCGTGAAGAAGGGTGTTGAAGAAGCCTCGCATTTAATAGAGAGTAAAAGTGTTCAAGTGCACTGACTCAACTAGCCTCTACATAATAGAGTATATGTAGAGTCTATGTAGAGTACATGTAGTGTATATAT
>NC_051847.1:39609388-39614981 GCF_002237135.1 Teleopsis dalmanni
AAAAAAAAAAAAAAAAAATGTATGATCACTTGGTGTCCATCGGCTGTTCTTTTTTAGATTTTGGATTGTACTCCTGCTCATTAGCTACCTTGATGGTTCCACGGTGAGTATACTGTTTACAAGTCGTAAAATATATCTTTTGTAATTTGTGTTACCTGATTTCATTTCTGTGTCTTTTATATTGCGAATTCATACCTATTAATTTAAAATGTTTTCCAGATACTCGAATATACATTGTGACCGAAAAGCTTTCGGAAATTCTCATTTAAAATTCGCGCGCTGTATATTTTCCGATATTTTAAGTTTATGTAGTTTGGCAGCACTGTCCTTAATTACTATGCCAAAAATGAGCGCGATCTGTCAGACAGTTCGTTTACGGCAGCTGTTGAAACCAGTTCACCTCAGTAGGGCGTTGCGAAAAAAACAATGGAAAAAAATATTGAACAAAGAGTTTGCATCAAATTTTGTGTTTCGAACGAAATTTCGTGTGCAGAATCGTTGCGAATGCTACAAAAGGCTTATGGGGAATCAGTTTTATCGAAAACTCAAGTTTATGAGTGGTACAAAGCCTTCCAGGACGGTCGTACGACCGTCGAAGACATTTCGCAACGCACTACTGAGGTGAACTGGTTTCAACAGCTGCCGTAAACGAACTGTCTGACAGATCGAGCTCATTTTTGGCATAGTAATTAAGGACAGTGCTGCCAAACTACATAAACTTAAAATATCGAAAAATATACAGCGCGCGAATTTTAAATGAGAATTTCCGAAAACTTTTCAGTCTTAATGTATTTTTTTATGAATTCATGTATTCGTACCTGTATCGATTTCGTCCAGTTCTACGTGTAATACCCATATAACAGTGTTGATTTTATGTTTTAAATTAATATTTATTGTTTTGTTTTTGTAATTCCCACACCAATGGATTTTAATTTACTGTGTGACTGCTAGAGTATAGCTTATTTCTTAATAAAAATGTCCATAAATGTTTTACTGTACCGGCACATATGTAGTAATAACATAATAAACATATGCAGTAATGAATGGACTCACTACAAAAACTTACTTTCAGAAAGTCCTCTTGAGTTTCAAATCCATTTTATATAAGGAAACAGTTATAGCTAGAGTGTATAAGTAATAACATATGGGTTCATAGGTCTATAGGATAACCATTAATACAACAAATTTCTGGCAAAATTCAATTTCATTCATAAACGTATTCTCTTCCAAAAGTAATACAAATGTTCTAGCGGTTCTCTAACATTTCGATACCTTCTAATATCTCTCTTGATTCAGCTTTTATCTTTTTCGTACTCGTATTTTTTTGAAATTGATAAAGTTTTAAAATAAACTATCGCTCATGACCATCACAGCTACATGATAGCCAATTCTTTGTGTTACGAAATTAAGATATATGGTTCCAATAGGACGATGCCATACATCACGTCCTGTTTTGGCTTTAACGCGTAAGAGTTTTTCCGGACGTGTAATTTTAGGTTTTGGTAATATAAATAAGCTACGAGGATCATGTGATTGATTTATCAAAACTGGTTTTTTTTCTATGTTTATGAGGATAATTTTCAAACATTTATTGCTATAAAACGAGCGTCCGTCTAGATATGACTGCGTTATTGCTAGCTTTATATTTGAATGATGTTGTATTTCATATCTGAGTCATTCTTTTACAAATCGGACACCTTTTTGACTTCATCAACTCCGATTTGGCTGAAATTTTTTTCCGAGTTCCTTTCATAAAATAAGAAGAACCGTATTTCGAAAAAATGTTTGTAACTTTTTTTTGTATGAGATATGGACAATGGGATTACGAGAATTGGCATTGTAGACACATTTTTAGACGGCCATATCTCAGGCTATATAAATAATAGAAACTTGAAATTTATTGCGTTTTAAAAATAATTAATTCAAATTTTAAGAAATAGTTTTAACAATTAAGATTTAAGCACATTATAATTATTTACTGTTTAAAGTTTAAACTTTAAATGGAATTACTTCTCTCAAATACTGAGAAAATATAAGGACTAATTTTTTTAAATTGAAATTGTCAAAAAGTTTTACAGAGAGATACACATATGACTGGCAAGTCAAATTAACACAATATTTATGTGTCCACAATATTGCTCTATTCTAAGTAGAACACCTACCAAACAATTCAAAAAACCGAAATCGTGGTTTAGATATTTAAAAAACAATTAAAATTCGATCAAGCACTTGAGCATTGCGTCAACGAATTAATTGCGATTGTACCTCTATTCTTATGACCAGATTGAACTTCAATCGACATCAGAAAATAAACAAATGCAAATGGGAGACTGATTACAATTATTTGCACAATTTAGCGCAACTTCTATCGTCTAAACTCTTATTTATATATGTATTTTGAATTGGAACAGTTTAGATGTTTTTATGTGTCTATAGTTGTGTACTTTTTGTATTTGAATACTTCAATCCGAATAAATTACCTATTCCTACATTATTAGGTCTATCCATTAGTATAGTTTAAAGTTTGTTTTTCACAATTCGATGCATATATATATTTACATAAATTATGCCTTATAATCAACGAAAACTATAGTTAGTAGTAAACCCATATAATCATGATTAAACCCATTCAAATATATTAAAATATTCACTTATTAGTTAGGAATTGTGAATAAATTTTTGAAGTGCTTTCGGTAGCTGTTAAAATCTTTCATTAAAATATTTATTTTAGTATTGAAATAAAATGATACAGTACACAAAAAAGAGTGCTAAGTCTGAGGTACTTATTTGAGTAAATAAATTATGCCATGCATCCGTAATATAATCACATCAGGAAGCATCGGGAAGTTTGTCGAGCCATCTCTAACAAGCAAGTTATACGTGTAGTGTATTTAGATTTTGGTAAAAATATCTCATTTAATTTTTTATTCATGTGTTCTAATATATTGAATCAATTATAGAAATGAAAAACCGTGAAGCCCCAAAACAAATATTTTTCTTGGTTAAATTAGAAATTAACTATCTAATTTATGTATCAATCTATTATAGATACAATACTCTTTTCAAGCCATTGTTGAATTTAAAAATTTATTTAGTTTTGTTAAAAGGAATGAATTCCACTTAGATCATATGTTCCATTTTTAAACTATTTTCTTATGTATCACTCTATTATGGGCTTGGAACCCTTATTAGTCTTTTATTAGAGTTTGAGGTTTGTTTGCTTTGATTAAAAAGAGTCAGTTCCACTTAGATCATGTGGTCAATTGATGAAATTTTTTAAACTGTTTATTTTATTCCAGTTAGATCACATAGGAAATTAATGAATTTTTTCAAACTACTTACTTATGTATTAATCAATTATGAATTTGGAGTTTAATTTTTTTTGGTTAGTTCAAAAATACTGGATTCCACTTGTAGGTGATATGACTACTTGTTGAAGATTTTTAAGCTATCTTTTGTGAATTTAGTTATTCTGAAAGTTTAAAATGTAATTCGAATATTTTCTAAGACCATTGATGATGAGTACTTGGAAATACTCGAATATTTGGTTGTATGTTCAGGCAAATTTCATTAAATTAACTATTTTTATTGTTATCTTTTCGTTTCTATTCGAACCCTTCTAACTTCTAACTTCTAATACTATCTTTTGGTCATAAGACGCGGCAATTTAGGCAAAAAAAAGTTACATTAACATGTTTTTAGGTTTTCTAAAAAAAAAAGATCATATGGGCAGTCGTTATAGTTTTTTAGATTATTTATGTATCAATTTACTATGGATTCGGAATCTAAATTATTCTCTGTGACTACCCAGTTTTGATCTGGGCCAGGAGGAAGTCAATGGGTCGAGAACTACTCTTCCCTTCTGTCATTAGTAGATCCACAACGCCTGACATTCTGACTTTCATTCGGAAGGTGGAATCAACCATGTAGTCATACTTCTTTTTGCCAGTGCTGGACATTAGCACAATATGTGCACCATTGTCTTCTTTTCTTCTCGACAGAGTCAGTAAGTATTTTCCTCAACAAGAGTTATCTTTTTGAGGTGACACTTCAAGTTTCCATCTTCAGTAATCAATGAAGTCAATAAGATAAATGTGGTATACTTTATTTATAGAAGAATGAGTTTAAAACTGATTTCCTGATTTTCTGAATTATAAATTTCGTTTTCATCAGATATTTTTTTAGCAACTATTTATTAAGAGAATCTACTCAATTGAAGAATAATAAATGAAATTCATACATGTTTAGAAGGCAGAAAAGTAAATTCTCCGAATATTTAAAATTCCTCCTGTAAATGAGCTTGATATATATTGAACCCTTATGAAGTGTTATGTTATAAACGACTTATTTTGAAGTGAACTATAGAACTATTCAAAGATTTGTGAATATGTACAAACGTATAATCCTAGATTCTTAGAATTTTAATATACGACCTTCGAATAATTTTGATGTACCTTACATACGCAATTCCTTATAACTGTATTATATTGTCAACAAGTGTCTATGTAGAATTCTCAAAATATAGTACCCAATTCGCGAATCTCAAATGAACGCCTACTGAACCAAACGACTCAAAAAGCTGTATAAAATGGAATAAAAATTAGAAAGTGGAAGTGGATAGGCCATACGCTTAGACAACCGAGATATTATATAGCGAGGCAAAGGTTGGCATAGAATTCACAAGGTAGCAGAAGAACTGGTACGCAAGCGAAAAAGTGGAGAATAACGGTCGAGAGCGAGTTACCTGAAGCAAGATATACATGGAACGACATCTACAGAAAAGCATCAAATAGATTCAGATTTAGAAGAATTATTGAGGCCCTATGCTTCACTCGGGGGAGTATCAATAGTAGTAGTTTTAGTATTTTAAAAAACAGATTAATTTAATTTTGCTGTTGTTAAGTTAAAACTTTCATTACAAATTAAGCGGAGATTCTGAGTTAAAGAACTTTAAATGAACTTTTCATCTGTATTCTTTCAGTTTCATAGCATTTTTACCAAGTATGATATTTAAGGGTAATCTTGCTTCTTTAACAAAATATCTATAGTAGCCGTAATTTTTCTTTTAGAGTATCAAAAAAATACTTGCGCTTACGAAAGAACAACAGCAATGTTCTTAAAATCTTCAGAGTTAGGTTGTTCTTGCAAAAAATTTTACGCATTAAATTAAAGTGCAACCAAATTAAAAAATTAGTCTATTATGAATGTTCACTGAAAATATGTTGCAAAATTCCAGTCTCCCGTTAACATCATATGAGCATTTCATTTACTAATAAATTAAATACATAAATTAATAAATTAATTTAAATATATAAGATACAAATGCTAACTATTATACCCTTCTAATATTCATTTTGTTTTCTTTTATATTTATATTTCATATGGTAAACAACATAACAAGAAATATATGTCAAAAAACCATTTCACATATTTTAAAAGTGATGCCAATTGGTTTCAACCATACTTAATGTTGTTTTTTCACAACTCTGAAAGAAAAAAAACACGGGTGGTGTTATAAATTAATCGCGAGTTTTATACATTTGCACTAAAACTGAATCTCGATTGATAAAGTTACCCTAGATTTATCAATCGA
>NC_051847.1:39615081-39623336 GCF_002237135.1 Teleopsis dalmanni
CGTACGAGATTGTTCACACTCTTGCCCTAATAATATAAAACGTGAATCTTTCTGTTCGAAGGCCATTCAACCAAAAATTCTTCCTTATATTTAATGACTAAGTAATACTACTCTGTAATTATAATAGGTCTATTCCACAAGCTACTCGTAGTCACTTTCAGTAGCACTCTGTATACACAAGTACGTTCCACCAGCAAATTTTCGTGTAAATAAGAGCATCTGAGAGAGCGTAACATCCCTGTCGAAACACAGACTTTACTCGTACATTTTATTTCAATGTTTTAATATTGATGTGTGAATCAGTTTGGTTTGAATTTAAATTTTTGTATTGTTTATTTGCGCAGCACTGGTGTTCTCACCAGACTTTACACAAAGCTGTTCCATAAACATTTGTGTAAAGAGCGTAATTTGGCACTTTACTTGTGTTACGCTCTCAGTTTATACTTTACTTGGGTGTACTACGAGTAGCTCGTGAAACAGATCTAATATGTGCAAGCTTGTAATGTTGCATTAAATTGTTTTAAAATTTTGCTTAAAATTCCATATGTAATAAAATACAAAAAATTAATAACTCAGTTTGGATGACATGAAAAATGACTTTTTTAGTGTTATTGTTTAATTGTTCATTGTATGTTATTTTATTTTATTTATCCGTTTACACTATTATATTCGTATTTATCTCTATAAGTGTGCAACAATTAGTTACTTTTTTCATACACAATCCATATAAAAATATGCAAAATAATAACAACTGAGATTTTCATATAAACTCAATTGAGATTTAAGATAAATATGAGTTAAATGTTAAAGGTTTGTGCAATGCAAGAAATATTTATTTTTTGTTTTGAAATAGAATACAAATCTTTTTATAATTAATTTAATTTATTACATACGATTAAAACTTCAGCTTAAGCAAAGAAACGAACCACTAAAAGTGCCTCATCTAATATACCGCACCATGTTTGGCTGTTGCTATTGTGAATGAATACTTTTAATATGACATCTATGCGTAAACAAAACGATTTCATTAAGTTGTTTAAATTGGTTCTGTAAATTTTAATTGTTTTATAATGGATAACGTAATTATTGATTTCTTTTACTATATAAAACCATTTGTTAACTTAAGTTTTTTTAAAAGGAATTGCGAGCGAAAATTGATATGTGTTCCCAAACTGCGGAAACGTTTACTAGTTTGTATTATAATGCTGTGGATAAGCGTCGCCATGTGAGTTAGATCAATTATTAATATAAATATGAATAAAATAACTATAAATTCGGCACTTGCATTTTGATCTATAATATACTCGTAAACATGTAGCAATATAAGTATTTAGTACACAGTCCATTTGCACATTTAATCGTATTTTATTTATTTTTTTTTCTTACTACCGCAGCAAGTAAGTCGTTTATATTTAGACAACGCGACGTACATATGGAATGGAAACCCATTTATTGGGAAGGACAAAATTCAGAGTTTCTTTTTAGAATTACCAGCGTCAGAACACAACATTACAACGCTTGATGCACAACCAATTATAGATGAAAGTATGACAGGAACGACAACCGTAATCATCAAAGCAGCTGGTACAATTAAATATCAAGATCAACCAACGAAGGCTTTCTGTCAAACTTTCGTCGTCACAGCTGTAGAAAATAAGTGGAAAATAGCTTCAGATATTTTTCGCCTGCAAGAAGTGGCTTCAGATAGTTAGAATTAGAACATTTATTTAACACTTTGTATGATTAAAATTTGTATAGAACAATAATGTAAACATAAAAACAATAAAATACATATATTTCCTGAATAGTGTCTTATAGTTGAATTTTCTCAGATTGCGACTGAGTTGAAGTTAGTGGAATATTTGATTCGAAGTCATTCTGAGTTGGTAATATATCTTGAGATAATGGTTCACTTTCACAAAAATTTTCCATACCTTCGGTATTAATTGTAAAGGATTCTGTGTGAACAGCCAATAACTCTTCTAATATGTTCGAAGCCTTACGTAATTTTGCCGGACCTTCAACCGTCTTTTGCACACTATCTTCGACAGGAGGTTCTTCATGCGACACATTTGCTTCGATTGATATGTCTTCCGCGTGTCCAGCATTATTTTCAGTTGGAGTAGATTCAATATCGGTAGCTGATACGCTAGTTGTTAATGACTTTCTTTCCATGTAGTCAAAATAATCCAAATGCAATATATTGCGCTTTTTTCTTAGTCGCCATTCCGACTTCAGTTTTGGGAGTATATCACTCTGTACATAAACGCATTCGTCTTTGTAGCGATTTACTCCCTTCGCTACTAATTTCAAGATAGCTTTCTCAGATTTATTTTTTAATCGCCCCTGCTGCAGCAAACTTTCGTAGCAATCATTTACCGCATTCCAGCGTGTCATATTTACACGACAGGGCACGCGGCGGCAAAGTTTTATTAGCTCTTTTTGGGAAAATTCCCGTTGCAAGTCCTCTTCTGTTGGTTGCTATAAAATAGAAATTTATTCGTGATTTTTGAAAGTTATAAACCGCAATTTTCCGCTTACCCATATTTCCACTAATTGTTTATATACTTCTCTGTTATTTGATTCCGTCATGTAGTTCAAATTATATTGGAATGTTTATACAGAAAAAATACAAAATGTTAATATACAGAAAAAATACAAAATGTTATACAGAAAAAATACAAAATACAGAAAAAATACAAAATGTTAACAGAAAAAATACGAAATGTTAATATACAAAAAAAACAAAATTATTATTGAAGTATTTGTAAAACTTTAAATGGCGCTATTTTTATGACATTTGAAGACTATTGTGAACGGGTTTAAAAAGACGATTTCAGTGCAACGATTTATATATCCTGAGATGCTACTGTGAATTAAAACCGCTGAGTCAGCATACACGAAAAATTATTTGTGCCAAGAAGAGATAACGGAGAAGAAGAGATGATGTATAAAATGTAACAAAAATATTTTAGGTCAATGCCGAGAATAAATTTTAACTATTTATACATGATAATAATCATAAATATAGATTCGTTATTTAAATAACAAAATTTAAATAATGTGTATGAATGAAAGATATAATTATTTTATTATTTTGTAGCCAACTATGTTATAATTTTATTATATATTGGTTTATATGTAAATTTATTTCACAGGTTAAAAAGAAGTGACCACTTGTCCGAATATAGAAGCACTGTAAATAGAAGAGCATGTTCAAATGTAAGATTTTTGTTATTTGCTATGTAAATTAAAAAAAATTGAGAATAAAATAAGAAGAGAAATGAGAAAAAGGGACATGAGAAAGGGACATTTTTTTGAATAAATGTCAGTGACAGTTGACCTTTATAATACCGAGAAAATATTTTGAAAGAAAATATTTTTTAAATTTGAATATAGGTGAAAAAAACTATAACTGTTATTAGTATGTAATTTTTAACAATCGATTTGTAAAAAAAAACAATTAATTTCATTAATTTGTGGCAGTATGGGCACTTTCGAAATTAACTTAACTTCAGTTTTCGAAATTAAGAAAATTTGGCTGTCTGAACATAGTATTACACTTAATTTTCATTAACTTTACAAAGAGCTACCGTAGTTTTTAACTTATTTAAAAATAAAGTAAAAAAAATTAGACCGAAAAAGTCGAAAGCAACTCTTAAAAATAAATTTCCCACAAGAGAAATTACAAATATTTTAAATATTTGTCACATGTTTTATATGTAATATCAAAATAAGCAAGAGTTAAGCTGTAAACAAACGTACTGATAAAGTAAGTATTTAGGTCGTGTGCGACTTAGGCTAAGTTGCGTTCTAAATGAGGGAAATTCTAAGTTGTGTCGATAATGAATTGATGTGTCGATACGTGTTGATAAATGGCAAAATGTATGCAGTGCAAAAAATCCCAAAAAATCTCCCATTTGGTTTAGCATCAACTTAGCCTAACTCGCACACGTCCTTAATATAATCTTTGTTATTATTTGAATATGTAATAGATATATTAAATATTTATATAGAAATGATATAATATATAAATTATATATTTAATTTTTTAAATTCAAAAAGTCAATGAGAAAAAGAAGTACATATTAGTATTTAGGTCGTGTGCGAGTTAGGCTAAGTTGCGTTTTAAATGAGGGAAATTCTAAGTTGTGTCGATAATGAATTGATGTGTCGATACGTGTTGATAAATGGCAAAATGTGTGCAGTGCAAAAAATCCCATAAAATCTCCCATTTGGTTTAGCATCAACTTATACCAGGTTCGCACTATCTCATTTAGGCACTTGCTCATTTATATAAATGAGGAACCGTTCACATAATAATGAGCTCATTTATACAGCTTTTAGAACTTTTATATGTCAAAAAAGCTATAAAAGAACTTTCTTTTGTTTACAAATAAAACACAAAGAAAAATTTTGGTATTGTGTAAAATATATATTTTAAAATGGAAAACGCAGAAAATTTAAAAAACATAATATATAATGTGTGTGAAATTATTAATAATAGAAAGAAAGCAATTTCTGAATATCGTAAATGTCGTGCAATGCACCGAAAAAATATACTTGAAATAAGAAAAAAGCAAATAGCAATACTTTCTACAATAATTGCTAGCAACCGGAGGAAGTGCTGGACTTTGGTTAGTGCCGCCAGTAATGATTATTAAATAAAGTTTAAAATTAACATTTTTTTTCAGAAAAGAACAAAGAAATTCTGGGAAGTGGATTGCCAGAAAAATGGTCCAAATTTTTTCAAAGAAAATTTTCGCATGAGTTTGGAATGTTTTAAGGAGTTATGTGAATTATTAAAAGGACTACAGAAAAGAGATACAACCTTTCGAATTTCAATTTCTTTAGAAAAGAGAATTGCTATTGGCTTGTATTGTCTTGGGTCGTCTGCTGAATACAGAAGCGTAGCAAATCTGTTTGGCGTTGGCAAGTCAACCGTGTGCATTTGCCTGAAATTATTTTGCCAGGAGGTGTGGAAAATTCTTTCACCCTTGTACATGAATGCATTTCCATTAACAAGCGACAAGGTGAATGAGTGCATCAGAGGATTTGAGGTTCTTGGTTTTCCACAATGTTTAGGTGCAATGGGTAAGTTTTCAATTTACTATTACTGAAACATATTAATTGTAAACAACATTAAAGATGGAAGCCACATTGAAATAAAACCAGAATCTCAGAATGCTGTAGACTACTATAACTATAAAGGGTGGTACTCGATTGTTTTGTTTGCCCTCGTAGATTATAGGTAAGTAATTTATAAGTAAATAAACAACGAAATTTCAATAAACGCGCAAATATATTTTACTGTTTATTTACAGATACCGTTTTCTTTATATAAATGTTGGGTATCCTGGAAGAGTCAATGACTCTTTTATTTTTGAAAATTCATCACTTAAGAGCCAGTTAGAAAATTGTGTTGCTTTAGAAGACAAAAGTAGGGTGATTAATGGTGTCAAAATACCCGTATTGATCCTAGGTGATTCTGCATTTCGATTTTCCACCAAAGTTATGAAACCATACCCTTATGATGAAAACGCTAGCATTGGTCAAAAAACTTTTAACTACCAATTATCTAAATGTCGAAGAGTGGTTGAAAATGCTTTTGGGCAGCTTAAGGCAAGGTTTCGCAGAATAGGGAAGGGCATTGACAACAAAATCGAAAACGTGAACAGCATAATACGATCCTGCTGTGTTCTTCACAACTTTTTAAATGACAAAAATGATGTAGTGGAAAAAAGTTGGGTACGTGCTCTGAAAAAACAACATCTGGTTTCAGAACGACAACAACCAGAAGAAGTTTCAGTATTAAATGATGGCGATCTAAATGCAGAACAAATAAGACGATGTTTAGCTACATTTTTTAGTAAGTTTTATTAGAAATTCACCTAATCCTAATTTTTAACTTTGTAGCACTAAATAACTTAATCTAATTATCCTATATATTTATAAAAAAAAAGTAACTTAATCTAAATTATAATAGTATAATGATAACAATAATTATAAATTATGTTATATTATTAATAAATAATTATCGCTATTCATCGCTGGAGTCATCGTAACCAGTGAGCCGAGTATATGGAAAACCTCTTTCCATTGATGACGCGATACGGGATAAAGCAACATTGCTTTCTTCCATTAAATTCAGGAACCTTGCGTCTGTGTGTTCCTGCAGCTCGATGTGACGGTTCTCTACATCTATCAGATTCTGAAATTTTTCCAAAAGGGTGTCATTCAAATTGCCTTTATTTTTTTTTTTTGCAGGTGTTTCAGAATCTTCCGACGTAGATATTGGATCTATCGGTGGAGAAGAGCATGGCGACAGCAACGATGTATCATTTGATGACGGGGCCTGGTCTGATATATAAACACATTCATTATTTTGAAAAACTTAAACAAATTTGTGAAAACTCACCTGCAATACTTTCAAACACTAAATTTGTAGTGTTATGTATGGGCAAATTGCCTAAAAATCTCTTCAATATATGGAAGTACTTCCAATCGGATGGCGCCCCTCCCGAAACTCCAACACACTGCTGTTCTTTCCTGATTTAAAATAAACAAACAAGCAAATTAATAAAAATAAATAAAAAAATTAACAAAATTACATTTAAATCTCTTTTTATTATATAAAATTACATAACATAATAAAAAACAAAACAGTTTCAATGCACAAATTATTATTGTAATTTTCAATTTCACTTATGAAATACTTACCTAAATCTTTGCGTAAAGTTGTGGACCTTCGTTTGCACTTCTAACGAAGTGACCAGAAAACCCCTATTCTGAAGTTCTGTGGCCATCTCATTGAAAATATGTGCATTCCGTCGGGCGCCCCGTAATTGTGGCAGTCTTTCCTCCCATATTTCCAAAAAGTGCCTCTCGGCACTTTCCGACCAAGCATTTCTCCTTCTCTTCATTTTCTGTGTCTGAAAATAATATTTAATTAAATTAATCCAAAATCAACTATTTAAATTTGTATTGCCTATTTAATTCATGAAAACAAAAAATTTTATTAAATACTAGTACGTACTTATTTTTGACATTGACATGAATCCATCTGAAATAAATGAATATATCTCACTAAAAAATTAAATATTTCATTGATATATTAAATCATTTATATACATGTTATATATCAATTACATATTCAATTAATAAAAACAGATTGTATTTAATACTCACTTTCTCAGTGTACTTGTTTACAGCACAGTTGTTGTTTGTTTACATTTTATATTTAAAAATATATGACAGATACTTCAAATTTTGGTCATTTCCCTTTTGGGAAATTTTTTTTAAAGTGTTGCATTCGACAATTTTGGTCTAAAATGAGCTGATTTATTGTAAATCAGCACATTTATATGAAAGCTCTTTGTATGGTAAATCATGCTCATTAGTGATTATAATGAGCAAAACCGCCTAAATGAGATAGTGTGAATGTACTATTAGCCTAACTCGCACACGTCCTTAATAAAGTTATTTTTAAGGCCGTGTGCGAGTTCGAGTAAATTGATGGTTGAGTGAGGGAAATAGTAAATTCTGTTGGCATAGCAGCGAATGTGGTATTTATATATAGCACTACCATAATTTATATGTCTATTCTTATTTATGTCTATTTAGGCCGTGTGCAGTTCATGTCCCTATAATTTTTGCGTGATTGCATTTTTGCATTTCAGTAAATATAGATCTCTGCCTCTGTGAATATGTCCAAAACTGAATGTCAAAACAATTGAATAAGCCGCTGTAAATATTATATTTTATTTAATTCACGTCTGTCAAAATTGGCATTTCGGCTACTTACCGCGCGCCTGCAATTGGCTTGTTGTCTTCCGTGAGTTTTTGCAAAGTTTTTTTGGGAAGTGTAAGCCTAAGTTTTGCAATTGTTTTTAGAAGCTTAACAAGTTGTAAAATAGCGGAATATTAATTACATTTCGATAATATGACGGAAGCTTTGGAATATAACGATATATCTACAGAAGTACGCGGAGTGCTTGTAAGTTAGACAAAAACATTTTATTTCACCGGAATGTGTTGCACCATTTTTTCTATATTGCAGACACCTGGTCGTCTTAAATTAACTGAACAGAATATAATATTTAAAAACATAAAGACTGGAAAAGTCGATCAAATTTCCGTAGATGATATTGATTTAATAAATTCGCAGAAGTTTGTTGGCAACTGGGGTTTGCGTGTTTTTACAAAAAATGGCGTATTGCATCGTTTTTGCGGCTTTAAAGATAGTGAAGTTGAAA
>NC_051847.1:39623436-39630625 GCF_002237135.1 Teleopsis dalmanni
GTTCTATAAAAATCAACACATAAATCTTAAAAGACATTAATTATCAATGCGATGAAAGGGTTACAGTTTGAAGTACAAAGGAGACTAAAATTTAAAGAAAGGGTAAATCCATGAAGATATAACTTAGCATTTACTATCGGAATGCCTAAGCCTGACACGATTAATACATCCCACTATAAAAATCTGCAAACTAATAAACTAGTGACGGTTACCCCAAATATGCGTACATATTTATATATAAAAAATAATATTTATCAAAATTTAGAATCGGGTATTAGGTAACAAAATGTAACAAAATTTTGAAAAAGAAAAGCTATAACACAACTGAAATCAACTAATCCTCCATAAACTATTATAAATTGCTTTCCAACAAAAATTCTTTGCGGCTATAGGCATTTATCGTATATTGCTAGTCTTCGAAGAATACTTTCTTTTTAAGAATTCTAAAAAAAAGCGATAACTAAATTTTTATTATTATGACAAATGTGAAGACCTGTGAAGAGCTTAAGTCCACATCTGAATTTTTATTTATATGACAGATGTGAAGATCTGTAAGTTTAAGTCTAGATCTGAATAAGCTTAGACAGGGAAACCAAAAATTTGCTAGTATTACTTTTTCAAATGTTGGCAAACCCTATTTGCAGAAGTTTTGAAAGGACAGCAACAGTCTAGCTCCCTATCGTCCCACAGTCCATTGTACTATAAAAACCGATATTATTTTATATACTTCCAACTAGTAACTATTTCTTAAGGCAGCAGTATATTTCAAGTATATATGTTATGTCGCGATGAACCTAGCCATTGACCTATTCTGACTGAAAAGGTTTTGTTGAAGAAGGGCTAAATATTGTTAGCTCAATACTATGTTCATTGCTGAGTAGTGGTGCGAATTTTTCCGGTAGCTTCATAACTCAAACGGTTTAGAACTTATGTAGTTCATCTGTGAAAACCGTTGACAAGAGATTCTCAGCGACCTTTCGGTCTGCTAATTTTTGTCATATTAAACTACAGAAAAAGATTGCCTCTTGGTGGTTTTGTTTCTGTGCAAAAGTTTAATTTTTGGTTAGAAAGAAAATAATTTATGCACAAAGTCGTCTAGTTTAGTTGATTCAGAATATATGTTATTCCTATAGTCTCCAAAATCACATTACAAGCGTAAACTTTTATTCGCTACAGTGTGAAGGGTATAGAATGTATATAGTTGAACAACTTTGTTTATAATATATTGAATAATAAAGAAAATTATCTAAAATATTTAGTACATTTTTTGGACAAAAGCCGCCTTTATTGAAAATTAATTTTAATTGAATATATAATGACCATTATTATCTTAGGACCTCTTGTCAGTTTTTAGATAGCTTCGTTACTCCGACAGTGTAGAGCTCTTGTGGTTCCTCTGTGAAAAATTTGGACAAGTGACTTTTACTGGCTTTTGGGTCGGCCAATTTTTCCCATATAAACAGAATGGAAAATAAGCAATTCATCACATTTTATTATATATATACCTACTTAAATTTTAGCTCATTGACTTATGTTTTTACTCGTGCAGATTTTTTGGGAAATTAATACGCTGTGCAAACACTAAAAAATTAAAAAAAAAACAATTTCATTATTAGCAAACTATGTTTAAAAAAAATTCCTTACTTTTATATATATTTATATACAAATTTGGTTTTTCGAACCTCGACCAGATAACATATTTTCTAGTTACTTAATAATGTTGCATATTAACTCGTTGCAGGCGGGATTATCTCCCGATAAAAAGGTATAATTAACATAATTTACACTGCAAAATAAAAGGAACAAATATTTAATTTTAGACAGTTTAAATAATTTATAGCACAATTTTGCAATTCCTCTCGTATGGGATTCCAGGAATACAGGAATAAATGGCCCAAAACGGTACACTCATTAGATACGCTCCGTTTGAACTTTCTCTCTTTAGTGATCTGCCGCACACCACACACCGCATGACCTTCATGCAAAATAATCGACTAAACGAAGTGTGTGTGCATTATTTTTGCAGCTGTGCACATCTGCACTTCCAACAAAATTATTTTTGCTTATCAACTGATATCCTGCAAGAGCCTGGCAGCACCTTTTTTACCCAGAGATAAGCAAGGAGCTGATTGCACTGCAATTGGCAATGTGTTCAGAACACAATGCGTGCAACATTTAGCACGAGTTAAGCAGCATCTTGCAGTGTATTATGAGTTGTTGTTGTTTCTGTCTCCGACTGTACAGTCAGAGAACAATTCGGAAAGAAGAATGATGTTTTTTTTTAATATGTTTACGCCATTCAACAGGTGCAAAAGATATTGCAGAACAATTGCAGTTAAAAAGAAAACAAAGGTCAGTCTTTGTTAGAGTTTTTGAAAGAAATGTGAATAATGGGAAAATCCGGTACGAGTACACAGTTTTTTTAAGTGTATTCTTTACTAGTAAGTAAAATAGTCGAAAATGTTGCAGCTTAATTTAAATGTGCGAAAAGTTCTATTGTCAATTTACGCCTATTGGCGGTTAATTTTTACTTCCAACCTATTATTACTCTGGTATTTTGTTTTTAGTTTTGAATGCTGGCTTTTGTCGAGCCAGCCACACGATATTTTCCTGGAATTTCATAACAACTTCAGGTACTCTAACTAATTTCATTCATTTGCATAGCAGACTTGAAGCGAAGAATGGAATTCCCTTTTTGATAACTTGGTTGTTACCTGTCGGCAATAGGGAAGCAATTGGTTTTAAGGAATCATTTAGTTAATCCTTACTTTATGTATGAATTAAAAATTAACATAAATGTTATGTTTGTCCTATTTCCTTTATGTGTATTTGAGCGGAAGTAAAGGCGGTAACGTTTATGGTCTTAAGCGTTAATCTAGAAATATTTACATTATTTTTGAGGGATTATATATGTGCGTTTTCATTTATGAATGAAGTAAAATTTAAACATCTATTTAGTAGCTGAAATTATGTATTTAAAGAGGATAATTACAATAAACTTTTTAATTAGAAGGCCTTTTCAATACCTGTAATAAATAGAAATTGTTAGTATTTTTATATGCTTAGTCTTATTGGGACTATAGATCAATTCTAATACAAATGCGGACTATCATCACATAACTCTTGTTGTTTAAATAATAATATATATAATTATAAAAATTATGAATTATTTAATTTGTATAAATAAATTATTAAATTAAAATAATATATAATCTTTAGTATAGGATTATCAATTTTCTGACTTCAAAAATAAATGTAAACTAAATTCTCTTGCTAATAGAGAAACTTTTCAATACATGTAAGCCCTGACATTTGGTTTGAAACTCAACATTATTCAAAAGTCCACGAATTTTATTTTTAAATAATTTTCGAAGATTTGTTTGCACATCGTTCTATATATCCATGTATGTATGTATGTTTGTTTTCAAGTCAAAGAGACATATATTAGACATATAAAGACACGTCCGGGAAAATTTTCATTTAACAAAATTAAGATAGGGCGTGTTATATGGCTTCTGGCACACAACCGAGAATTTTCCCACTTACTCGTAACAAAACTAAAATATTATTATAAGATATTATATGATTTTTGTTACTATCCTGTTGAAACCACATATATTTTAATTCATATCCTAAACTTTACGAAAAGAAATTTAATAGTCGTGTTTGTTAAAATATTCATTAAGTTACAATGAGCCTCATCCCTAATAAAACTAGATGCACCTACAGAATCGCCATTTCCGGTACGCAATTATACAACTTTTTCGATTCCATATTCTTGATCGTTTGAGAGAAAGGGTTGGGTTTATTATAACCAGATACACGAGTATAAGAGCGAGTATTTGACTGATTTTTAAACTTATGGTAGGATACTATGTAGTAAGTTACATAATCGGGCGCCCATATACCGGAATTAAAATTCAGATAGAGTTGATATATCAAAGCCAACTCAAGCGTTTTGATTTCACATGATTTTATTGATTGGTTGAATATACAATATTTAAACAATGGATGAAATGTTAAGGACAGTATATGTTTGGACCAAAACATTTATAATATTTTAATAATAATACAACTAGTTAACCAGTTGTTTAAAACTGATCGATTAATTCATTCAATCTATAATTCATTCGTTCCTTCCTTCGTTTGCTGGTTCGCTTACTAGTTCGTTTAAAAATTCGTATTATTTTCTGTATATATTTTCAAATAAGATGAAACCAAATATTATTTTCAATGCAATTCAATTTCAATTGGCCTAAATATTTTACAATCAAATATTATTATAAGACAATTCTCTTAAATGTACTTGTGTACTTAAAGCCAGTTGTAACTACAAATAGTTCGATTTATATGAAAAAAGGTGTTAATGATGTGGGAAATATGCAGCATTACTTTTACAAACTGTCAAAAGTAACTGCATACAAATTTCTAACAAGAAATTCCAAGAAATCGCACATAGTTGCCTAAAAAGGGTTAAAGAAAAATTGGAAAAACTGAGAAACATGATTTCTATTGTACGAAAATTCATGAATAAAGTCGCATACCCACGATCAGCTCATTGAACTTGTTAGTACCTATAGCGACAATGGAGTCGAAAATAGAAAAATTAAGTATAAATGATTTACAAATGCAACCATCAATTATCAGAAAAAAAAAATATTCACTTCATTAAATAGAACAAAATGCAAACAAAAACGTATATATTTCCGCCATACATTCTCCATTCACTCGTCCGTCCGACCAATTGACCAATCACACAAAGATCGCACCAGCTATTCCATCTAAAAGTGAATTCATAACAACAACTACAACAACAATAACAACAACAAAATGATAATTTAACCAAACATGTTGAATGCATTTTATTTTTTTTCTCTGTTACCTACCGCAGCCCAAGGCAAGGCAATGGCAATGAAGTGGAGGCATTTTAAATAATAACAACAACAACGAGCAACAAAGCAATTATATATCCAACAACAACAACTGCAAAGAACAGCAACAGTACCAGCAATAGCAACATCAACATTAACAGCAGCAGAAGCAGAAGCAGCAGCAGCAGCAATAACAAAAATACAAGTGAATTGTTGCTGATCAGCAGCACAAAAAGTCAATTCGATTGTTGTTCGATCGATTGTTCGGACACTTTCCACTGATAAAACTGATCGATTGATTGTTCATTCGATAATTCACTCGTTCATTCGTTCGCCTGTTTGCTCGCTTACTCGCTTACTCGTTTGCTTGCTTACTAGTTCGCTCGTTAGTTCGGTATTTGGATATATCGTTCGGTTGGGTTGTGCTTCCTTCAATGTTGATTTCCACTTAAGTGTCCGAATCCACTTGAAATTGTATGAACTTTTCTTTATTTAAATTTTTCATCTCTGCTATATTGACTAGATTTCTGTTCCCACAGTTACGGTTCGATCTTCATGAATTTTCTTATCGAGCTGTGCCGAGAGGCGAACGGTCAGTTACTTCAAATCAATATATATTCAAAAGTATATCTCCACAAAAAAGTTAGAAAAAAATATTTAATAGATAAATAAAATATATTTTTTTATGCTTCTAACCGCGTTATTTACGCACGGCGGAAAGTAACAAATACCTTAACATGTTTGTCATGTTCACGATGATCAGCGTTACCATCATCGTCATAGTCACCGTCACCGTCACCGTAACCGTCAGCGAAGTACATGCGTTAAGCCTACCTTATGAAAATATTTAAGCGCCAATTTCGATTTTCAATTCAAAATTCAATATTCTTAAATATTCAAGTGTCCTATATTTATGAAAACAAATCTTTAACCTTTTCTTTTGTATATTCTCTTTGCAGACTTACAATCGTTATTGGTTGTTCAGTTGTTTGGTTGTTAGGTTGTTTAGTTGTTTAGTTGTTTTTCTCAGCGAGTTTGTTTTCTTTTCTTTTATATAAATTTGAAGTTGTTTTTTTAAACAATTTTAATTTGAATAACAATAGCCCAGCGCTTTTGTTCAAAGTGATTGTATTTCGTCAATGGAGCAATGCTCCTGATGTGCTTCTTAGTTTTTTCTTTTTTTTTTTTGATTTTTTTTTTCATTTTAATATTTTGGGAGGTTAGGCATTTCCGAAGGCTACAATTAAGTGCTTCAGGCAACAATGGAACATAATGGCGTAATCAGTATAAAAGTTTATTACTACTTAAATATCGATTCACAAAAAAAATAAAAAAAATAAAAAGGAATGAAATGAGTTCTTAGAAAAGGTAGGCATAATACCCATTCATTCCTGAAGTAATGCATTCCGCAGTATGTAAGCTCAGATAATGTGATATATTTGCAAATGAATGGGCAAAAAAATCTAATTAATGTTAAGTGATTACCACATCGATTAAAGTACAATCATACTAAACATTCACAATAGCAACTTACTTTTACATGAGAGAAGGTATAAAGTACTTCATATACTGCAAAAAGATACTGCATACTTGTTAGTGAGAGATTTGACTTCAATAACATTCACAACTTAAACTGCAGTGCTACCAAGACTGTAGCACTGCAGTTTGACATGACTTGCTTGGTCATGTCGTGAGAATATATGAAGATGCTCCAGCGAAAAAGGTGTTTGAAGCTTTAGTTGGCAGAAGAAGACTTAGAGGTAGATCATGTCCCCGGTAGAGTGATCAAGTTGAGGGAACACTAACTGGAGTTGACGTACGAGACTGGAGAAGGCGCGCATGCAGCAGATGCTTCATCACTATATCTTTCTTAGCCTGATTAGCGAAACATTTTTTACTTCCCCTCTAAATTTAAGAATTGTACCCGCCGTTGATTTGGCTGTTTTGGCTCCTTCAGATTTTGGTGTTACACTGCTCGAAATTAGTTGATCTGTTTCTGACACATAACCAGTATACTAAAATGATCTTTGTTATATTTCTCACAAGAATCGTCTTCAGAAAAGCACATCTTGTGATCGAGTGTTTATAAGAAAGAATATTCCATTAATGCACCCATTATACATTTATTTTTACATAAATATCAAAGGAGAACGAATATAAATTTGGGGATGCTTTAAATATTAGACTTGCTCTTATATCTAATCTATGTATATATATCCTATATGTATACATATCTATCTAACTGGAAACCGAATAACGTTGACGACCAATGCAAACGATTAAAGGACTATGATTTACGGATATGCACCTGGAATGTC
>NC_051847.1:39630725-39638880 GCF_002237135.1 Teleopsis dalmanni
TTTATTGTTAAACTATTTCCGAAGCTCGTTAAAATTTTAACAGCCTTTTTAACACTCTGCGAAATGAAAGAAATGTGCCATTAATTTGTTATTTGAAATGCTTTAATTAAAGCGAGCGGAATACTAAACAAAGGGCGCTAAAAAAACCAAAAACCCATGAAATGTAACATCTGTTGGCATGACGTGTCAATTTTATTATGCCGCCTTCAGAAATGTAATAGTCCCAGTGCCGGAGAAGGAAGAAGAGCGAATACATGCTTAACACTTGCAAATGCCTCTTAACATTTCAACTGTCATAAATGGCAAATATATCAACAAATTGGGGGACAAGATGTACAAGGCGAACGAACACTGCTGTATCACTCAATGAAATGAAGTAAAATAACAAGGAATAGCAACAACAAAGAGCAGAAATAATAAAAAAAAAAAAAAATAATAATGAATGGATTGTGTTATTGGATAAGCCATTCTGGATCCCATTCCTTCTTTAATGTACACCAGCAGCGAGTAGAAGTAGCTCAGCATTTATGATTGACATTTTGCTTGAAGACAATGTATGAACTACCGGAGTAGCATTCATAAATATTTTAGGAAATAAATTTGTACGAGGTTTGCAACACAAGTTTTTAAGAAATAGATATATAGAGGTTTTCGAAAAGTAGTGAACTACAAGAACAGAAATTCATTTTTATATTATTTTAATTAATTGAATTTTTGGCTGAACATGCAAATACCAGGCATCGAACACGTGCCCTGCCAAATTAAAAGCTCACTGTCAGCGCACCTAAACCAACTGACCCAAAGCCGTACTTAACTTTTATGTTCACACATTTTTCTGGAGTTTAGAAATTTCTTTTTAGATTTTTCTGGAAATTAGAAAGAAAAATTAGATATAGAATAAATAAGTGACTAGAAAAGTTTAAGTATCAAATTATAGATGGGTATATAACACTAATATAATAATATTATCGTTGTATGTGTAATTTGTGTTATAAATACTTCTATAATTAATAATAATATGTATAATGTTAAGACCCAACGTCTTGAGAATCAGGTTATATTGGCATATATATATTACAGTAAAATAAACTGTTGAGATTAAAAATTAGCGATATCTGTAGTATTATCGCGACTATGTATTGTATCTATAATTTTTATATTGTTAAACTGTGTAAACTCTTTAACTATATATGTTATTATCAATCTTCACATAGTCCAAATATGCAATAACACTCACTAATAGTATCGAAACTGGGGTTACCGGTTTTTCCAGTTGAGCAAAGGCTTCTTCACATGTAAAAAGGTAATAGATAAGTGACTAGGAAAGTCTAGGAAAGGGTTATCTGTGACTATGCTGATGTACTCAAGATGTAAATATATGGATTTATATGGATGTAGATTTATATGGATTTTAATCCATATAGATGAAGATTTATATGGATTTCAATCCATATAGATGTAGATATATGAATTTAAATAGTTTTATTTTTTTAATTAGTTTGTTTTCGAAGATAATGAATAAAAGTATGAATATTCTGGCAACCTACCAATTGGATTGCGTGCACTCAGAAAAATAATTTGGTTGATTTGTCCAGATTTTAACTAAATCTAAGATCAAAATATTCTTACTCGACGCAGCATGTTGGGTCAGCCATACCACATGTTGATTTTCATATCTTCTTTAACACATTAGCTAATATATCTCTAACAAAATATTTAAGTCAATTTGACGAGTATGTGGGTAGAGCATATTTTTCTGGGTGTGATTTTTGGTAAATATTGGTAACGGACGTACGGTTTTCAAATTGATTGGAGAAATAAAAATCTGATAAAGGATATCCGATTCTTGACGAACAATACATGTTTTAAGTACCACTGGATGTTGTAGACTAAAAGAAGTCTAAGAAAAACTTAAAGAGAAACAAGGCAGCAATTTATTAAGGAATAATTTTACAATTTACCATGGAAAACGTCTTCATAAAAATTTTAATGTGAAATCTATGAGAAATTATTTAAATTTAATAATTTTATATTATATGTAACTAATTTTCTAGTCATAAAATTATGACTTTAATGCTCAAAAAGTACAAGAAAATATCTTTTTAATAAATTGTCATTTTTAAACTTTTTACACTACCCTCGTTATGAACTTGACAGCTACAAAAATACGAACAAATACGCCAACAAGTCCAATGATTGCCAGAGTCGTGTGTGTCACCACTTAATATTGAAATCAAAGCGCAGAAACTGATGAATGATGTTGCTGTTGCTATTTATATTGATAATGTTGCCAGTGCTGCGGTAACTGCAACTTGTGATAGATCATACCTAAAGTGCGGAAAAGATACTCGTACAAATACTTACCGCTTGTTGTGTCTTCATATGTTCACAACACCAAAGTGTGTGGTGCCTTTGACAAGATTGTAAAGCGACTTTTGTTTGGCATACTCTTCGCTTACTCTTCTAGCCACACAGCATCCTTTCAGTCCATATGATTTCATATAATTGCGTTGCAGATGTAACTGTGTTGTTTGGTACTTTTGAAGTTGATTTTTTTAACAAACACCACACGCACAACTGTTCCACAGCATCATAATCGTAGGCTAATGACGTTTCCATTGATTCAATAAAACAAGAATAAATTCATCCTTTTATGAAGTGGGCTCTGGTATCTCTCAAGTGTACATTAAAGACATTATTCGCATTTTTGTTTGCTGCTATAGTGTATTAGATTAAGCAAAATGTTTTGAGTAAAAATTATATTTTTATTAGCTAACGCTTGGGAAAATAGAATGTGCATTTTGGATTTTAAAAGATCAAAGTAACTTTTCAAAAGATGCTTCCTACTTCAGTAGAAAAGTACACGTGCTTTAAACGTCACTTAAATCCTTTGACGTTTTAATAATGCTATCAAGCAGACTGAAATGCTTCCTTGCTCCCTCAAAAGGAAATAATTTTTCGTTTTTCTAAATAATATTATATGTATTTAAAAAACCATTTTAAATTTTTGTTTGTATTTTTATTCATTATTTAATTGTTTATGACATGGTCTCATAATATTCTCTAAAGTCTATACCACTAGATTGGCTGTCATGCTATATGCTCTCACAAAATAAGGAATAGAAAAGTGTTGCTTCGTGAATTAGACTAGGTCACTTACCATTCAAACATCACATTATATTGGCTTTAGCCAATCGAACATGTTTAATATAAAAACTTTAATCAATTAAAGCTTGCTGTAGTTAAGGTCATGGTTAAGTTCAAATATTCTAGGCATATTAACAGTAAGAACCAGTCAATGACAAAAAGTAGTCTAGAAAATGCTATATGTACACTCGGAGCTGATTGTAGCCCATATATTAGATTACTGCCCAATGCTGTTCTGAAAAGTCACGATGACCGAGTTATATGCTGTGACAACTGTTGTAAGTTCCTGGTTAATTACATTATAGCATTAATTACTATAATGTATTAATCTATATGTATATTCATATATAGATCTTATGTTGAAACGGTGGGAGTTATTGTTTAGTTATATATTCTTATTCAAAACAACTATAAGTTTCCAAAACAATACAATAATCTTAATCTTGTATCCAGACCTCCAGATACTACTTCAACTTAAGAAACCTAATAAACTGTAACTTCGAAATTAAAGCAATGGCTACACAATGGTCCTATAACCAACCATTTCTGTAGCTACAAGGCTATATCCTCAATATAATGCCGGTATATTAAGTTTAGATTAAGATAGTCTTGTATTGGATTATGTGTTAGATTAGGTCTTAAATTTAGATTATTTTAGGATTAAGATAAGAGATACTCTGCTGAATTGTACTCAAACTTTTAAGCCAATATTGTCTTAATCGTTTTTTTTTTATCGTATATTTCACTTCAATTTTTTTAATTAGTTTTTTTCTAAATTAATAGTTGCTTGTCTAGTCTGTAGCATTATGAAGGAAAAACTAATTTTGCTTTACATTGAAAAATTAATTTTAATAAAACTGTCTTACCACAGAGACTAGCGTTTTTCATAAAGACATTTCTAATACATGTAAAACGCAATAATACAATGTCAGTCTGTCTAATGCAAATCACTCGACAAAAACTTATTGATAACATAAAGTTATCACACTGTTGATAACCCTGACAATGGATAATAGTTATATCGGTGTCGCCAGCATAGGGCGACACTACGCTGTAATACCCCACGCAATTCACACTGTGCAAAAACTAGAGTATAATCAGGAACAGCATGGATGTCGATGGTCTGAACAACGTTTAGAAAAAGACAACGGCAACGACAACGGGAACGGCAACGGTAACGGCAATGGCAACAACAATGACAAATGCGGAAATAAACAAAACAGTTGGTCATATTGCAACAACAACATGTGCTGCCATTGTGGCAAGAATAACTGCAACAGTAACAGCACCAACTTACTTGTACATAATTTAACATTAATACATTTAGTGTAAAAAATTGAAATTACATTTGGAAAGATTGGTATGAGAGGCCGCGTGACAAAATCCTTACATGGCTGTTATCTGCTGTGAGCATTGTTGCCGATGCCGACAACATAATGCTGGTGGGGCACTAGCAGCTGGGATGCCACATTTGATGCTGTCAACAACAACTTCATTTTGCAGTAAATTGCTAGTTTCGACTGTTACTCATGTACGCTCCATTACAGCAAATTTCAATTCTCATCTCTTACTGTCCATGTTAATTCAGCGGGAGCTTCCTAAAGGGCTACGTGCATTTATGTCTGACTAGCCTTGCTACTTAACTCAAATGCTTGTCGACAGACGGATACATGCAAGCCATTGGCGACAGCAATATCATCAACATAGTCATCAACATCAGCTCCACTGCTGCAGTGTTGGCTGCAATACGTTCATTATTGTATCTAAAACTGTTGCCATAGACTGAAGCAGCAGTAACTGTAGCAGCTGTAGCAGCTGCAGCAGCAGCAGAAGCTGTAGGAGCAAGAACATCATCAGCTTCAGTTCAGCAGCAATACTAACTTCAACCATAACAAATACTCATAAAAACAGGCTGCAACAAACAACACAACAACAACAATACAATCTGAATTATGCAAGTGTTGCTGATGTAAATTACATTTTCAGCACTCCTGAATTTTGCACTGTAATCAATTTGCAAATGCGATTCTACTTGAACTTCAATGGTGTTGCCAGCATGCAAATTGTTCATACCGTTGCTGTTGTTGCCTGAGTTGTTGTTGGCAAATAGAAATCTCAATGGATTGTATCTCTAAAGAAAAACTACGAGATTTAAAAAATGTGTGCTTAATTAGGATTTCTAATTGCTTTGCAGATTGCAGGGAAATTATTTAATTACATAAATTAATAATAAGTGAGAAATAGTGTTGGATAAATAATTATTACTTATACAGAAAGCAATGTTCTATGGAAATACTAATCAGTACAACTAATTTATAACTCAGTATTTTAACTTGATTAGCTTTAGAATGCAAGAAAATAATTGTATATTTCTATTCAATATTGTTCGGTTGATTAATCTGTCCCAATAAATCCTTTGTTGGATTACAGCAATATTGTAACAAAAGAACAAAACTTAATCGTTTGCACGAAATAACATACAAGATATATATATATATAACTATATATATAAAAATATATACATATATATATATATAGATATATAGATATATATATATATAAATATATAAATATTTACTAATACAGGCAATCACAAAACAGTCACAATTAAAAGCTTGCTCTATATCTCTTCTCAGCTCCATCACAGCATTCGAAGAAAAGACATCAGAAATTTCTTGAGCTTATAAAACCTTCAGCTCATAACTGCACTATTTAGCGCAGTTTCACAATCTGCACTGCCAATAAGATTGGCTGATTATTATTTTGAGCAATAGATTTTAATAATTTGATATAATCTTACCTGAACAGAAGCGCGGTATAAGTAACGGTTCTTACAGGACACTGCATTATGGGTCGACTTGCAGCCAGAGATACCATACGAAGAAGAGAACCAACATATGATATGTTACTTTCAACGGTTATGTAGAATGAAGTTTTCCAGATTGCGATTTAAGCACATAGGTACCCTATTCTTTAGCTTACTCCACAACATCGCCACAACAAAAATTGGTCTGGGTATAAAACACCAGAACATTCTCTTAAAAATGTCAAATATGTGAAGTCAAGGTGGCTCCTCATTCAATTGAACATAATGCTATCTCCCTTTATTTTACACTCCTCAAGAAAGTAAATATTAGAATACTATAGAAATAGAAAACAAAAACAACTAATAACTAGTGCTACATTACATATAGTACGAGGGCGGTTTGATAAGTCAGTGACTTTTTGAATAAAACAAATTTTTTTTGACAAATAAACATTTTATTTTTCTACATACTCACCTTTTAGCTCGATACATTTAATCCAGCGTTTTTCTAATTTTCTTATTCCTTCTAAATAATAGGTTTTCTCAAAGCCCTCGAAATACGCGTTTGTTTCGGTAATGATCTCTTAATCGACTCAAATCTCTTACCGCCCAGCCCTTTCTTTAGGTTTGGAAACAGAAAATAGTCACAGGGGGCTAAATCTGGGGAATATGCTGGATGGGGAAGCAGTTCGTATCCCAATTCGTGGATTTGGGATCGTAATGGTTAATCAGCACACGAAATTCACTTTTTTTCATTTTCGTAAAAATTCACGAGGTTATCTGGTTTGGAAGGCTATCAAACACCAACTGAACAAAGATGATATAAATTAATTTAAAAAGTTTTACTTTTTATTTAAAAATTTAAATAACAAAATAAATTATCTCAAAACTGTTTGTATATATATTTCCCCATTAATGTATATTGATTTAGATAGGGATTAACTGAGATTTAGAATTTTCAGCGAAAAGATTTGCGTTGATCCTATAATACGAACATTAAAAAATTTATAAGAATTCATAATAAACTGTAAGAGTGAATACTTACCATACAAAAATTTAGATTTTAAAACTATGTGTCGCAAAATCCTAAACTGAAATGATATAAAATAATTGTTTCGTTGAATCAATTATCCTGAGTCTCGGGCACTACTGCAAGAGTACCATTTAAGCGGGCTTCACTGATTTTCATAAAGATGAGCTCACAAATTCTGCTCAAGAAAAAGCTTTCTTCCACAAGTGTTTCTGAGCTTAAATCGTACAACGGTATTAGCTCTTTCATTGCATTGGTGAATAGCTTTGTTAGATTCGGATCAGTGTACATTATTTTATTTATATAAGCCCTTTCCTTCTCACGTATATTGTTAACATAGTTCACACTTATTTCTGTGAATAATCTCTCAGAGACCGTTGTTATGAACCAATTCCGCTTGAGTTTTTGCAGATATCTCTTTCGTAGTTTTTTTATTCCGACCATCACAATTAATAAAATAAAAGCACAAATAGAAATGTTAATTGGGTTGCCCAAAAACATTTCATACAAAGTCGGAGGTTTCTTTACGACTGGTTCAGAGTGGAGTTTTTTATTTATGTAAAACATAAAAAGGATGGTGATGACACCTAAAATTAAGCACACGATGTATTGGGTCTGCATATTTGTATTTCTTCGGTCACGGCGTTATTACGCTGTGGAGACTCTAGAAGAGGAAGAAATATTTAAGGTTTAAAATTAATTTTTGTTTAAATTTTAAAAATTAAGTATTACTTAAATAGATTTATGTTCTGGCTGTAGAAGAATTAGTTTGTATCCTCCGAATTCTTTCATTAATAGCTGTTTCACGTTCTATATGAAAATAAAGTTAGACAGATTATTTATAATATATAATAGTAGTGTTTTTAATAATATATAATTTAAATGATATAAAAAATATTTAATACCATCACAAATGAAATATATTTGCCCTTTTTATGTGCGTGCTCTCTTAGTAAAAGAGAATAAACTATTTTTCGCGCTTTTCACCAATATAATGGGACAACTAGGCTTAACGATAGTGTCTATCGTTTTATCTGTAAAAGATATATTACACTAAATTTATAATTTCCAAAAGATGGAACAGAGATTTTTTGTGAGTGCTGTCACTCTTTGGTATCAATAGACAATTAATAGTTCTTTGAAATTTTAGAATTGATCGTAAAACAATTTTT
>NC_051847.1:39638980-39809056 GCF_002237135.1 Teleopsis dalmanni
AAATAAAATACATTAAAAATTATAAAATAATCTAATCTCTAATCTAATCTAACTAAAACACAATAAAAAAGTGAACTAATATAATTTAAAATAAGATAAAGTAACTAAAAATAAAATGGCATAAAATAATGTAAATAAAATAAAGTAATTTAAAACAAAATAAAATAATAAAAAGAGAAATAAATAATTAATTTAATAATAAAATAAATAAAACAGAAAAATACAATAGAATACAATAGAGTAAAATACTGTAATATAAAATAACGTAAAGTAAAATAATATATATGAAGTAAACGTAAATAAATTAATATAAAATAGAAATAAATAAAATAATATAAAATAAAATAAAAATAAAATAAAAAAAAAAAAATTAAATTGAATTAAGTCCAAATGTAATTACTAGTCCAAGGAACATATATGTTAAACATATATATATTGGTCAAGACTATTGATTATGTTTATGTGTTTGGTGTGATTGAAAAAGAATTGTCTATTACAAGCTTCTCCAGTCCAGTACAACGGTTAATTTTGTTCTCTACTGCTCAAGACAAGAATTAATCAATAAAAAATGTGTTGTGTTTCATCACAAAAATGACAAGTTACACATATCCGAATGATAATTCGAAATTAATTGATAGAACTCGATTTTGAATCATCTACCTGTCAATTGATAGAACTTGATTTTAAATCATCCACCATCTGTCAACCATTTGTTTCAGTCTCTATGAGACTTACATAATTGCAAAAAAATTGTCTGGAAAAAAGCTATTAAAAATCGTCAAGATTTTTATTGGTAAGCTACCAAAGTTTTTCACGAATGGAATTATGACAAAAAGCTACCTATATACTCTACTATATACTTTAATAAAATAATGATTAAAATGAATGAAATAAAATTGTTCAGAAATGTATCAAAAACCTACGGGTATATTTTATATCACTTAATAGTTTTTCATATAACTTTAAAATTTTAGATTAAAATTAGCAGGTTTATTTTTAAATACTAAATACTTTTCTTTATATTTTAGTCACTTAATCTATATGGACAGCATTTAGATAATTATTTAATAATACATTATAGTCATAGCAGCTTCTTAAAAGTTGATTTTATTTACTATATTTATGTAATTATAATAAAAACTTATACTCCGATTGATTAATTAAACAAACTGCTTTTAATTCATACTTATGAAGTCATCATTATATCATTGAATAGACATAATTTAAATTTAATTTATTATGAGTTTTTCTATGATAGAAAAAATTGGACCTACAGTGGTAAGTTCACGTAGAAAAAAATAAAATTATTCTATATGTATTAATATGTATATATAGGCAATAGGCATGCATATGTATCAATGAAGATATATATATATAATGTTTGGCCAATAATAACTTCCAGTTCATTATCTGAAAAGTCACAGAACAATAAAGAAATCAAAGTGATCTTACCGTTCTAGCGATATAGTCAGAAAAGTCAATAAAATGAATCGTTGCTTTTCAGTAAATATATTTATTTTTTTATTTATAATTTGTTTAAAATTATCTGATGCTAGTTTTAATAGTAAGTGTGCAAAAAACAATTAATTGTCCTTAAAGTATATATTTACGATTACTCGATTTAGTAGTAAACTTAATTTGTAGTGAAATAATCACTGAATATATAATACATAATTTGTGAAAACTTAATAAATTGGACCTTGTGATATACTAAACTTAAATACTTTAAAATAAATATAAATAAAAATATATAAATATATTGAAGATAAAATAATGTTATTACTTGAAACATAATGATTAATGAAACGCAACCTAAAAGCACTTTTAATCAATAGAGTCCTTTTAAGCTTGAGTGATCCATTGGAACAAGCGTTCTATTGCAATATGATAAATTATTTGATTTTATAGCAGTGTAGGTCGGAATTCACATATTCCTTACGGAATATATATGGCATTTGTTTTAAGAGAATGCAAGTCTAGATTAGTGTGAGCATTCACAGAATCAAACAATTTTAGCCACTCTGTCTGTCCGTCTGGAAAGTATCCGTCTATAAAGCAAATGCTTCAAGGAAAAATGTTTCTTTCTATTTTTTAAATTAATTTTTACTTTTTACTTTTTGAGATAGGTATATAAAAAAGAAATTGTTGACGAGTTGTTGTTTTCATCATACTTTGCGGAAAGGTTTACCACAAAGTTCTTCTGCGTACTTCTGATGACTTGGAATATTGATCACTAAGTGCCTCTGCGTGCTTGTGATGATTTTAAGTGTCGATCCCTAACTGCCTCTCATTTTTTGAAAAGCATCGAAAAGCCACAGTGTGAGATTTCAATCCACTAAAACCACCTCTTCGGAGTGAATGGAGAAGATTTTCCAACAGCAATGTGAAAACTTCTTTCAAGTAATCAGGGGAGAGAGAAAGTAGGTAGACTTAATACCTAGTGAACTAGGTTCATCTAAGCCAGAAAGCAAGGGCATAAATTAGGATAAAATAATGAAATAATGAAAGGGGTAGGGTTACGGCTAAACAGCGGGGATGGGATCAATGACAAACTTTGTGACCGGGGTCACGAAAGCCGCGGTAATAAAGGGGAATAGAGAGAGGTTTGTGATCTAACTCGTCGAAATAATGGGATAGGTACTGAGGAGGTTTGAAGCGAAAGGCTTGAACAAGGTCTTCAGGAAGGTATTAAGACTAGAGATGTCTGCTGGGAGGTCATGGAGCCGGGTGATTTCTTATTTAACTGGTTACATGTAGGTTGAAAACTGGAAAACATTTCCATCCTTACATAGTAATGCAAAAAAAGTATTCCTAGAAAAAAATCCAGACTATATTAGATTTCATATAATTTTATATCTTTTCAATATATTAAACATATATTAACTTTGATTTCTAAATTTAAATATGATGAAGAAACTGTCATCTTACAAGCAGAAACTTTTTCTAATTGAAAGTTGAAAAATAAAATTTTATTTTTCATTAATTGAATTTTTCACAGATCATGGAGCCATTTCGAGTGTGGCTTAATACCCATCATCAAAGATATTTTGGAAACATTTCTTATTTTTAATTATTCGTTAATAGTTTCTTAGACTGGAAGTACCAACGTGTACCTTTAGGATGTGAAACTCAGATTTAGCGGTAATTAGTGAACCACACTTGTCTTACATAATTTTGGAGTAATTTGGACTTATGCTAATTGCCAGAGAAACTTCACTAAGAAATTCATTGCTTATATTATAAAAACGAATTAATTGTGTAAAGAATAATTGTGGAGACATTACTTATTACATGTTGTAATATATTTTTTTCTTATGTATAGACACTTTCTTAGGAATGAAAAGCAATTCTAACATTTTCAACGATACGATAAAGCGATGTTTTATATATTCATTTTGCGGAGATATATAAACTTATATACATATGAAAAAAATGACAACAAAGTCATATATTTTGCATATGTCTATTTGTGATAAAAAAATAGATGACTAATAATATATTACATATGTACAAAAGTATATGACGATGATAACTCCATTGAAGTTTTTATACAAAAAATAACCTTAACAATATATCTATGTTAACTTTTCTTTAGTAACTGAATACCTACAAATGCCGCCAATTACCCAATATGATGATTACGATTCGTGTTTATATGAGAACAATGATGGCCATGGAATTTTTTGTTTATCTTATACTGAAGTTGTTCCAAATAACAACTCACAAATTTGGCAAGCCATAGAAAAATATTCATATAACTCCAAACAGAAATACCGATATCGACACGATGTAATATTTATAGGAACTTGCATAGACCGTTGTAAATCTTTGGCAGCTACAATGGATCCATCGCAATTTAATCAATTCTATATTGGATCCACTTTAAACAAAGAAGCAAGTTATTTTAGAAAATACCTACATTACAAAATGATGGACTAAAATTGATTTTTCAATATATTCAGGTAGCAACGATACATGCCGGAAATCATTCTGCTAAATATCGGGAGAAATATGATGAGTTGATAAATAAATGTCTTAACCATGAATATCAAAATAAATATGGCTTGCAATTGCGTTCTAACATTGAATACTGTATAGATAGTAGAAAACCACAAGGCTATGGTAAATAAAAAATTTCTTTATAATAAAAGTGTAATATATCCAAATATATATATTCTTCTAGATACTGCAGATAAATCGTTCATATTTCTTGTAGTTTGCATAATATTTAGTTGCATTGTGTCAACTTGTTACGATTTCTATTTGAAGTCAAAGGAACCATTGGACTCACAGGCAAAATTTTATGAAATAAAATTAACCAACAAATGTAACAGAAATATATGAATCTGCACTTTGTGTCTAATTATTTAATATGTTTTTAATTCTAGTTCAAAAATTGTTAACCTCATTTTCTCTCAAAAGAAATTACCTTAAGTTAACAGACACCCAGTACAGAGGCACCGACGATTTGAAATTCTTTAATGGCTTAAAGGTAGTAGGACATTTACTAAGTATTTATGGACATTTCGGTACTTCGCAAGGAGGATTTCCAGTATCAAATTCACATTATTGTGAAGATCGCTCCAGAAGCAGGAGGGAACCATCTATGATACACGGAGTTGTGAATATGAACTCGATATTTTTATTGATGAGTGGATTTATGTTGTTTTATAACTTTAAGAATAGATTGAATATTAATTACAAAAGCAGTTGGAATCATTGTTTCAAAGTCATTGTGAAAGCGATTTTTTATCGTTATTTGAGGTAGGAACAATTGTGACCAGTACTCTTGTTAAAAATTTCATTGGTTTATAGTTTTATTCGTTTTGCGTATGTATCTTTAAAAATTATTTAAAAATTCGATAAACTTATTTGAAAATGTTTAGTAAATACTTTTTTTTTTATTAAAGGTTAATTCCATCTCTAGTTTTGATGATTTTTTTTTTTGGCACTCTTCTGGAACAGCTTTCAGATGGACCTAATTGGATTCATGCCATACAACATCACCAAACAAATGCTCGTGAAAATTGGTGGAAAAGTCTATTGTTCATCAACAATTTTTCCAATAGTGTATGTAGGAAAATGTAATAATTTTTTTACAGAACCCATTCAGGAATTTTTAATTACAGGCCTCGTTTCAAACTTGGTTCGTTGCTGTTGATATGCAACTATTTGTATTCTTTCTGATAATATTGACGTTTAATGCTAAGTACAATATATACAGTAATCATTAGTTCATTAATGTAAATAAAATTGATATATTTTTATAGATATCCTCAGTACAAGAAATTTATTTATGCCATCATTACTGCTATATCTATATTACTGCCCCCACTTTTGGCAAATTACTATAATCTTGTGTATAACACACTTGTTCAATCTGAGTAGGTGATAAAGCTTGTAGCCGTTATACATAATTATTATCTCAAAATATTTCGTTTTGTTTATAATAGAAGTCTACGATATATGGAGTATCAATACATTGGTTACAATGTAAAGGTACTCTATACAATATACAGCACTGTGGGCATATATCTATTCGGTATCATAACCGGTGAAATATATATGGAAATCAAAAGGAGAACTAATCACAAGTCGTTCAAGGGTGTCTTTATATATGAAATTGGTTGGTGGATCTTGTATGTTGCTGTCTCAATTTTACCAAGTTTCAAATTCAAATCGGTTGAGGACAATCCAGCATTGAGTAGCCTGACATCTCACATTCTTTGTAATATCTGGGCTGTGGGTTACTGTATATTAATTCTGGGCTTAACATTTAAACTTGGAGGTACAAATACTGGATTATATATAATTATGTATTTAATTATGATGCATATTTATTTTCTATGTGAAATATAGGAATTATGCGTATGGGTTTGAGTTCAGCGTTTGCGGTGAAGATGTCTAGAATTGTTTATCAATTATATCTCTGGCATATGGCAGCATTGTACATAATATATGGATATATTCGACAACCATTATATTCAAATGACTTACATTTTGTGAGTATGCTCTTCAGAAGACACGTTACCGTTTAAGATTAAATTCTAATATTCATCATTTAAGAATCTGCGCTTCATATTGTTCCAGTGTGTTGCCTGGAGTTTATCGTTCATTTTGACTCTCATATTCGAATACCCAATCAATAAAATATTTGATATTTTATTGAATAAAGGTTGGTTTAATATGTAAATAATATCAGGACTATAAATTATATTAAATGAATTTTATTATAATACTCATACATGATTGAATATATATTTATGCATGTATGTATAATTTAAGAACTTGTATTAACCATTTTACTTTTCAGAAAATATGATTGGAAGTGAGAACTCAAAATCGAAATAATTAGATGAGACCAATATTTTTAGAGGCGCAATATTTTAGTGGAAAATTATATTACATATATTATATGCTATAATATATACGCATGTTGAATACTTTTAAATTAGTTTTTTAATTTAAAGTTTTTAAACTTAAAAGTGTAATTCAATAAATCTCTTCATATTAAAATTATTTTTATTTGGTATATATAAGGCGTTATCTATTGTGTTTTTAATAACGTTATAGTTTATATATAAGATTTTCGGAATAAAGTGTTACTATTCTGAGTAGCGAGTAATGTTATTACAATAATCAAACATATTTTTTAATTGACAAATGCGCTGCCACCTTTCATAAACTTAAAAGGCGTTGATAACGTTAATTTTTTAATGACTTGAAATGAAATATAATTAAACTTAACTTATGACAATAATGAGTTAGAAATGATTGATTATTTTATTGTGAAGTGAACTAACGAAATTTGTTTCAAAGAGGGATTTGACAACATAAATGCCCCTTGCATTTTATGTTTTATGTGTAATAGCGACTAAAATGTGTTACCAGTTCATTCCTGAGTTCACTATATTATCAACTTGTAACTCGTCGCTGTCTTCACTTAAACGTTATTAATTGTCAAAACTCAGAGATATATATCAATCTTCTTAATTCTCTTCAACAAGTCGTTTTATTTCATTTTAAAATCAAATCCGTTGAATGGAATATCATTCAGTTGAAGTTAAATTTAATACCAAATATTATATTATTAGTATTAAATTTAAGCTAAAATTTGTGTGATGATATTTTATTTATCCGAGATACGTTTCTAAAACTTTTGACAATTTCTAATTATTCAATCAACAGAAATGATAGATTGCATAGGAGAGCTGATGGAACAGCAGTTGTGATGAAGACAGACTTACATCAACACTCTGAAATTAAAATCTCAAGTTTATTTGAATCTGTATCAATTTTTATAGAGACTAATAATATAAACGGTAAACTTTACTTCAGACATCTGACAGATCTTCTAGAAAGTCTTCAAGAAAATGATAAACCAATCCTATAAGCAGAAGAACCATTTAAATGGTTTTCACAGCAGATGGCCATTTGGATATTACAACCATAATAATAATAATAATATTGAACTGCATCTTTCTGTAAAACCGACTCATTATTGAAATAATGACTTCAATCATATATTAGACAATGGTATTTTTAAGTACTTGGATTTAAACTTTCATTTTTCAGTTCTACACGAGCTCCTCTCGATTGCTTCATTTTACGATTGAAAAAAAAAAATCAGTTATTGAATCAATCAATCAATCATGGGTAATCCTGTACCCATGAGAATAAGTTCTAATTGCCACCAATTTAAAGAAATTTTAATTGACAAAACGTTTCATAGAAACTTAAATAATGTTTTTCAGTTAAAATGGAGTATAAATAAGATCACTGAGAAAACTCAAATAGCAAGAGCATGTTGTCCTACATCTCATCCTATCTGTTCCTATAAAAACTTTAATCTTCCAAGAAACATAAAAGATATTATTCCGAAACGAAATCGACTAAGGAATTTTCCTTTTAGCACGGGTGATGCAGTCAAAAAATCGCAAGCTAATAGTCTCTTATTTATTTGGGTTCCAATATAAAATATAGAGCGACTTTTGAAATAACATTGAAACCCATTTGAAATTCAACAAAAGTTGTTCGCGGTCGAAGTTCTTCTAAACAAATGGTCACTTGTTTTTTCGACAAAACTGGTTATGTGAGTAGTTGCCACATAACCATAACGGATACTACTATAGGAAGGTAAAACGAACCATTCCGAATGGTATACTACCACTTGGTATTTGTTTACTCGAAGTACTCAGTGAAATACGGAAAACAAACAAGGATTGTCGGATCATTCTACATCTCCAGCAAGACAATGCAAGTAGTCACACATCTCGTCTAACAACCGACTATTTAAACAGTCAAAAAATTGAATCGATGGGTCATTCGCCGTATAGTTCTCAGTCCTGATTTGGCACCCAATGACTTCTTCTTCTTCCTGAACGTCTAGAATACTTGTAAATTGCGTGGACAAATTTTTGTTAGCGGATGTAGCCGTTGTTTCATTCAAAAATCATGTTTTGGAGGTTTTAATCATAAAGAAGAATACTTCAAGAAACAATAAAGCAATGTTCCACAATAAGTTAGTATTTTTTCATTAGTAGGATCAAAATATAAATAGTGACCTTTGGAAAAAAATATTAAAACACTTTTTGTATTGCTTTAGTTATTTAATAGATATAGATAGCATTATTAAATAATATGTTATCACAGCAGTTTTTTAAAATTTGATTTCAGTATATTGAGTAAAATTCCATTTATCTTATAAAGTAAATAATTAATACTTATAAATTTTTTTATAAGAAACAATTATACCTATAACTACAATCAGTTTAATTTCTATCAGATTTGACATGATATTTTTTAAACTCATATTGATTTTAATCAATATAATTAAATATTTATGCCATTAAAACTGGACCCAAAGTAAAAAGTTTAAGTATATATATAACATATGAAATTATAGACATCAACCGCTGCTACTAGTGAGACTTTAGCAGAGACTTAAGAACGATTTGTACATATAAATGATCAAGTACAGGTAAATTATTACTTCTCGATCATTGTTTCAAAAGTCGAGGATTAATAAACAAATCAAAGTCGTTTTACAGTTCTAGAAATATAGTCAGAAAAGTTAATAAAATGAATCGTTGCTTTTCAGTAAATATTTTTATTTTTTCTTTTATAATTTTTATAAAATTATCTGATGCCAATTTTAATAGTAAGTGTTCTCAAATAAAATTTCAAATGCTTAAAAACATGAATTCTTTAGAAAACAAAAAGAAGTAATTATTCTTAAAATATATACAAAAACATACTCTATATGGTAATAAAGGAGATTGGTGATCAATTTATAAAAACTACAATGAGCAATATAAAATATATAATACAAAATATACAATATAAAATATGACTTCACTATAGTCAAATTGGATATTTAATATCATTTGTGAAAAGTTTGAATAGAAATGCAATAATACAATATATATATATATATATATATACCTAAAAATAATATAATAAAATATATTTATATATATTATAAATAATAACATATTATATATAGTTATATATAAAAAATATACGTATATATGGGTGATAAAAAAATAAGTAAATAAACATTATTATTTTATAAATATATATAATAAAAATATATTTTTGTGCTAATTTTTCCAATTTATTTGCACTATTTTAAGACTTTAAGACTTTTAATCCTGAAAACTACCATATTAGGGGTCTATTCTTAAAAATATTTTTAATAATATTCTTCATTGGTTGACTTTAATAATCCGTGGTATCACAACACTCTATTAATTGGGCTTTGAAGAACAAGGCGTTGATTTCAACCTAATCTAACTGAATCTAACATTGATTGTGTGTGAAAATAAAATGTGTACTAAGTATCGGACTGTGAATGAATTTTAAAGGAGCTTTTAGAAAATAATCTATAAATCCACATAATATAAAAATTATGGTGCTTCTGAGAGCAGGTAGCAACATTGTATGTTATGTTTTTCTTGACTGCATATTCAAAATATCGCATTATTCCAAAGATATGAAAAAAGTTTCCATGTAAAGATTACCATGTTTATTGATTGGGCAGATCTAAAAGCGCATTTGACTTACATAATTTTGAAATGACTTGGAATTATGCTAATTGGCAGTGAATTAATAGTTCATTAACAAATTCATTGCCTACATTATAAAAACGAATTCATTATCCAGCTACAGAATAATTTAATTATTTAATTGTAGAAAGAATAATTGTGGAGACATTATTTATTACATGTTTTTTAAAATTTTTTTTCTTATGTATAGACACTTTCTTAGGAATGAAAAGTAATTCTAATATTACTTAACGATTCAACAAAGCATCCATCCATATCCATTTTGCGTAGATATATAAACTTATATACATATGAAACATATGACTAAACAAAGTCATATGCAAAATATAGTCTATTTGTGATAAAAAAATAGATGACTAATAACATATCTCATGTGTACAAAAGTATATGACGATGAAAAATTATAACTCCATTTATGTGTCTATACAAAATATAATCTTAAGAATATATCTATGTTAACTTTTCTTTAGTAACTGAATACCTACAAATGCCGCCAATTACCCAATATGATGATTACGATTCGTGTTTATATGAGAACAATGACGGCCATGGAGTTTTTTGTTTATCTTATACTGAAGTTGTTCCAAATAACAACTCACAAATTTGGAAGGCTATAGAAAAATATTCATATAACTCCAAACAGAAATACCGATATCGACACGATGTAATATTTATAGGAACTTGCATAGAGCGTTGTAAATCTTTGGCAGCTACAATGGATCCATCGCAATTTAATCAATTCTATATTGGATCCACTTTAAATAAAGAAGCAAGTTATTTTAGAAAATACCTACATTACAAAATGATGGACTAAAATTGATTTTTCAATATATTCAGGTAGCAACGATACATGCTGGAAATCATTCTGCTAATTATCGGGAGAAATATGATGAGTTGATAAATAAATGTCTTAACCATGAATATCAAAATAAATATGGCTTGCAATTGCGTTCTAACATTGAATACTGTATAGATAGTAGAAAACCACAAGGCTATGGTAAATAAAAAATTTCTTTATAATAAAAGTGTAATATATCCAAATATATATACTCTTCTAGATACTGCAGATAAATCGTTCATATTTTTTGTAGTTTGCATAATATTTAGTTGCATTGTGTCAACTTGTTACGATTTTTATTTGAAGTCAAAGGAACCATTGGACTCGCAGGCAAAATTTTATGAAATAAAATTAACCAGCAAATGTAGGAATATATGAGTCTGCACTTGGGTCTAATTATTTAATATCTTTTTAATTCTAGTTCAAAAATTGTTGACTTCATTTTCTCTCAAAAGAAATTATTTTAAGTTAACAGAGACTCAGTACAGAGGTACCGACGATTTGAAATTCTTTAATGGCTTAAAGGTAGTAGGACATTTTCTGAATACTTATGGACATTTTGTTGGCTCGCAAGGAGGATTTCCAGTATCAAATTCACATTATTGTGAAGATCGCGCCAGAAGGACTATGGTACCAATTACGATACACGGAGTTGTGAATATGAACTCGATATTTTTATTGATGAGTGGATTTATGTTGTTTTATAACTTTAAGAATAGATTGAATATTAATAATAAAAGCAGTTGGAATCATTGTTTCAAAGTCATTGTGAAAGCGATTTTTTATCGTTATTTAAGGTAGGAACAATTTAAAATTATGACCTGTACTTTTGTTGAAAAGTTCATTGGTTTATAGTTTTATTCGTTTTGCGTATGTATCTTTAAAAATTATTTAAAAATTCGATAAACTTATTTGAAAATGTTTAGTAAATACTTTTTTTTTATTAAAGGTTAATTCCATCTCTAGTTTTGATGATTTTTTTTTTTGGCACTCTTCTGGAACAACTTTCAGATGGACCTAATTGGATTCATACCATACAACATCACCAAACAAATGCTCGTGAAAATTGGTGGAAAAGTCTATTGTTCATCAACAATTTTTCCAATAGTGTATGTAGGAAAATGTAATAATTTTTTTACAGAACCCGTTCAGGAATTTTTAATTACAGGCCTCGTTTCAAACTTGGTTCGTTGCTGTTGATATGCAACTATTTGTATTCTTTCTGATAATATTGACGTTTAATGCTAAGTACAAAATATACGGAATTTATTAGTTCATTAATACTAACAACAATTATATATATTATAGATATCCTCAGTACAAGAAATTTATTTATGCCGTCATTACTGCTATATCTATATTACTGCCCCCACTTTTGGCAAATTACTTTAATGCCATATATTCAACACTTGTTCATTCTGAGTAGGTCATAAAGCTTGTAGCCGTTATACATAATTATTATCTCAAAATATTTTGTTTTGTTTATAATAGAAGTCTACGATATATGGAGTATCAATACATTGATTACAACTTAAAGGTGCTCTTCACACCTTACAGCACTGTGGGTATATATCTATTCGGTATCATAACCGGTGAAATATATATGGAAATCAAAAAGAGAACTAATCACAAGTCGTTCAAGGGTGTCTTTATATATGAAATTGGTTGGTGGATCTTATATGTTGCTGTCTCAATTTTACCACGTTTCAAATTTAAATCGGTTGAGGACAATCCAGCATTGAGTAGCCTGACATCTCACATTCTTTGTAATATCTGGGCTTTGGGGTACTGTATATTAATTCTGGGCTTAACATTTAAACTTGGAGGTACAAATACTGGATTATATATAATTATGTATTTAATTATGATGCATATTTATTTTCTATGTGAAATATAGGAATTATGCGTATGGGTTTGAGTTCAGCGTTTGTGGTGAAGATGTCTAGAATTGTTTATCAATTATATCTCTGGCATATGGCAGCATTGTATATATTATTTGGATATATTCGACAACCATTATATTCAAATAACTTACAGTTTGTGAGTACGCTCGTTTACCGTTTAAGATTAAATATTAATATTCGAAATTTAAGATTCAGCGCTTAATATTGTTCCAGTGTGTTGCCTGGAGTTTATCGTTCATTTTGACTCTCATATTCGAATACCCAATCAATAAAATATTTGATATCTTATTGAATAAAGGTTAGTTTAATATGTAAAGAATATTAGAAATACAAAATTCATTCAATGAATGTTATTATAATGTTCAAACATGATTGTATATATATAATATAATTTAAGAACTTATATTAATCGTTTCGTTTTTTAGAGAATTTGTCAGAAAATGCCAACTTAAAATCGAAACAGTAAGATGGGATAATTCTGGGTTTAATCTTTAAGTGGTTATGTTAAGAGGCACAATATTTTCCTAGAGAAATTTGCAACATATATTGTAATATATACGATTACTAAAAATATTTAAAGTATGTTTTTTATATTAAAGTTTCAATTTTAAAATGATAATTCAATAAATGTCTTTATATCAAGTTTTGTGTTCGACAATGTCATATAAAGCAAGATTTTAATGTTAAAGTGATATAATTTAAAGTGTTGCGTTATGGTATGTTACAATGTTACCAATCATTTGATTAGGCTTATATATGTCTTGCACATTTTTTTATTTTATAAATGCTGTCACCTTTTTCAAACATCTATAAACGTTTATGCCGTATATCTTTAAGTTAATTGGTATAAAATTAAATTTAAAAAAATAACAAAAGTTACAAATTAGTAATTATTTTCTTGCTAGTTAAACTATAGCAATTAATTAACAAGACTAATTTGACAACAGAAGGGTCCCCTGTATAAGTAAATATGCAATGGTGTTTATAATATACTCCAAATGTTTTGCCAGTGTACCAAGATTACTCTAAAATTAACAGCTGTTTTATATGACCTGACAGATGCTGTGTAGTTTGATTCAACATATGTATTTATGAAAATATAAACTCCCACTAAGAAAACTATAATAATATGTAATGTCTTTGAAAATGTTCGATTGGGTAACAATAATTGACAGATCACGACTAAATCTAGATTGAATTCAGATTTATGAATCAAAAGCACCATTAGTAATATTATGGTCAAAAATTAAGAAATAAAAAAAAATGTAATTTAAATACATTTAATAAAAAACATGTAATCTGTTAAAAAATACATTAATTCTCAACGAATAAACATATAAACAATATAACCCATTATATCACGTATGCTTACTAGTATTTTAATAGTAAAATTATTTTCTCCTCGTTATAAGTTACTACCTCTATAATCTATAATGAACATGTATATAAATATATATATTAAAATATAAAACATTAATTAATATTAAATATTAATTAATATTACTGTTAATTTTTGAACAAAATAATGTGTATTAATATACATTATGTTATCATTGCTACTATAAGGCCTAACAATGCCTTCACTGCCAAGCATATTAACTGTATTTACACTAACAACTACCACAATTGCGCTACTTTCAGTGCTTACACATTTTTTCATACGCAATCCTCATATGAGGTCAATATTAAATTTGAATAAAAATCAAATCTAAAGTCATTGGGAAGAACTTGTGCACACAAGCGAATCATATATTTCAAGAAAAATACAAAATACAAAAACAAAGTATATGGATCACCTTCAATAATATTTTCTCACCTACCCTTGCAAAAAAAAACCATTTAGTTAGTCTGCAAGAGCAAAGAATAGTAGAACAAGTGTTGTTGCTGTTTGTCTTTCCAGTTAGTAGCAAAAAACTTCATTTCGTCTTTGGCTTCCTTCGTACGCATGTTTTTGGCATACACAACAGCCTTTGCTCTAATATGATTAATGTTTTTTTTATATGGTTTTGCTTAAGCAAAATATGTTGTATTCGCTATTGGCTTGATTGCACTATTGATTGATCTGCACTAACAAAATATTAATGATCATACATGAAATAATAAGTTCGATTGTTGTTGATATGTTTGAACAGACATGTTTTCCCCATTGATAGCACTATTTAAGAACTTATGAGTTTTTTAACAGATATGATTCACTTCTTTTTTTTATATTACTATATTATGTATTTTATTATTATATATTATTTATATATTGTATTTTTTATATTTTATATTTATGTTGTTAATACATATTGTCTTTTTGTACTCTGTAAGTACTCTGTTATTAACATTTTCTGTAATACCATATTTTTTGCGATTTAAACTAATTTCACATTTCAATATTAAAAACAAATAATTATCTTTATAATATATTAAATATGTTGGTTATAATTATTTATAATTATATTAAATATCTTTGACGATTACTATATGCAAACCTAATAATCTTTTAAGGCAGAAAAAAGCGAATCAGTGCATAAGCACTTGCATGAAACCAGTAGAGGAACAGTTGCGGAAGAAGTGTGAACGGCGCGATTAGTGAAAATAATTCTATTGTTTATTTTAATTAATAATTGCAAATATTGTTGTTTTAATAACATTTAAACAAACAATAAATGCATTTAAGTCTGAAAAAAAGAAGAAGAAAACAAATATGCAAATTTCTTTAAATAGAATTAAATAAATAATTGCTTAAATAATTGCTGCAATGTATCAACGACTTCTGTGATAAAAATTGTGCCCCTTATTATGTTTTTTTATTGGTTTAAAATTATTAATAAATATCAAATTATCTATTAAACTTTTATTAACAGTTTAATGCAATAAAAATTATACGCTTTTGTTCTCCAAACCGTTATGTTTTTAAACAAAGTTTGATTTTCTTATTTATGTTTCAAAAAAACAAAAAAAAAACAAGGAATTACTCAAAACAAAAAATACTGCTTATTAATTCCAATATAATTTAAAGCAGAACAGCGGCAGAGGTAAGTGGACGTTTTTTTAACTAATGTATGCCAACTAAAAATATTAGTAAACATGTGTTATCTATATTAGAAAATCACTATAAAATAAGAGATATTTGCTAAATTTATAAATTTTATTTATAATAAATTATTTATTAATTTTCAATAATAATTTCTTAATAATTTAAGAATAATACACTTTATTATATATCGAATTTTTTATATTCAACATATTGTGCTAATATAGCAGTTATCGCTTATAACAATTTTAAAACAATTTTAATTAAATTTTAATCAGTTAATTAATGTTTATTCGTTGATTAATTTGATAACTAATATTAATATAATATTAATCAGTTAATAAAATTTAACTGATTAATTCCTAAAGCTCGAAAACAATGGAATAATCAGTAAACACGGTAGCTGCTTGATGTATTTTTATAAAATTATTTATTTTTCCAATTGGTCTCTTTTTTCCAACTGGTTTATATGACAATATTATTATATTGCATATAAAGGCAGTACTTGACATTGACTAGAGTCATCAAAAGCAGAAATGTCCAGATCTGATACGATCGCGAATCAGTGCAAGTTACTGTGCAGCTTGATGGGCCGCAGAAACATGTAGGTACATAGGTACGTTCATAAAAAGAAAATAAACTAATTTTTTAGTTTTTTTAGATTAAAAACAGTTGGACCGTTCATATAATATTATAAATTTCTCTGTTTTATTAGCGTGGTCGTTTTGTCATTGATGGCGGTTGCAGGTCATTTCATACTAGACGTGATTCAGAGATCTTTCTTATTTATTCTTAAACTTATGAAATTTTTGGAACCCAGTGTATGTCAGTGGAAAGAAAGTATTATATGAAAAGAATATAATTTATGCTTAGTTTTTAATTAATTTTCTGAAATATATTTGTTTTTTATTTCCATAAAAAGTATGCACTTCCCCCACTATGCACTCCCACTATATGTAGAGGTTCTATCAATTTTTTTTAAAACTTTTGAAACATATAATTCTTTGGGATCTTCTAAATATGTATACTTACAGATTGAAATATTCTTCCACTAAACAATTTTCTTTAAAATGAGATTTAAAAAATTTAGACAGAGGCAAATGTGATGAATTTGGTAGATATCATATAAGATTATACTTGTAACAAGAATAATAAAAGTGTTATACGACCAATTTTGTTGTAATAATTGTAGTTGATTTTTTTTTTCAAATAAAGGTTTTTGGTTTAACCTAATCAAAAAATAACATATTAAAAACTTCATAGTATAATACATCTATATCTAGTATATTAAAGTATATTAGTATATTAATGGGCACGCTTGGTGACCATTATTCAAATTTAATATTTATCTCATATGAGGTTGGCGTATGATAAAATGTGTAAGCACTGAAAGTAGCGCAATCGTGGTTGTTGTTAGTATAAATGCAGTTAATATGCTCGGCAGTGAAGGCATTGTTAGGCCATATAGTAGCAATGATAACATAATGTATATTAATAAACTTTATTTTGTTCAAAAAATAGTAATAATATTAATTAGTATTTAATATTAATTATTGTTTTGTATTTTAATATATATAATTATATACATGTTCATTATAGATTATAGAGGTAGTAACTTATAACTAGAAAATAATTTCATTATTAAAATACTAGTAAGCATACGTGATATAATGGGTTATATTGTTTATATGTTTAATTATTGAGAATTAATGTATTTTTTAACAGATGCAAATTACATGTTTTTTATTTCTTAATTTTTGACAATATTACTAATGGTAACAATTGTCGTTGATTTTTTTTTTCCAAATACGGGTTTTTGGTTTCACCTAATCAAAAAACAACATATTAAAAACTTCACAGTAAAATACATCTACATATACTAGATTAAACTATAATTAATATACTAGTTTAGTATATTAGTGGCATCGCCAATATTAGTGGTATACTCGTTCGTATTCATATATTTTCAAAGTATCTACTTTTGTCTTCAATATAAAAATTTTCAAACTTGGTTAAAGGCTTACATTACACAAAATACTATCTTCTTTACAAAATCCTTTACATCGATGAAGACAAAAATTTATTATTTCGTATGTATAACAATTTGTGGAATTTCGGATTGGTTTTGTATTAAAAACCCAGTTTAGAGACTAGACAGTGAAGTATTTTCTTGTTTTTATGTGGTTTTCAGCATCTATTTTTGCACTTCAGAGTGTGTAAAATACGAACTCGTACAATTGTAGCATCTTCAGATGAAACGAAATAGGATTATTCTTCCAAATATACAGCAAGAAAAAGTATCTTTAATGTATCAAAAGTGACACAATTAAATAAATTATTGACATATATATGAGTTTATATGAGTAAACCATATGAGAATTTAGTTGTAAAATGTGTTTTATAATGCCAGGTTGCAAATGTTCACAATCTTAAAAATATTTATATATCTCACTGATTAAATTCCTTTTTGATAAAATTTACATATATAATATTTTGCACAGTGTACGCATAAATCATGCAGTCTTTGTAAACTCTATATTATGCATATCCTTTGGTATAAGAGCACAGGTTCCTTATTTAAGCTATGAATGCATTTATAGGTCACATTTTGTATACAGTTAAAGTTGTAAATACTTTTGTAGTACACTTAAGTTTTTTATTATTAATATTTTTTATAAATAATTTAACAAGTTTTATATGGAAAAACTATTTTATTTTCATATATTTCACTATAAATATTTGAACTATATGCCGTACTTTACTTTTACACTTCAATATTAAATATTTATTTTATTACTATATTAAAAATTAAATTTAAAAGGTGCGTAAAATTGAACTAATAAATTCATAAAACAAATTAATTAAATGATAAATTTCATATATAACATATCAAAGATACTAGTTTTTTCTCTACATAATTTCTATCTCACATTTCCTCTAGAGAAATTAGTATAGAGTTATTCATTCATTGGTATCTACAATAATGTAGATATGACAGAACTGTCACTTAAGGCATGGAAAATGAATTGTTTAACCGATGTTTAACAAACTAAAATTGTGAAACCTTACTGTAAGATTAGTAACAATTTTTTACATCACTTGTTACTTAATAATGAAACTAATTTTTTACTTTTGAAGCAATTTAGAACCATAAGTAACTATCAAAACTAATCATTGTATTCATAAAATATCACCGAATGGTATAACATTGAGTCTAGAGATGATTTGGAAGTGTGGTAGGCACCCATACTTTTTAAAATCGTCAATTCTTATCCACAATTGGTAGTTATGTGACTAAAACTATAATTGATTATTCCTATAGAATATGGAAGTATATTCCATGTTCTAAAAATGTGGATGTGAAAGATCAATACTTTGGAGAAAATATTACTGCAACATCGCAAGCTAAACAACGCATCTGTTTCGGATTAGTAGCCGGAGACACTTCCCTGACTATTAATTTAAATGGCCACTAAGATCATTCTATTTGGCATCTTAGTATATTTTAAAACATTTACTGTAGAATGCAGTATGCATTAAATAATAAAAATACTAACTGCTACATTAGGTTGTTGCGGTTAAGATGATTTCAAAGTCTGATGCTAGATGACTGATGATTTTAAGAAGATTACATGGTACCTGATAATAGAATTAAACTTTGAAGGACAAACTGAAGTCAGTTGGTAGGATAAATACTTCGAGCACATTTTTTAATCAATCGTACAAAACTTTACAGAAGGATTTTAAGAAGGATTTAATTCACCAACGTATTCACTAATAATAACAAGAATGCATAAACCACAGTTACAAAAATTTACTTAACTACTTGAAATTGTTTTCGAATAAGCATTTATTAATAAAATTGTCTTTAAGCTTACATTATTTTGCATTAAATATCTACGACTGTAACAGCTTACCAGTAATTTATAAGGATAACTTCTATTAAAATATATTTGAGGTCTTACTATAATGTTCTAAACGTGTATCAGTTCCTTAAGTAAATCTGTCCTCACATCCATATTTTGCTATGAAAAGTATTGTTAATTATTTTAATAGTTCATTTAAATAAATTTTACCATAAAAAAGCGACAAAGCTTCTCTTAGCAAATCACGGGCTTCCGCGTTGTACATTAGAAAGCATTGAGCAGTTCTTGTTGTCGTCAAGAATGTTTCTCGTGCTACCAGAAGTCTTTCTTTCAAACTGCTATTATTAAGTGTCTCTGTAATGAAGAACATATCATTATCCGTAAGGTCTCTACGCAAGAACGTCTTAAGTAGCCTAACAAAAGTTTCAAAGAAGTAATCATATAGTGACAAGTCATTGTTCACTGTTTGGTTTGATTTTGGTTTAGGCTCATCTTGACACGCATGGAATATACACCACACTATCAGGGATATCATTGTAAATCCGAATATATATAGCGAAATGTTATACCAAGGTGTATTCTGATAGTTGTTAAAGAGAGGGTAAATACATGACTTTTTTGGATTGTTGTATGTTGGTAGAATGGTAGTAACAAATTCCATTGCGAAAATCCAAGAAAAAACTGTAAGCAGTAAAAAGCAGATTTAATTTAATTAATTCAAAAGTATATATAAATTTATTGTATTAAACTAATAAAGACTGTCAATTTAGTGACAGCACCTTATTGTGTCGTATGTTCTTTACTTGTGATTCATAGACAAAAAAAAATGTGTAGTAATTTCTTGTCTGCTAGGAAGAGAAATGAATTTGAGGAAGAGGAATTTTTTTAAAAGGTCGACATTTTGTAAATTGACAGATGATAGTATATTTAAAAAATGACCATTTTACCAATATCTTTCACGTGGATCTCCAACTTCTATGCTTTAAAACCTGATAGAACTATTTGCAGTCCTTCCTTGTACAGATGTGAGGATCATCCAAAAGTAATCTACACAAAGCAATTTCAAAAAGTTTTGGACATGACATTTTAATTAATTAAACTGAATTTAATAGATTAAAAAAAATATGATCTATTTTTATTGAAAAATTAATTATATCTAACCTGAAAGATTGCAATTTTTATTTTTAACTTCACAGTTCTTGTAGAACCTTTCACTTTATAATTTATTTGCCAAAACTCTTGAAAATCAAGTAAATTATTTTTGTTACAGAATTTATTATATATTATATACGATATTATTGACTTGGAGTATTACCACGTAATGACTAATAAAAATTTTGTATATAATTACTTCCAAAATTTTTTTATTAATTTTAGATATTTTTAACAGGCAGTTTTTAAAATTTTAAAATCTAAAACGAAAATTGACAAAATATTTTAACTTACACCGGTAAATATATATTTTAAAATAAAATTATTGAAATGACATATATATTTTTTTTTAACAATCAAAGCCTATTTCTTTTAAAAGGATCTGTCTTAAGTATTATTAAATTCAAGGTTTCAAGGTTTTTGGATCGAAGATGGTGTACAATTTTTTTTTACATTTTGCAGAATCTTTTCCAATATTATAATTAGAAATAAACAAGTGAACCCATATTTAAATATACCATCAGTCATCCAACAGATATTAGGTTAGGGCTGCTGCAAATTAGTTATTGATACCTATAACAATAGAAGATACCAGAATTGTATGGACTTATTAAAAGAATAGCTTACAATCATTACAGAAATTTTAACAGGACACTGTAATCTAAAACACTACCTTTCGAGACTACGCATCTATATGGATGCCATCTATAAATTCTGTGCAGAAAATGAAAATTCAGCCAAATATGTGCTGTTGGAATGCCCTAGGTTAATACACACACGGAATAGTCTTCTGGAAATGGATATCCTTACGGAAGAGGCAATAAAAGTGTGTAAAGTAAGTTCTACACTACTTTTTATTGACGCAACAGGGCTTAGGGACGTACTTTGAAGTAGGCACAATAAAGCTGATGGTCATAGTGCTACATTCCTCTCACAAGAACCGTATGTCACCGTCTGAGATTTTAATTAAATAAGACCACCTTTAAGGATTGAGCTGAAAAGAGCTTAGCCATCAAACTGTACAAGTCTTCCGGTTGGAACCAGTAATATGGGGTTGAAACTTAAGATGCTTCTGCATATTTATACATATTTTTGATTATATATAAAGCTTGTATATACATATGTATGTTTATAAACCGTTACAAATTTAAATAATATACAACAAAATAATTTGTTTAAAAATTATTTTAAATAAATTGGTTAGTGGACACTACTTAGACATGACCGATTAGATAAAACCGATTCGTTAAGCGTTTTGTGAGCAATACTGAAAATCAACTATTATTTGATTACTAATATTTTGATGTATTTTGATGGCGATGATATGAATCTAGAAGAATAAACAAAGATGTTAAAAGTTATAAATAATTTTATCTAATTTTTAATAACGCAGAAATCCTTTAGATCCTTTAGCAATTATCAGCAGAAAACAGTTGGCTATAAATGTACCAAAAAATTAATGTTCACAATATAAACTAAAATAATTGTGTATTTTCCAAGTCACTTAAGTCAACTAAGGAATCATGTAGTTTCAACTACAAGCTTTTACTGCGTCAGCATGCTTCCTCGTCCTTCATTCCTTATTTAAAATTAATATTTCTAATTAAACTCACAATCATTTTTTGACAGCTATTAAATTTGCAACTGTTACCATTTCGACAGATAGTAATGGATGCCCTTTGCAGGCGGGGCGAACATTCAATTAAATCACTAAATATTTTTTTCACTTGCCCTTCATTTTACTACCCCGTAAAAGGTGGTAAAGTAAGCAAGTTCAATCGCAGGGATGGTATCCGTACGCAGGTTGGTAGGTTGGCAATATTTAATGTGGAAGAGTGATGCTAACATCAGCGATTATAACTGTGCAGATTATGAAGTTAATTTATCAGAAGTTAAGCTAAATTTTGCTATACTTAAGCTGCAATTCATTAACTTATTTAGATGTAACGCAAACATTTACCTGGCATGTCCTTGCAGAAGCCAGGATGATGGGGGTCCTGTGTATTATTTTGCTTAATTTTGTGTTTTATGTTCGTTGAGTTTTTTTTTCCTTTCATTATCGTTGATTACAGACATTAATAAGAAGATTTCAGTAAGAGAAAAATTTGTTTGTTTTGTAGATAAGAAGCGCATAAAGCGTTTTTGTTTCTCTTGTCTGTAAGCAGATTTCACCTTTCCATTTAAAGCATTGTGTCGAGGGTTTCTATAAGAATATTTTGTACTTTAAATGATTTTAATATATTTTTTATTGTGTACATTTATTAAAGTTGTACATCATTTTCATATAAAAATTTGCTTTATTTAATTATTATTTCGATTCAAATACGTAACTTCTATTTATGTTGTTGTTGTAGTGATTTAAGGGTGCTGTTAAGTGCAACTTTCCCATGTATGAATGCACAATATTTTGTCAGATTTTCTTATATTATCGTAATTTTCATACTCATTCTCATTGAATTACACGCGTTTAATCAACATTTTCAGTCGTTTGTTTATAAAGTTTTATCGGTGATAACGAGTTTTGTATATATCACATCGAACAGCGTCTATTACAAAAGTTTTCGCCTCATACCATTTAGTAGCGCGTCTCACTGCCGCTATAGATTTTGCAGTATTTTAAGACTTTATACTGCTTCCTTACAGCCACAGTCAGAGACTGGCAATCTTGTTGCCTAACCCCATGTTACCATGTGAATTTTGTTTTGAATCCTTGTCGTTTATCTTACAAAACACACTCACACTAATTCGCAAAAGTATTATTTTTCGAAACACTCGTTTATTGTAATTGGGCCAATGGCATTTTCCGAAAGTAACATTGCGTTTTTCATTTCAGACAAGAAATTTTCTACAAACAACAAAACAAAATAACAACCAAAAATGATAAAATAAGTTTTCGTCTTATAAACAAGCATATCAGCTACAGCATAGATACATACCATAGATACATTTGCCAACAATGCTTTGTGCCAACCAACCAACCCACCTATTTGCTCACCTCCTATGCCATTCATACTCGTACACCCACTCCAGCCAACGGAGCCTTAAATTTGAAGTTTTATATTTTATGACAGACGTATATAATTACAGTTACTCTCTCCTCCACTTTCACTACACTTTCTTTTCTTTTTTTTTGCTATCACTGCAAAAACTATTCAGTTCAGAGTGTTGGCTGGGGTGGAGACTTAAAAAGTTTATTATTTTCGCAGTCAAAATGTGAGATTTGTTAGTTAAATTGCTTTGGAAATGCTTTTTAGTTGAGGTTGGTTTATATTTTGTTAGTAATTTGTGAGTTTGTTGTTGTGTAAATGTTAATCAGGCGAAAAACTGCTATGAAATTAAGTTCAGCGCTACATACTTTAAGGATAAGCACATTAAGTATTAGTATTGTTTCATAATGATAACATTGATTTTGTTTTTAGACTACTTTAATAAATTTCTACTTCATCATAACTCAAGGAAATCGGTGGCCCATATTATTTGCCAGTATTTAGCACTGATCAGATAAAACCAAAATTACTTAAACTACTCGTAACTCTCGGGGTTAGATGATATTAATGATATCAATGAAAAGAGTACCGAGATTACTTTATAGTGCATACTCTCTGTTACTGTCCAGCATTGATGAAACTATGGAAATTATTTCTCAGCGACTCGTAGCTCACAGCTTAAGATGTCGCATTTTTTCCAATGAGTTGCGAAAGTACTGTAGTTGAGTATATTATCTACCAGCGTCCAGTATTGATAAGACTATGGGAAGTATTTCTAAGCGACTCCTAGCTCATAGGTTAAGATGTGACATTCGAAGACGAATTGCGAGAGTACTGCACTTTGCTAATCTTCTTCTTTAGATGGATCAACTTTTCCATTTGCTAACTCCAAAAAGCCTTAAGATGTCGCATTAGAAAAAGAGTTGTGACACTACTGCAGTCTACTAATCTTCTACTGCAGATGCGGTGCTTTTTCCCATTTGCTGGTCTACTTGAGGCTCTTTCTAGTCAGCCAGTCATATCTCACTTAAACTAGTTTTCTATGTATCTATTTTACCATTTAAAAAGTAGTCAGGAGAATGCAAAACAATTTTTCGATGTGTCTGAAGTGATTTTTCGAGACAATCAAGAAAATTAACTACTTAATTGTCTAAATGTATTTGATTTCAGTTCGATGTCGCTTGAAGAGACACCGATCGCTTTATTATCACTTGAATTGTTCAAATTAGTCCAACTCTATCCTATCTTGAACAAGGGATCTTGATAGTCAGTACATTACCATTGTACTTATAACTTTCAAGGTTTTCGTTGCTATGATCATGGAAATGGAATCAGCTTGATGGTTATTTATACATGCTCATAATAACTTGAGTGACATTAAGTAAAAGGGAGACGCCTTTTACTTTGATTCTAGAACAGGTTTTATTAGTCATTTGATCTATTCTTAATACAAGTACTTTAAGTATTTATAATGTAAAATAATGTTATTGAAAATGGTAGTTGCCCAAAATATTCATTTAACTATCCAATACTTTTCCAAAATGCTTAAAGCAAATACCTGCTGCTCAAAAAGTATCCAGATTTTGTTGTTTGTTAACTACTCCTTAAGTAATAGACCTTTTAAAAAAATATTTTTTTTGTTATGTCGGTACACCCTTTCTTGACATATGGTACAAATTCGAGTCTCATCTGTCAATTAGTTTGTTTACAGCAGCTGTTAATGTGAGACTACCTCAAGTGCATTTAGCGATTTTTACCATGGATAATTCTTATTGTACGCGATTTTTTGACCAAACACGACACCACTGTCATCGCTCAGGCACCATATTCGCCAGATTTGGCGCCGTGTGACTTTTTCCTGTTCCCGAAACTTAAATTGCCCTTCGTGGTAAACCTTTTGAGTCGATTGAATCGGTTAGAGAGAATTCGCCGAAGGAACTAAAAACCATACCTTCACGGGCCTACGAAAAGTGTATGGAATATTGGGTTAAGCGTTGGCATATATGTATCGCTTTAGAAGAAGCATATTTTGAAGGAGATAAAATAAATTTGGAATAAAATTTAAATTTGTGTGTTTTATTTACATAATCCGAGTACTTTTCGAGCGGAATAAGTTCTTTTAAAGAGAGACGAAACTACTAATAGCTACTCTTTGATAAGAACTATACAGCTACATATACAATAACGGATTCGGGGATATATGTATACTCTTCTTCTGGCAATATGATTTGCATATAATACACTGCAAAAATATTGTCAAAAAAATATTTTGTGGTTATTGTAATATTATCTATGAAATCGAATTATCGTTAAGTACATACTAGTGTTTTTTTATTACTATATTTTCTAAAACAATGTTTATCAGTATAATAGTAATTACAAAATTCAAGAATAAATGATTCAAAATTAGATATCTCAATAACTACAACACTAAGTCTCTTAGTGTCATTTCAATCACTTCAACACTTTAACTTTAGTGAATGTTTATAATGCAATGCCAGTTTAATAGTCTATAAAACTATTATCTTCAGTGTATATCTAAAAGTATATTTATTTCATGTATAATTTATAGCTTTACAGAAGCTTAAATACTACAAACTAACATATTAAATGTACCCATAAATTAATTTGACATGACAGAGACAATTCATTTTACTAATGAAGTCATTGCCAGAAATTTTTGTTCAACTCAATTTTGCTAATTAAAGTTAATTTTTAAATTAACATGGAAGAGAATACGAGTATCTCGAAAAGATCCACGAGTTTTTAAAAATTTAAAAACATTCAAAGCATTCCCAACAATTAAAAACTTGAATGTAAGATAGCAGATACATTTACGAGGGTTCTCAACAAATTCTCTAGCCTCAAGCGAAAGGTTGCTTAGCGCTTGATAAAAACAATGTCTAACTTCTTTGGAGTCTAATTATAAAGGCAGCCCAAAGACATTGACGACGTCAACCAAGACAACACGTAATTGTGTCAACGTAACCAAGTCACTGAATTCCAGTAGCAATAATTTTTAATGAATGCGTTCAAATAGTTGTCATTTAAAATGGAACAACTATGAACCCAAAACAGAGATAGTGCAATCCATCTGTCCTTCGTCAAATCAACGTAATCGTGTGAATTCTTCTAGCACATAAAAAATATACATAGTAGAGAATAAATAAAATAATGAAAGTAATATTAAAAACAGAATTATAAAAAACAAAAAATAATAATAAAAATATATTCTAAACTAGCTTCACGGGGAAAGAAAAAAAAGCAACTTTTATAGGTAAGCAAAAAAAATAATAAATTGGGGAGTACTCATGTCAATCATAATGTTAAGAAAGTAATATCTAGTATCAATTATTAATACAACATACTATACAATATACATTCATATAGTACTATATTATAATATTCTACAACGAATTTTCTTTCTATTTTAATTTACTATTAAATTAATAGCCAACAAGCCCAGGAATCTATCCTTACTTTAGTTTTTAATTCCACATCACTGACTAATATTTTTAAGTATCTCTGCCGGCATATAAAGGCTTAATAATTACAAATAGTGCTCGTCTTAATTTGTGGCTCAATTAAATGCGGTGTAACTAATGTCACACGTGCCGTTCGCATATAATTGCCTAGACATGGGGCATTTCTTGACAGGAAGACGCAGTGTAGAAGCAACATAAAAATTATTTCACTTGAGCAGAATAAACTTAAGAACTCGTTTTGGGTTTTAGTAATTAAGACATCAACATTTCCAGCAATTATAAGAATCTACAGCAATCATCTTTATTCTGCCTAAGTGAGGCATTATGCTCTGCTCATGTGAGTTTTCAGTCGTTTTTCGTTTAGAGATAATCTTACACATTCTCATTTATTTTTGAGCTCAATTGCATTTTACGCTATGATTTGAGTTAATTGTGAAAATATCAGTAGTTAGTTTCCTCTATACATACATAAGAATTATATAAACTTCATAACAATAAGCCTATAATTACTACATACAATGGCTAAGATAGTTGAGGTTCTTAATCCATTTTATGCAACTTGAATACTCATTTGGAGTAGTGTGTACCCAATTGACAATTGTAATTTTAAAATTTATAAAATAAGATGACATTGAAAATTCCCAACCCCAAATCTACATAATACTTCATACAAATTTCTTAGTTCAAACTGTCTTTAATTAAACATAAGTAGTTACTCTATACATACAAAAACACTATATTTGTAAGCTATCGCTTATATACTATTTAAATCGTAAATAGACTACCTTATTTGAAAATATTTTAATTTGGAAATTTTGCTAACTGTATGGAAGACAAGACTCACTTAGCCACTTAAACTGAGTTCTATGTGATAGCAAGATCATAAAAGTACAATATCCGCTCTATAACTCTTAATAGAGTAACCTTATTATATTTTTGACTGATCCTACAGCCGTTTTGAGTATTGTCAAACACCCATCATTAGTGTCTTTTTGGAATTATTACTTATATTGAATTATTCGTAAATAATTCCTTGAGACTGCAAGTACCAACTTTTCAGATTCAGAGAGAGTAAAATAAGCATGACATTCGCTGTATTACATTGGTACATTAGGTTTTATATACAAAAAAGAATAATATAAAATCATGCAAAAAATAATACTTTTACCAAAGCATATTATTGAAATTTAACAATTAAAAATAAATATAATTATTTAAGTTAATTAATCAATTGGTTAGTGGTACCACAACAGCTCATTATTTGAGCTTAAGTGAAATTTCTTGGTCACAAAGTCGCCATTCTGCCCTCATCTAACCTATTAGTTTATGAATTCGTTCTAATATAACAAAGCAAGTGAATTTATTATTGAACTTTCACAGAAAATGAGCGAAGCCTCCAAGTCAAAACATCTATGTGAAGTACAGCTTTGGGTCAGTTGCCTAATAAGCACTGACACTGAGTTTAAAATTTGGCAGGGTGTGAGTTCAACCCTTGGTACTAGCGGTGTTAGAAATTTAATGACGAATAATTAAATATTACAAAAAGATCGCTGATGATTGCTATTTAGCAATACTCAAAACAGCTGTATGGTCATTCAAAACTTGAATTAATTAAAAATAATAAAATTTTGTTGTTGCAATTCACTATTATTCGAAAATCTCTCTATTGAAAAGTATAATTTATATTAAGAAAATAATTTCTTTACTTATAACACATTAAAAATCAATTTAGTATCCATATTTGTGTATATAAATATTTATATAGCTAAGGCCCACAGCAAAAAGACAAAGATCACTTAAGTCCTAAACAAGGGGTCCTATTGTGAAACCACATTTAAAAGTACATGGCAGCTGCACGAAGCAGCTTGATTAAAGACATTCCTTTTTGTATTAAAAAGCCAATTTGTCTTTTCTATATATTATGCAATGCATTCAATATATATACTTTAAATAACGGTCAAATAATAAAGAAGAGTTGACTTTATAGTAGGCATGACTTTCAGACTTTCTCCTGTGTTCTATATATGTAGAGATTTAGTCTATGTACGAACCAACGCTATTCTTGTGCTACCACAATGGCCCATTAATTGACCTCAAGTGTAGTTTCTTGGATACAAGGCCTCCGTCGCAACCTACCTTACATATATACTTCTAAGTATTAATTATGCTAACAAATTAAGTTTAATTAATAATTTACGTAGTTATCAGTTTTATTTCAACAAAAATTATAAAATTATAAGTCAATCCATGCAAATAACCAATATTGGTTCGTGTTGTCTTAATATTGATCATGTTATTCAAAATATTTTATTAAGGATATTAAATCTTTGTTAACAAATTTTATTTATTTTAAAAAACAAAATTTTAAACATAAACTATTAAATTTTAATTAAAGTAAAGAAAAATATGGAGAAATCCGGCGATCTCGCCTTTCAAAATTATTGTGACATTAAATTATTTAAAAAATTCGAAACCTAAGAATTTCAATGTTTCAACGAACAAAATGAAAACAAATTATTGACGAGGAAAAATTTTGTATCTAACATTAGAAAACTTGTATGTTTTACAGCCAATAAAATTGCATTTTTCACATAATAGAGCAAAAGCCATAAAGTTTCGGTGTCGGTACACATTTGGAAAATTATGGCAGCTGCTCATGTTAGCAACTAACGTGTCTCAATGCCCGATGCTTTGGGTTCATAGCTCCACTACGACTGCCTTTACGATTTTGTGACAAGCGCATATAAAAAGAAAAATATTTTGTTGTAAAATGTGGAATCACATAAATACCAACATCAGATACTATATGCACTTATAAAAATTTTTAATCGTCATAAAAATTACCAGAATTTGTCCGAATGCTTGGATGAGGCATGCCTAAATCTCAAATGGAATTTCTGGAATATATTCACACGTTGTAGCTGCACTCGACACAGAATTAGTTTTATGAAACCAAAAGAGATTGGAGAACTTCTATGCGCTATAAAAGCTGGTAACAATGGATGAAATCATAAAACATAATTACAGTTTCAGTCGGTTGAATAAAGCATGAAGATTATATGAAATGTACCAGATATGCGTATTAGACGCATTGTGCGGTGATGAGTCCACTTAAGCAGTTATTTATGTAAAGTTCGGTTTAATTCCTATGTTAGAATTTCAGTTTATGTTCAATGCTCTGCTCTTGTGAACTCATCAGGCTTAGTATTAGACCGGAGCTCGAATACACAGAATAACAGCATCAGAATTTTTTATTAAAAAACTCAATGAAGAGACGTAAATTTTCTCACATGACTTTTATTGTAACTGAAGATTTGTTGTTGTTGTTGTTGTTGTTGTTGTTCATGTTAGGTATGCTGTATTGTTTTTCATATTTACCTTAGTTCATTTCACAGTTTTTATGATTTTCTCCCTACACACACGCCTTTTAAATGCTATTTTATGTAGTTTCATATGCTTTCTTATTGCCATAAATGTATATCACACTTGACTTGTGTATCATACTTGACCCAAATGTGTGCGTTTATGCATAAATGGGGTCATAAAATTCGTACAGGACTACATTGTTCCTTTGCAGGCAAGAAGGATTTACATTGTTTTCGGTTTCGGTTGCTATTTGTGCACATATTTTTAATATGTTAGCTTTAGTGCCTCTCTGCAGAGTATTTCTTAGTTACCTCACATTATTGTTTGAACTTTTGTTATGATTTACCTCATCGTATTCACGTCATATCAAGTTGGGTCAAGTATGCATACGATTTTCGAATTCCTTCAATAAAAACCAAAATACTAACATGAGTGTGTAAATAGGTTTTGTTGCTTACTCATAAAATAAAAAACAAAACTACTAAAACAAAAATTTATCGGTATAATAATAAAACAGAGAAGTTGAAATGAATTAAATGTACTTACATTAGCACTTTCGACGCCACTCTTCCATATATAAAAATACTTACATACTTACATTATATTTATAAAAACATTTATAAAAACACAGTCATAATTTAATTTCACTCGTATATATATAAATATACCTACAAAAACATACCATACATAGTAGCCCATAGTTTGAAAAGCGCCATCTATCTACAAAAAGTTTAATTAAAACTTCAATATTCTTATTCCTCCTCTTTTATAAAAATACAACCATAATTTAATTTCACCCTTACATATATAAAAATACTTACATACACATAACACACATAGTAGCCCATAGTTTGCATAGCGCCATCTGTCTACAAAAAGTTTAATTAAAACTTCAATATTCTTATTCCTCATCTTTTATAGAAATACAGTCATAATTTAATTTCACTCTTCCATATATAAAAATACTTACATAAACATAACATACATAGTAGCCCATAGTTTGATAAGCGCCATCTATCTAACAAAAGTCTAACTAAAATTTCTATATTTGAATTCCAAATTTTTTATTAAAATATAGTCACAATTCAATTTCCATCTATTGATTTACTCATTGTTTGTAAGTATTTAAAGATCACATCTCAATGTATTTCTGAACAATGTAAAGAAATTAGCGATCGTATGGTCATTAAATTGTTTCCAAAGAAAGGGATTAAAAAAACGAATACTCCTATTCATACAATGTGAATCAATGATTTATAAGTGTACTGATATGTTGAGTTTTAGAAAGAATTCACATGGATTCGCATGGAAGACTTTTAAAGACTAAAACTCGTCTCAAAAATATAGAAAATTGGAGGTTTTGGAAGATTGGTTCACATGGATTCACGTGGATTCGCATGGAAGACTTTTAAAGACTAAGACTCGTCTCAAAAATATAGAAAATTGGAGGTTTTGGAAGATTGGTTATTCACCGCCAGCTATTTAGAAAAATTTCTAAATTTTTTGTATACAATGCCACCACATTGTATGCAGTAGTTGGATAGCATGATAAGTGAATAAACTCATGATGCCAAAACCGATGGTCAGTGAAGCGATAAAGGTGCTTAGCTATCCGTGGCTGACTTCATTAATTGCTGTGAACATAAAAACTTCAAGTTTCAGAGCGAAGAAAAAGAGACAGCGATGTTTATATTGACCTAATATCCAACACTGGCCATTGGGATGGCAATGACTTGGCAGTCAACCTGAAGCTAAATGAGCTGTTTGCACTAACAAGAGGTGTCCAAGAATCGAAGAACGGAAAAGGACCTAACGTTACGTGGTCTACTTCAGCTAAATTTTCACTTCAGGGGGGTCGCTATTTGTTCCGCAATATATATACATCAGTTGGTACGTACTTAACACAGACATTCCGATAACTTTACAGACCAAAAGACTAGTTGGTCTATGTCAACTAGTTAAACCTGATTTAATCTAAGCAATCTCGTATAAAATTTGAAATAAAACAAAGTTGGCACTTTTTATCGAATTCAATTATTTTTTTTAACATAATTTTTTTTTTATTTGAAAAATATAAAAAAATGTGGTTTTGTTTCTAAATGAGTAAATAATTTGGTGTTCGGCAATTTCTGTGGGTATATACCTTCTGATCAAAAAAGAACGAGAGGCCTATTATTAAATTCTCGCGCTTATCCAATCGGTAAATTTTTTTTATATTCACGCTGGCAACACTAGTATACACTTTCTGTCAAAGTTTAACCCATATCGTACGAATAGTTTTTGTTTGGCGTCTATACAAAGAAGTCGAAAAATTTACCGATTGGATAAGCGCGGGAACTCAAAAATTAAAAATTAAAGTTCTTTTTTGATCACAAGGTATAACAATGGCTCTACAAGTTTTCCCTGTTATGTGTGGTGATGAAGAAAGTAATAGAAATGTAACCGAGGAAGAACAAATTATTAAAGTAAGGGCTTTGTCCCCAACAGTAGCCAAATTTGCTGCAAAGCGATATAGGGAGGACCCAGAACGAATAGTCGAAGAAATCACGGAATTAAGAGAATGGATATGCAATCACAGAACTTTTACTATGCGCAGAAATGCACAATTTCTGTTATCATTTTTGCGTCAAGCCAATCATGATGTTGGAGCTGCGAAAGGAAAAATGGAAATATTCTACTTATTACGTGAAAAGTATACAGATTGCCTCTCATCACCAGATTTAAATGATCCAAGAATCAAAAATTTGATTTGCAGTGGGTTAGTATAACAGATAAGATTTGTAATATTTAATTCCAAATATGTTCTTATATTTGAATTCCAAATAGATTGGTACAAGTTTTACCACGTCCCATTCATCGTTGGGGCCCGCGTGTAATTTTGATTCGACCTGGTGCTGCAGAATCGAAATTTTCAGAGTTCATGCAATTGATTTATATAGCACAGGAGCTGTTAGTTAATGATGAAGATAATGCAGTCATATTTGGCGTCGTCTATTTAATAGATTGTCAGAACATAAACTTAAAAAAAATGTGGAATATTATACATAACAGAAATAAGTTTGATATGATATTTCGGTATGGTCTGCGTCTACAAGCAAAATCGATTCATATTATTAATGCGCCCTTCACATTGAAAGCGATTTTATATTTGGCGAAACTATTTTGTTTAATTAATACTACACGATTGGTGTGTAAGATATTGTATTACTTATTTATATAATAGTAATAGTATTCATTTTTCTTTAGCCTCCATACAGCTTAAATCCAACTAATTTGCATGCCAAGTTTTCTCCAAATATTCTACCTAATGAATATGATGGTACTTTAGGTGATCTGTGTTGTCTCAGTCAAATATGGGAACGCAAAGTGTGTGGTGGTGGCGATTACTTGATGGAAGAGTTCTTATATGGTCCCATTAATCCTCCAGTGAAAAAAACTGAATATTCTGATGATCACATATTATTACAAAAATTTATTTCGAGATTAATTATTTTCGGTTTGAACATGATTTCTATTTTTTAGTATGTTTAAATTTGAAAAAGGAAAGAAATCAGACTACACAGATAATTGTATTGCTGTCTGTTAGGGAGTTATAGCAAAAAGTACGTGCTTAAGTTTATAATTGGAAGAATTCCTCGCAAAATTTTGTTCTTAAAAATTACTACCGGTTTCAAATTGAGTCAAATAAAACGTAACAGACCTACAAAACCATAAAAGAAGTTTGGTTATTTTTTGTTTTTTAAGCTATTTCTAAACTTAACCATGCATTTTTGTGAGAGTTATTGATATACCAAGACCTGTATACAAGCATAGGCCCTATGCTCCACTTAGGAGAGAAGAACAGCAGTAGGAGTAGTTCCTGAATTTTAATAATTCAGGATTGCTCTACTATTAATATTAAATGATTATAATATCTAGTATTATACTCGCTTTTACTTAGAAGGTCTGAGCAGTTCACAAATTTTTTTCGGTTTAATGATAATGACTCCTTAATCTAAACAAATCTGATATCTATTAACAAGACATCATGCTGAATCTATTGCATTAAAAAATCGTGATCTCTTGTTGATATTCTTTATTGTTCTTTTTTTTTACTTAGAGGATCTGAACATTTCAAACAGTTCAACTGGATAAATATTCGGAATGACTGGCTTCTCAATATGAATTGATCAAAACTTTGGTTAATAAATGTTATCGTAACTGGAGGAGTTCCTGAATTTATTGTTCTATTATTTATTGCACCTTTTAACTTCAGAGGCATGCGATACTCTAAGCAGTTCATCGATACAAGCAGATTCAGTAAAGTGTAGAGAGAAACTTTCACCCATCCCTACTGCTTGTGTTCTGCGATTGATAGCAGAACACGATTGTTCTGGTCAATTTTTATTAACTCCAATTTTTATTAAATACAATGAGGTTGGAGGTCTACAATCAAGCGATATTATTAGGTTTATCAGTAATTTGAATGTGTAAATATTAGAAAACTCTTTTCAAGGGTTGCACAATAGATATTACAGATAGATCTTTCAACTCAGAATACGAAATTCTTAATTTTTCGATGTATTTATATTTTTGTTTATTTATATTCATATAGAAGAAACGGCAAAAAAAACTTGGATATATAAAATAAATTATAATCGTACATTTAACTTAATTAAACACATTTGTCAATTGAGATATGAGAGTATAGCATATCACATGGGTGGAGTTCATCGTTGTTGACGCACAAATAGCATTTATCCTAACTGAACTGACTAAAAATATTATAGAGGAACATAGCGCAAGTATCAGGGTTACCGCTGTGTACATTAAACTCGCATCCATAATAAAAATTATAGCATAAAATTACTATCAAGTATGGACTGAAGTAAATTTTCATATGACGCATTTCACACACACTCCAGATTGGTTCGTCAACCAATCATCTGTGAGGATAGTTAGAGGCAGAAAAAAAAATAAAAAATAATTATGTTCTGGAGTCTCCAGATTCTGTGCTATTTTAAAAACTACTTAACAAACAAAGTAACCAGCAAAAGCCGCCGCTGCTTTGATGCAATTGCAACAAGTAAATGACAATGAAAAACCGCGACCCGAAATTATGTGAGAACGACAAAAAGCAAAGAGTACAGAAAGCATACGACTAACACTAATATTTGATCCCAAACCAGTGCAGCATGTTATGCTAGCAGCTATGTAGGGCGTTCATAGTCAGCCACGTTCACTTTTCGCGATTTTCAATTTCAATGTGCGACATATCAGCGCTGCGGGATTCCCAGTTTCATCATTACGCTTCCTTTTTATTGTGCAATTTTTTAATTTGCATGGCTCACACATCACACATCCCGACGACCGAGGCAAGTGCCTTTCAGTGCATAATTTCAGCGAAGTTCACAGCGCTGCTTTGTGAAGTGCAATGAATAGCAAAGTCGGTCGGTCACTTTTGCTGTGTTCTATGGTAAATGGTAAATGGCAAGCGGCAAATGGTAACTACCAAACAGCGAGATGTGAATAGCGAGATGTGAGTAGCGAGATGTGAATAGCGAGATGTGAATAGCGAAATGTGAATAGGATATGTTGTATGGCGGCGTACGCGTCGCTTTTCGCGCTTATTTTGTTGCCTTAATTACGGCGTTGAAATTTTGATGTATGAGTTTTTTAAGTAATTTGCCGTCCATGTTTGTAATTGGTTATTAATGTTGATCACCGAGGCAATGTAGCCTCTCAGCACTGCTGCAGTTTGGTCGCATTTGCAGACAACAGTATTTTTTGTTTGTCTGCTTAATAAATTTTGTTTTTCGCATTTGTTGCATATGATATTTTGTGTAATTTATGCTAATGTGATTTTGTAATTATGTCTTCTTTAATGCATTCCACTGATGTAATGTGTGTGGAGTCGTCTACACTCTACTCGCCTATTGTGGGATTTGTGTTATTAATTGTTTTGCATATTGAAAGCTAATGCCGACAAATTTCCTTGTTTGAAGTACGATTAAGAGATCATAGTAACCATGAAACCATTACACAGTGCCTTTCACAGATCTTTCTAAGCTACTTGTTATTAATGATTTGAATCTCTTAAGATGATATGCGTATATGAGCGATTTGAGGATCTTTCATAAAGAAACAATAGTAGGTGGTATTGCAGGAAGAAGATGATTTAAGTTTTTTTTGTACAAATTTATATATAAATGTAGTACATATATACTTCTTTAAAAATTAATATAATGGTATTAGTTATTCAGTTAAGATTTTTATGGTTATTTTGTTACTAATTCTTTTTAAACAGAATATTATAAAATATATGTCATCGTTGAACAAGGAGCAGCAGCTCGTAAAGTCGTCTATCGTATATTTATATTATGAATATGATACATTTATAATTGTATTATTAAAAAAAATTATTATTGTAAGTCTTATTTTCAACAACCGTGTTGACATAATAGTAAGCAATATTCGCATTTTCTAGTCTTCTTAAATTCGACTCTGCCATATTTTATCTAACAAGTGTCTTGTGTCAAAAATATCACTAGGTAATGAGTTTACAATCTCTAACGTTTTTACAAAAAGTGCTTGAAACCAGTTGTGATTGGTGACAAGTCATGAATCTCTCTATTGGATTAATAAATAGCCGGATTAAGTAAAAAAATTATATTTTGTGCTACAATATAATCCACTTTTGGCTCGACACAGTGAGTCTAACGATCTTTCAACATTTGTATACCTTTTATATAACACAATTTATTCAGTCCTTTAAAACATACCCCAGTTTCCTATTCAATTTCATCATTTGATGTAAATCTCTTTCCCTGGATCCATCTTTTCAAGTTTGGAAACAAGTAATAGTCAATAAGAGCCAAATCTTGAGAATTCGGTGGGTTAGACAGTAATTCCTACCGTTATTCATTTAATTTTGCCATAGTTTTAATTGGCGTGTAGGTGGGATCGTTTTTCTTTGACAAATGTGGTAATTTTGTCTTGGTTCAATCGGTTCTTATTCAATCGATTTAATAATATGCAATAGTTGCTTGATCTGATTGGTTTTACTTTTTGCAAACACTCTATGAAAATTATTCCACTTTGATCCCAAAGAATGGAAATAAACACTTTTCCAACCGATTGTTTAGTTCGTGGTCGTTTGGAAGCACTATTTCCACGTTCTACCCATTCTATGGCTTGTTGTTTTCCCTCAGATGTGAAATAATGGATCCAGTTTGCTCTCTAAAACTCTGTTGCATTCGTTTTAGTTCGAGTTATAGAAAATTCGAGTTATAGAAGTTCAAGTTATGGAAATTTGATTGTATTAACTAGAAATTTAAAAAAATTATTAACTATTATCTGCGTTTGAACGTTAAACTTAAAGCATTTATAAATAAAATATTTATAATATTTTTACAATATTGAATACTTTATATATGAACACATAAAATCATTATCTGACATTTAAAATATTAAAAAGTAATCATAAGAGTAAGAGTAAGAAAAAATCCTAATCCATTGGCAACGCCATAAATGAAGTTGCAAACATTTAATTTACTTTTTACTGCCCACGTAAATATGGGAAATCACCTTTATTTATAATGCCATAAATTCGACCGATTACCTCGGCTACAGAGATGATTCCTTAGCAGCTTATGTTGTGCATTGGAGTCGTTTATTATTGCTGCTTTGCGGTTCATTTAAATTGTGCTTCCATAATTTTTTCCAACAATTTCGATTGTAACAATTTGAAAACGCCTAGAAGCCATATTTCTATGAATTTATTATAAACATATTATTTATTTCTTTTTCTTTTTCTTCTTCTACTACTTCTAGTTCTATTACATTTTTTCTTTTCTTTCTGTACATTCAGTTTAAAAATTAATTTTCACTGATTTGATTTAATTTCGTTGGCAACACAGCACAGGCTGCACAGCACAACAGTACATAACACATCCCTGTCATGTAAACTGCATGTGCGATAGGTGAGCTGTTGTTGTAATTGAATTAAAAATAGCAAAATTGTTATTTATTTCTCTATTTGTGGGCTTTGTGTTGCTGGGCTGTGGCATTTGTTGCTGATGCCATTATTGCTGATTGCAGCATGTAGGTTGGTTGTTGGTTGTTGCTTGGAAGCTGTTTGCTGAATTGGCTGTAACTAATTTCATGTGCCAGTGGGTAACCATTACCATTTTGCCTACTGAGTTGATTGCGGTATTTACTCCGACAACGCATGCAAGATTCCAATACTCCATCTAATGCAATTTCGATGCGATTATAATTAAAATTTTTAGATATTTTAAATGATTTTTAAATTATCCAAGCAATCGTTAAGATACTTTTAAGAACTTTTTAATATTAAATCAGACTTACAATTGTCTAACATAAATAAAAAATTAAATTATAATTTATTAATTCCATTATGATGGAATGAAAAACAAGCAACGCAGATTTTACTACTTTATTTAGTGCAAATTCAATATAGTATGAAATAATAACATAACATTATAATGCGGTGTACCAGTTTTGTATTAACAATAGAGAAAACAAGGCTACAGAACCATAAAGGTCAAAAACTCGGCTACAAGACCTTAGCCGACCATAATTTTGGAGACCCTCACAAAATTATGGTCTCCACTACAAAAAAAAATGCATTAAGTAATATTTAAAAAAACTTAAAAAAATGACGTATATTAATTTCGAAAAGGAACGTTCACCTGGCACATTGGTAATGAAGTATGTTGCAAAATATTTTTGAAATGAAAATTTGAAAAAAAGTCAAAATTACATTTATCATTTTATACAAAATGAAACAAAACTGTTATTTAGCATGTGTATATATCATATGGGCAACGTAAATATTTTCTGATAGTAGTTAAAAAGTGTGTACATATGATAAAACTGATAATCAAGTTATAATGATACTTCGTGTGAATAAATATTTTTGTTCTTTCCCTTTTTTGATTTCAGATATTAGTTCAAAATACGCTGTTGTTGTTGTGATTTGAGTTAGTGCTATTGCGCACTTTTACTCTTTTGTGGCTGGGGGGCTTATCTCTGCCCGACACTAAACTTTAACTATACTAGAATGATTATCATTCATTTATCTTCTAACTGATGACGGACCGTAGATGAGCATATCTTCCTGTGCGTCCTGAGGTGGACTTAAGGTTTGTTAGGGCAGGGTTGGGCAACGTATCGGCTTTTGGGAATAATTTTAGGGCTCTGTCTAGTATTATTAGATAATATAAGTTTAGAATTAGTCATCAATAGGACTAAATGTCTAATTTAAATAAAATGTAATAACAAAACTGTGTAATATTTGCATTATACTTAAGAACCAATATCAAGTATTTAATCACATTTATCCATGGGAAGAAAAATGAAATAAAATATTTTACTCTACTATGTTGTCATTTAGTCATTTATATTTTGATTAAATTTGAGTTATATCTTGAAAAAGTTGTCTCCCAGAACTACAAACTACAACTCATCATTGCAAAGATGCTGTAAAGAAATAAATGCCAGAAGCTCAGCATGCAAGTACCTGCAATTTCATTAAACCGCGCAAAAACAAACTAAAAAACTTAATCCGGTTTAAGCATGCATAAAAGAAGAGCTTAAACTCCACGGACAGCGGAGAAGAGATTAATGTCAACATCAATGGAATCGCATAAACTGTATTTGTACAGCTCACAAGGCAGCTAAATAAGCGACTAAACGAAACAACCGAGTGCGGGTTCGATTGGGAAGTAGCGAGTAGCGAGTAGTGAGTAGCGAGCGATGTCTCCATTCAAAAGAAGAATTAACAAAATTGCTAACTGTCAAAGAATAATAACAAATTGAAATTATTGCAAATAATTACAAAGTTAAGTTTTACGTTTTTTTTGGAAAATAAGCTGGCAGCACTGTTTGCATTACAGCGATGTAGGTATAACAGATATAAATTGCTTAATCAACGTTGAGGATATTAAGAATATTTTCAATAATAACCATGATTTACATACACATTCATTTGGTGGGCCTACATTACCTATCTACGTAAAAGTATATACATCAGATGAATTGTATATGTGTCTGTCGTCCAAGGGTTTACGTCTCGGCATACACTTTGTATTGATTGGTAATTATTGAAATGTTTAAATTGTTTACGGTCATCATCGCTTGAGTTGGATCGTGTTAAATATTTTTGTGCTGGAAATGCCGTCATCGGTTGGATAACTGGTTTTGGAATGACTATGGCGTTGATGATAATATAATTGAACTTTAATCGATTCGCTTTAACTTACTTTAACTGCATTTACTTGTGCTAACTGACGTTGCAACTCTTCCTTCTGGTGAGCAGCACCATTAATGCTAAGTGATAAAACAGGAAATTAATTGCCGAGGTTCGTTTCATTGTTAAATCGAAATTATGGACATTGCGCAAAATGCTTGCCTGTCCTTGTCAACACCAGTTACTGAATCGTGTAAATTAATAAAGGTGTCAGATTCTTTTTGTATGTACAAATATAAAAGTGAAATATTGCCTTTGTTTACTTTTATGTGTTGTACAAATAAAATGCAATATTCCGAGCATTTAAGGTCAGTTGTGGTGGAAGAAATTAATCCGAAATTGGTTTTTCGCATTTATATATAGGTCAACGGAATAAATTTTTCGAATATATTTATTATGACAATTACTTGCAGTTTATGACTTATTATTTCATAAGTTTTTTTTCTTGTTCATTAATGCGAAATCTTACTCTAAGAGCCACTGAATGTCAATGACGACGAAAATTAAAGAGTCTATATCTCAATAAAGTCGAAAACCAAGAAGCCTAAATTTCAATAAAGTTAAAACGCAAAGAGCCTAAATTTCAATAAAACTGAAAATCAAGAAGCCCAAATTTCATTAAAGTCGAAGATTAGAACATTTCCTTTGTATTAATTAAAATAAATAATTTTAGAGCCTACAGCGATTTCAATCCATCATTTATAGAACAAAAGAGTGTTTGAAACTCTCGTTTGATGAAGGGTGTATGAGCAGTGAAAACTGCACTTATGTCGAGTTGTATTGAACACTCTTCGTCTTTGGAGAATAAAGAACGATTAATATTAAGCTAATGTATGCCTTTAATATATATTATGAAAAGATAATAAAGCAATAGTGATACTAAATCTTAGTTTTTTCAACAGTAAAGATACTGAAAGTAATCAGATCTTTCATGCAATTCAACATTTTAACAGGAATAATATACAAAGTAATAAAGGGAAAAATTCTAGCCACGTCAATATCAGATTGTCGTAAAAACCTATAGACATATCGTCAAGACGAAGTGTTGTTATTTGTAGAAATATAAAGTTGTTAGCTCAATTTTAACTTGGCTATTCACGAGAACATCATAATTAGCTGTAAATATATTCAGGATGAAGTCTTGATTTTCTTTCCTAATGAAGATCAAGGCTTTCTTAACCTTAACTTGCCTATTCGCAAGTACAAAAATTGGATTCAGTAGTCCATTTTTATCAGGTTTCTCGTTTTACCTATATTCTATTCGTCTGCCTTTAACTAGTACTTCCAATGGTCAAGTTCCTTCACAAATGACTTTTAAACTGCTTGTTAATGGTCTTGTTCTGTTTAATAATCTTATTTGACACCTGAAGGTAGTCCTTAAAAACCATCCGATAAAAGCAAGATTATGAAGGGCAAGTAAGATGTGTAACGTTTGTTTACAAAATTAAATGCCATTAAATTTCAAAATAAATTTTTATGTCATCAATTTATTTTTTGAAATTATTTTTTTTTTTGTTTTTTTTTTTGTTTTGCAATTTGCACATGTTATGCTTCTCATTAATTTAAAAAATTTATAAAATATGCGTTGACATTTCCGAAGCACAAAAAGTTTAACACAAAATGATTTCATATGAAATTCCCTAAATGTCGCATTATGACAAAATGATCGTGCCGCCGAGCTGAGCTCTAAAGCAGTGTTGCCGCCATTAAAAAAAAAAATTGAAAAAAAAAAAAATATGAACTAAAATTTATGGAAGTTATAAGTACACGGCATGCGGCAGATCGGAGATTCTGGCTGGTGTAGCGCTTTATGGAGTTGTGAAGTTGAGTTAATATTTGTCATTTATTTTATTAAATTTTTGCCATATTTCCTTTTATTTTTTTTAGTGTTTTAACGCTTTTCTGTGGACAGAAATAAAAAATCAAACATGATTTTATGAATCCTTTTTATTTATTTTTTTTTCTCCATACTGTTGCTTTATTATTATTGTTTGAGTTGTTGTTATGCTCTTTTGTTGCTTATAAAGTCGGCAACATGTTTTTTCGAGATCGTGATAAAAATGCTTATTTTATATACATTTTGTTAACATGACCATTTAACTTAGTTTTTATGTGCTCCTATAGAAGTCGATTGTGGAATGATATAATTCTGAAGGGCAATAGACATGGAAGAGTTTTATGAGGGATATTAATTGGTTTGTTTTTTGATGGATGGTAAATTTTTAAATGTGGCAACATTCGAAACATACTATATATCGTTTATCGAAAAACTGAGAACGTATTTTTATATGTAAAGTATTATGCAGGTTTATACCATGTTGTCAGTTGTCTCATTTATTGTATGTTTCCATTGCTTGCTTAGTTAGTGTTACTTACTTTCGTGCTTTTTAACTTACTCAAAAATAAAGTAATGTGACATTCACACTGTCTCATTTAGGCGGTTTTGCTCATTATAGCCAATAATGAGGATGATTTACGAGTACCACACAAAGAGCATTCATATAAATGAGCTCATTATCAATAAATCAACTGATTTAAGGGGAAAATTGTCAAATGCAACCTTTAAAAATAAATTTGCATCAGTTAAATTTGAAATATTTGTTATATGTTTTATGTGTAAAATGTAAACAAGCATGCATAAATTAGATAATGCCAATGGAAACGGCAAAATCTTAACTTTTTAGCTGCAATGAAAATATACTACTTGGATGCAATATTTTACTTTGCTGTTGGAAATACTAACATAAACTCGATGAGTAGTTGGAAAAATTTACTGAATGTTTTTTAATAAGAGGTAGGAAAACTCAACAATATATAGGCAACTCTATGCAAATTGCATCAGTTCCGTTGGAAATAAATCCAATATTCTTATTGAGATGCTCCGTAGAGATATTAATTATATAATGGGCTTACTCACAGGTCATTGCAGATAAGAACACCATGCTTAAACATTGAATCTCCCTTTTAATTATAACTATCACAGCTGATAGAAGTGCCTCTTATCTGTTTAGTTTTTGCTCTGTTTTGTTCTCATCTGTTTTGTTCTTGAGGATATTGGTCAACTGCCAGACTTACCATTAAATATCATTTTATACTTTGCCATAGATTAAAGGCGGTTTTAAGCCTCTGAGTTGTTCCTTTATACGCTCGCACAATGGGCAAATACACCTAAGTGGATCACTTTGGGTCGCTGGTACAATCTAACCTAAACTAATCTGCTGCATAGTTTTTGTTCTGTAATATTATAGAAAATATTGGGTAGATTGTATTAATAAATAATTGCAAAATAGTTTCATAATATTACTTGAAATCTTTTGAATAAAATATTGTTTTGTGATTAAGTTCAGTGTTTTAGTTCACATTTATAGTTTATTAATAGAAAAAGTTAAGAGCATATAACCCCTTTAAATTAAGCCACTGTTTTTAAAACCTAAAATTTCGAAATCATTTTCATTTACGAGTATTTCTTTATTTGGATTTTTTTTTTGAGTTTATATATCTGTCCAAATCACGAGTAACATTTCTGCTTCTCTTCTTTTAATATTATTTTTATGTATAATTTAGTTTTTGTCAGGCATGAATCATGATTTATTTTCACATTTGCCGTTTTTGAAAATTTTGCTAAGGACACACTCTACTTTGGACATTAAAATACAAGAAGCTATCGCAGTAGCTACTTTAAAGGTTCTATGTTTGGTGTCATTGTTGTCTACTGTCGACCGTTTACCATCTACCGTCTACCGTCTGTGCCTTCTGCTAAGTTGCAGTTGCCCATTTTGCTTCCATTCTATAAAATATTTTGGCTATATTAAAAGGAGCGAAAAGGTTCATTTAAGTGTCTGTAAGTGCGACATAAAAGCCTTAAGTATCAGCAAGTTTCTTTTGAAAATGGGTGGATAGCATTTATGGTAGTGGCATAAATATTTTAGGTCGTGACGCGATTTTCTGCAATATGTGAAGTAAGTGTTGGCGTTATGCAAAATAAAGTGCAGGCGAGGCTTTTGGATTAAAATGATTTGTGTTAAAAGAATTGTTATAAGTTATTGCAAATGCACTGAAGTACTTAACCGACCCAAGAGCAGTTGTTATATATTACATCAAATTTTTAAAATTTATATGAGAAATATACATAAATTCTTTAACTAATTGTGCAATAAATTTGAAAGAAGAAATTGTATGGAATCAATCAGCAAATCCGTGTGCTGTGTGGAATTTATGTTTTATGCTTAAAATATTAAAAAGATTCTTAAAAATAAGCCGGTGTATATAAATTGGAATAGGCGTTTACAAGTTTTTTCTTGGATTTTGTATAGTTTTGTATAAATAATAACGTACATAACATAGACACACCCTTTAGGGGCTCCCGGGAACGAGTATATAAAACAACATGTCTGATTGCATTTTCAAGACAATTCCTGTCATACTCAATCAAGCTTCTCGCACAACTCCACGTGGTACTGGTGTATTATTACTTTGCACCCGTAATGTGATGAACAAAAGTACGAACAGCTAGTACTACATCTGGGATTTTAAGTTTGTGTTGTGCCAGGGTTTGACACTTATTTAATAGTGTCAAACCCTGGTGTTAATAGATATAAGGATGTTTTGGAAGTGGAAATCGCAGGTTGATAAGCCCTACAAACGATCAAAGTACTGTGATTTACGGATATATACCTGGAATGCTCATACCTCAAATAGGAATAATGTTTCAATCCAACTAGAGGAAGTCCTTAATAAATTTAAGGCTAACGTTACCATCATCTAGGAACTGCGATGAGCAGAAGCAAACTATTGCCTTACTTTTTTTCCTGGTACCCCATTTATGTAGTCGTCAGTTATGTTTACATTTTTTTCTTGTTCTTTACAAAGTGCTAACACTTTCTAGGTACTAGGTACCCCAAATAGTTTCCCTCCAAATTGTACATAATCCGAAATAAAATAAGTATTTTTAACATATTAAATTATGTATAATACAGGCTATAATACACGTATTCCATCTGTTCAACACCCTGCGATCACATGTATGATCTATCTTTTTCACGTAAATTACAGCTTAACTGTTTACATTGAGAACAATTTTAGTGAAACAGTAAACCTTAATAGAAACTATTTAATCGTACTAAAGCGAATTTTTCAATATTTTATTTATTCGTAAATTGAGATATAATCGCACTGAATATCAATATCATCACCAAAAAATATTGATCAATATGTAATTTCTAGTAAGTCATCTAGTTGCCCACATGGTCAATTACTTTAAAAGCATTTTATTTCTGTATCAAGACATTTTTATATTTAAAAAAAAAATAAATGTATTGATATGTTATTTACTTTATAGCTAATTTTAGATTCAGCATTTATTGTTAAACTATTTCCGAAGCTCGTTAAAATTTTAACAGTCTTTTTAACACTCTGCGAAATGAAAGAAATGTGCCATTAATTTGTTATTTGAAATGCTTTAATTAAAGCGAGCGGAATACTAAACAAAGGGCGCTAAAAAAACCAAAAACCCATGAAATGTAACATCTGTTGGCATGACGTGTCAATTTTATTATGCCGCCTTCAGAAATGTAATAGTCCCAGTGCCGGAGAAGGAAGAAGAGCGAATACATGCTTAACACTTGCAAATGCCTCTTAACATTTCAACTGTCATAAATGGCAAATATATCAACAAATTGGGGGACAAGATGTACAAGGCGAACGAACACTGCTGTATCACTCAATGAAATGAAGTAAAATAAAAAGGAATAACAACAACAAAGAGCAGAAATAATAAAAAAAAAAAAAAATAATAATGAATGGATTGTGTTATTGGATAAGCCATTCTGGATCCCATTCCTTCTTTAATGTACACCAGCAGCGAGTAGAAGTAGCTCAGCATTTATGATTGACATTTTGCTTGAAGACAATGTATGAACTACCGGAGTAGCATTCATAAATATTTTAGGAAATAAATTTGTACGAGGTTTGCAACACAAGTTTTTAAGAAATAGATATATAGAGGTTTTCGAAAAGTAGTGAACTACAAGAACAGAAATTCATTTTTGGCTGACCATACCCGTCATCAGTGGTCTTGGAAATATTCTTGTATTTAATAATTCGTTAATTTTTTTTTGAGACTGCAAGTACCAGGCATCGAACACGTGCCCTGCCAAATTAAAAGCTCAGTGTCAGCGCACCTAAACCAACTGACCCAAAGCCGTACTTAACTTTTATGTTCACACATTTTTCTGGAGTTTAGAAATTTCTTTTTAGATTTTTCTGGAAATTAGAAAGAAAAATTAGATATAGAATAAATAAGTGACTAGAAAAGTTTAAGTATCAAATTATAGATGGGTATATAACACTAATATAATAATATAATCGTATGTGTAATTCGTGTTATAAATACTTCTATAATTAATAATAATATGTATAATGTTAAGACCCAACGTCTTGAGAATCAGGTTATATTGGCATATATATATTACAGTAAAATAAACTGTTGAGATTAAAAATTAGCGACATCTGTAGTATTATCGCGACTATGTATTGTATCTATAATTTTTATATTGTTAAACTGTGTAAACTCTTTAACTATATATGTTATTATCAATATTCACATAGTCCAAATATGCAATAACACTCACTAAAAAAGGGTTACTGGTTTCGAAAAAGCAAAGGCTTTTTCACATGTAAAAAGGTAATAGATAAGTGACTAGGAAAGTCTAGGAAAGGGTTATCTGTGACTATGCTGATGTACTCAAGATGTAAATATATGGATGTAGATTTATATGGATTTTAATCCATATAGATGAAGATTTATATGGATTTCAATCCATATAGATGTAGATATATGAATTTAAATAGTTTTATTTTTTTAATTAGTTTGTTTTCGAAGATAATGAATAAAAGTATGAATATTCTGGCAACCTACCAATTGGATTGCGTGCACTCAGAAAAATAATTTGGTTGATTTGTCCAGATTTTAACTAAATCTAAGATCAAAATATTCTTACTCGACGCAGCATGTTGGGTCAGCCATACCACATGTTGATTTTCATATCTTCTTTAACACATTAGCTAATATATCTCTAACAAAATATTTAAGTCAATTTGACGAGTATGTGGGTAGAGCATATTTTTCTGGATGTGATTTTTGGTAAATATTGGTAACGGACGTACGGTTTTCAAATTGATTGGAGAAATAAAAATCTGATAAAGGATATCCGATTCTTGACGAACAATACATGTTTTAAGTACCACTGGATGTTGTAGACTAAAAGAAGTCTAAGAAAAAATTAAAGAGAAACAAGGCAGCAATTTATTAAGGAATAATTTTACAATTTACCATGGAAAACGTCTTCATAAAAATTTTAATGTGAAATCTATGAGAAATTATTTATATTTAATAATTTTATATTATATGTAACTAATTTTCTAGCCATAAAATCATGACTTTAATGCACAAAAAGTACAAGAAAATATCTTTTTAATAAATTGTCATTTTTAAACTTTTTATACTACCCCCGTTATGAACTTGACAGCTACAAAAATACGAACAAATACGCCAACAAGTCCAATGATTGCCAGAGTCGTGTGTGTCACCACTTAATATTGAAATCAAAGCGCAGAAACTGATGAATGATGTTGCTGTTGCTATTTATATTGATAATGTTGCCAGTGCTGCGGTAACTGCAACTTTTGATAGATCATACCTAAAGTGCGGAAAAGATACTCGTACAAATACTTACCGCTTGTTGTGTCTTCATATGTTCACAACACCAAAGTGTGTGGTGCCTTTGACAAGATTGTAAAGCGACTTTTGTTTGGCATACTCTTCGCTTACTCTTCTACCCACACAGCATCCTTTCAGTCCATATGATGTCATATAATTGCGTTGCAGATGTAACTGTGTTGTTTGGTACTTTTGAAGTTGAGTTTTTTAACAAACACCACACGCACAACAGTTCCACAGCATCATAATCGTAGGCTAATGACGTTTCCATTGATTCAATAAAACAAGAATAAATTCATCCTTTTATGAAGTGGGCTCTGGTATCTCTCAAGTGTGCATTAAAGACATTATTCGCATTTTTGTTTGCTGCTGTAGTGTATTAGATTAGGCAAAATGTTTTGAGTAAAAATTATATTTTTATTAGCTAACGCTTGGGAAAATAGAATGTGCATTTTGGATTTTAAAAGATCAAAGTAACTTTTCAAAAGATGCTTCCTACTTCAGTAGAAAAGTACACGTGCTTTAAACGTCACTTAAATCCTTTGACGTTTTAATAATGCTATCAAACAGACTGAAATGCTTCCTTGCTCCCTCAAAAGGAAATAATTTTTCGTTTTTCTAAATAATATTATATGTATTTAAAAAACCATTTTAAATTTTTGTTTGTATTTTTATTCATTATTTAATTGTTTATGACATGGTCTCATAATATTCTCTAAAGTCTATACCACTAGATTGGCTGTCATGCTATATGCTCTCACAAAATAAGGAATAGAAAAGTGTTGCTTCGTGAATTAGACTAGGTCACTTACCATTCAAACATCACATTATATTGGCTTTAGCCAATCGAACATGTTTAATATAAAAAATTTAACCAATTAAAGCTTGCTGTGGTTAAGGTCATGGTTAAGTTCAAATATTCTAGGCATATTAACAGTAAGAACCAGTCAATGACAAAAAGTAGTCTAGAAAATGCTATATGTACACTCGGAGCTGATTGTAGCCCATATATTAGATTACTGCCCAATGCTGTTCTGAAAAGTCACGATGACCGAGTTGTATGCTGTGACAACTGTTGTAAGTTCCTGGTTAAATACATTATAGCATTAATTACTATAATGTATTAATATAAATGTATATTCATATATAGATCTTATGTTGAAACGGTGGGAGTTATTGTTTAGTTATATATTCTTATTCAAACAACTATAAGTTTCCAAAACAAACATTAATTTTAATCTTGTATCCAGACCTCCAGATACTACTTCGACTAAGAAACCTAATAAACTGTAACTTCGAAATTAAAGCAATGGCTACACAATGATCCTATAACCAACCATTTCTGTAGCTACAAGGCTATATCCTCAATATAATGCCGGTATATTAAGTTTAGATTAAGATAATCTTGTATTGGATTAAATCATAGATTAGGCCTTAGATTTATGTTATTTTAAGATTAAGATAAGAGATACTCTGCTGAATTGCACTCAAATTTTTAAGCCCATATTGTCTTAATCGTTCTTTTATAGTATATTTCACTTCAATTTTTTTAATTAATTTTTTTTGATTAATAGTTGCTTGTCTAGTCTGTAGCATTATGAAGGAAAAACTAATTTTGCTTTACATTAAAAAATTAATTTTAATAAAATTGTCTTACCACAGAGACTAGCGTTTTTCATAAAGATATTTCTAATACATGTAGTTAAAAACGCAATAATACAATGTCAGTCTGTCTAATGCAAATCACTCGACAAAAACTTATTGATAACATAAAGTTATCACACTGTTGATAACCCTGACAATGGATAATGGTCATATCGGTGTCGCCAGCATAGGGCGACACTACGCTGTAATACCCCACGCAATTCACACTGTGCAAAAACTAGAGTATAATCAGGAACAGCATGGATGTCGATGGTCTGAACAACGGTTAGAAAAAGACAACGGCAACGACAACGGGAACGGGAACGGCAACGGTAACGGCAATGGCAACAACAATGACAAATGCGGAAATAAACAAAACAGTTGGTCATATTGCAACAACAACATGTGCTGCCATTGTGGCAAGAATAACTGCAACACTAACAGCACCAACTTACTTGTACATAATTTAACATTAATACATTTAGTGTAAAAAATTGAAATTACATTTGGAAAGATTGGTATGAGAGGCCGCGTGACAAAATCCTTACATGGCTGTTATCTGCTGTGAGCATTGTTGCCGATGCCGACAACATAATGCTGGTGGGGCACTAGCAGCTGGGATGCCACATTTGATGCTGTCAACAACAACTTCATTTTGCAGTAAATTGCTAGTTTCGACTGTTACTCATGTACGCTCCATTACAGCAAATTTCAATTCTCATCTCTTACTGTCCATGTTAATTCAGCGGGAGCTTCCTAAAGGGCTACGTGCATTTATGTCTGACTAGCCTTGCTACTTAACTCAAATGCTTGTCGACAGACGACTACATGCAAGCCATTGGCGACAGCAATATCATCAACATAGTCATCAACATCAGCTCCACTGCTGCAGTGTTGGCTGCAATGCACTCATTATTGTATCTAAAACTGTTGCCATAGACTGAAGCAGCAGTAACTGTAGCAGCTGTAGCAGCTGCAGCAGCAGCAGAAGCTGTAGGAGCAAGAACATCATCAGCTTCAGTTCAGCAGCAATACTAACTTCAACCATAACAAATACTCATAAAAACAGGCTGCAACAAACAACACAACAACAACAATACAATCTGAATTATGCAAGTGTTGCTGATGTAAATTACATTTTCAGCACTCCTGAATTTTGCACTGTAATCAATTTGCAAATGCGATTCTACTTGAACTTCAATGGTGTTGCCAGCATGCAAATTGTTCATACCGTTGCTGTTGTTGCCTGAGTTGTTGTTGGCAAATAGAAATCTCAATGGATTGTATCTCTAAAGAAAAACTACGAGATTTAAAAAATGTGTGCTTAATTAGGATTTCTAATTGCTTTGCAGATTGTAGGGAAATTATTTAATTACATAAATTAATAATAAGTGAGAAATAGTGTTGGATAAATAATTATTACTTATACAGAAAGCAGTGTTCAATGGAAATACTAATCAGTACAACTAATTTATAACTCAGTATTTTAACTTGATTAGCTTTAGAATGCAAGAAAATAATTATATATTTCTATTCAATATTGTTCGGTTGATTAATCTGTCCCAATTTCTCCGCAGAGAATATTTTATAAATCCTTTGTTATATTACAAGATTGTAACAAACGAACAAAACGTAATCGTTTGCACGAAATAACATATAAGATATATATATGTATGTATGTACATATTTACTAGTATAGGCAATCACAAAACAGTCACAATTAAAATCTTGCTCTATATCTCTTCTCAGCACCATCTCTGACAGCGTTCGAAGAAAAGACACCAGAATTTTCTTGGTGCTACTTTTTGAGCTTATAAAACCTTAAGCTCATAACTGCACTATTAAGTGCAGTTTCACAATCTGTACTGCCAATAAGATTGGCTGATTATTATTTTGAGCAATAGATTTTAATAATTTGATATAATCTTACCTAAACAGAAGTACGATATAAGTAACAGTTCTTACAGGACACTGCATTATGGGTCGACTTGCAGCCAGAGATACCATATGAAGAAGAGACAGATCATATGATATGTTACTTTCAATGGTTATGTAAAATGAAGTTATCCAGATTTCGATTTAAGCACATAGGTACCCTATTCTTTAGCTTACTCTACAACGATGCTACAACAAAAATTGGTCTGGGTATAAAACACCAGAACATTTTCTTAAAAATGGCAAATATGTGAAGTCAAGGTGGCTCTAAATTTAATTGAGCATAATGCTATCTCCTTTTATTTTACACTCCTCAAGAAAGTAAATATTAGAATGATATAGAAATGGAAAAAAAAACAACTAATAACTAATGCTACATTACATATAGTACGAGGGCGGTTTGATAAGTCAGTGACTTTTTGAATAAAACAAATTTTTTTTGACAAATAAATATTTTATTTTTCTACATACTCACCTTTTAGCTCGATACATTTAGTCAAGCGTTTTTTTAATTTACTTATTCCCTCTAAATAATAGGTTTTCTCAAAGCTCTCGAAATATGCGTTTGTTTCGGTAATGACCTCTTAATCGACTCAAATCTCTTACCGCCCAGCCATTTCTTTAGGTTTGGAAACAGAAAATAGTCACAGGGGGCTAAATCTGGAGAATATGCTGAATGGGGAAGCAGTTCGTATCCCAATTCGTGGATTTGGTAATGGTTAATCAGCACACGAAATTCACTTTTTTTCATTTTCGTAAACATTCACGAGGTTAACTGGTTTGAACGGCTATCAAACACCAACTGAACAACGTAGCTTGCTCTAAATTAAAAAGTTGCCCCTGGTAGGTTACAGCTGATGGCAGCATTTGTAGTAACTGCGCGGAAAATTCGAAAAGTCACTGACTGACTTAAAGAACGTTCTTGCTCAAATTTCTTCAATATCTTCAAAACTCAAGAATTTTAATTACCTTTCTTCTTCTAAGCGATATATATCTTCTAATATAGCTGTAGTAATATTTTAAATGGTATTTAAACATTTACTTGTTTATTAAGTACTTCCAAGTCAAATCAAATAACCTGAAAGAAAGGGATAAGCCTTCAAGAATAATACGTTTGTGGATCTTATTAAGATGATATAAATTAACTTAGTTTTACTTTTTATTAAAAAATTTAAATAACAAAATAAAATATCTCAAAATTGATTGTATATATATTTCCCCATAAATGTATATTGATTTAGATAGGGATTAACTGAGATTTAGAATTTTCAGCGAAAAGATTTGCGTTGAACCTATAAATCGAGCATTAATAAATTTATAAGAATTCATAATAAACTGTAAGAGTGAATACTTACCATACAAAAATTTAGATTTTAAAACTATGTGTCGCAAAATCCTAAACTGAAATGATATAAAATAATTGTTTCGTTGAATCAATTATCCTGAGCCTCTGGCACTACTGCAAGAGTACCATTTAAGCGGGCTTCACTGATTTTCATAAAGATGAGCTCACAAATTCTGCTCAAGAAAAAGCTTTCTTCCACAAGTGTTTCTGAGCTTAAATCGTACAACGGTATTAGCTCTTTCATTGCATTGGTGAATAGCTTTGTTAGATTCGGATCAGTGTACATTATTTTGTTTATGTAAGCCCTTTCCTTCTCACGTATATTGTTAACATAGTTCACACTTATTTCTGTGAATAATCTCTCAGAGACCGTTGTTATAAACCAATTCCGCTTGAGTTTTTGCAGATATCTCTTTCGTAGTTTTTTTATTCCGACCATCACAATTAATAAAATAAAAGCACAAATAGAAACGTTAATTGGGTTACCCAAAAACATTTCATACAAAGTCGGCGCTTTCTTTACGACTGGTTCAGAGTGTAGTTTTTTATTTATGTAAAACATAAAAAGGATGGTGATGACACCTAAAATTAAGCACACGATATATTGGGTCTGCATATTTGTATTTCTTCGGTCACGGCGTTATTACGCTGTGGAGACTCTAGAAGAGGAAGAGTTTAAAATTAATTTTTGTTTAAATTTTAGAAATTAAGTATTACTTAAATAGATTTATGTTCTGGCTTCAGAAGAATTAGTTTGTATCCTCCGAATTCGTTCATTAATAGCTGCTTCACGTTCTATATGGAAATAAAGTTACACAGATTATTTATTATACATAATAGTAGTGTTTTTATTAATATATGACTTAAATGATATAAAAAAGTCTTTAATACCATCACAAATGAAATATATTTGTCCTTTTTATATGCGTGCTCTCTTAGTAAAGGAGAATAAACTATTTTTCGCGTTTTTCACCAATATAATGGGACAAATAGGCTTAACGATAGTGTCTATCGTTTTATCTGTAAAAGATATATTACACTTAATTTACAATTTTCAAAAGATGAAACAGAGATTTTTTGTGAGTGCTGTCACTCTTTGGTACCAATAGACAATTAATAGTTCTTTGAAATTTTAGAAATGATCGTAAAACAATTTTTCAGATATCTCAGATGATGTAATCTATATTTATCTTATATTATAACAACCTATGTACATATACGTATGTATTAGACAATTTATACCCATATTGGGAAACTTACTAGAGCTATTACAATCGAAATCGTTGATAATTAGATTAAGAACTATGGTATGAACCTAAGTAAAAGTAACTTAGGAATTATATTATTAGTTCTAACAAGTCACTGTAGATTAAATTTTCATCTTACAAGACTGCAAACATCTTACTCTAATGTAGCATTCAGTTATTGTATTGTAGAAAATGGACCCTGAAGACACGCGCCAGGAATCTATCTGGTCGTAATGCTTAAATGAAAGCCCTAGGTGGGCTTCTTATATCGAATGAGAAACAAAATTTGTTAATGTAAGTTAAATATTACAATTTAATTAAATTTGAGTGGCCATCGACATTCAATAAAAACTATTTTTAGTTGAAGTTTTTTTTTATAGCTCATTAAATAAGTTAAGACAACAAGAGACGATATTGTAGAAAATAATATTTGTTGAAATTCTTATACAGTTCAATAAACTAATTATAATAACAGTCAGATGATTCTGGAAAGTGGGGACCTATTCTCTTAAGCACTCCTGAATACGTCACTGAGGCTTCTCCTTTGTAAGTAAATGTATATAAGTTAATAATATTAATATTTTAATAATAACAATATTAATAATTTTATAATATTAATATTATTATATATTAATAATAAATAATTTATAATAACGGTTAGAGGACCCTGTAAAATTGTAATTTTTTCTATATATATTGAGCAGATTTTTTCTATTCTCTTCCTAAGTAAATGAATATAACTCAACGTTGTAAGCAAATTTACTCACATGGAGTACAACAGCACAAAAAACAACAATGCGTATGCAAAAACTATGTACACAAATAAATCAGAATTGCAACAACAACGATGTTGTTTTGTGTACCTTAAAAATATGTTTGTTTGCATTTAAGTTGACAGTATGAAATAGTTAAATATCTATTGCAAGTGCTTCATTAAAAATTAAGATTCTGTAAGATTATTATAGATTGGTTATAAAATTATAGGAAATGTTATATCTATTTAATTAAATAATAACGCTAATATTTCTTAATTAATTAGTTTTAATTATTTTTGAAATTCTTAATATAGTCAAAATATATACATCTACTGAAAACTTAAGTTTCTCAAACGATAAATAAACTAATAAACGTTTTTAGTATAGTAGAAAATAATATTGTTTTTTTATTTTTATTAGGTAACACGCCTATAGATTTATGTTAAAGATTAATAGATCTTGATAGGATTGCTATTCCTTTCTAAAATTTGTAAATTTATTTGTAACAAAATTTCAAATAAGATTTTCTTTAGATAGAGAACTTAACATCTTACATTAAATGTAAAGTTTATATATAAATTATTGATAACAGGATGTTCTCTTAAATATCTGAAATGCTCTTAACAATTACCACTTGAATAATTTGCTTCCTACTTAAGACTTATTTTAAATTTATTTAAATTATTATTCGTAACAGAAGTAAAAAGTTACTCAATTGTTGCTATCTCGTAAGTAAGTATATTAAGATATTAGTGAAATTTTTCCAACTTCCACAAATTCAAAGAGGACTCTATTTCAGATAGACAAACAAACAATTTCCTTGCCTACAGTGCAAAAAAAAAACAAAAATAAGAAAAAAAAAACAGAAAACCCGAAAATGACTACTAATTACTGTCATTTTAGCAGAAATGTTTATTGAATGAATTTTGACAGTTAATTTCCGGACTGTCATTAAGGCATTTACTTTGCAAATTACAAAAATAAATAAATTGAAAAATGAAATATAGAAGAAACATATTTAAGTTGAAGTAAATGCGAATATTATAATTATGTATCTGCTCTGCTAAGCCTTAGATGGATGTGAATTAACAATACGGCTTAATTATAAGGATATCTTATTTATGGATCCTTTCATTAAATTGCCTCAATATTTGAGGCATTATCATTGCTTAAAACTCTATCAAAATCAACGTCTTATGTGTATTATTTATTATGATAATGCTAAGTGGCTTGTGATATTAGGCGTTAAACAGCAGCGCACGTTATCAGTAAATTAAATTTCATATTTTATGAGAAGTCGAACACACTGACTAACTGCCACACCAAAGGAAAAATATGCTTTAAGGATTTTGGCGCATCTCTCAAAGTAAAGAAAAATTAATGAGGCATGAGATTAGCTTCACTTAAAAACGATACGTGGTTTTTAAACACGTATCGTTAAACATTTAGTAAACAAGTCTGTATGATATTATACAAATTCTTTTAAAAAAGATAAAAATATAGAAAATGTAATTAATTTTTAAAGATAATAATAGCAGTGGTAAGCAAATGTGGCTTTCTGTATTAAGTAAAGTTATATAGAGAAAAAATTTTTTTAAAAAAATGAAGCAATTATCGTAAATTTCACACCAAATTGACTTCTTATGTCACAATGTTTTTAATAACTCGTAAAAATTTTAATCAATACCCAAATCAGTTACTAACTTTAGATATTGTGGAAGGGTTCGAAAAGGAATGATAACGCAACAACAAAAATTTTACTTAATTTATTGAAGTTTGTTTCAACATACAACGCTGTTTTCCCAAGTTTACCAAGTATTGCCAAGTTTTCGAAAACATTGGTATTTTTTAATTAGTTTATAGTTCGTATATAGTTTGTAAAAAAATAACAAAATAACTTAGAATTTGATCATTAAAACTTTGTGCAGCCGTGGCCACATGATTAGTCATCGCTTCTAATTTAACAGGAATGAGTTCTAAGCCTAGCACTTGCAGTCCAAACAAATTATATACGGACTATAAACTAATTAAATAAATTCGAATATTTCTAAAGATCATTGTCGATGACAACTTGGTAATACTCCAAACAGCGTTGTATGGTCAGCCAAACTTCAATAAATCAACTAAAATTTTTGTTGTTGTCTTTACATTTCTATTCGTACCCTTCTAACTTTTGGATAATTTCTTGCGTCATAAGACATGTCACTTTCGGCAAAATAAATTAAACTTAAAAAATTTAACTATTGTGCTTAAAATGGATAAATAAAATGTTTTGGTTTATGTTGAAGCTATTTAAGCTAATGCACTTGAGCACTTTCACTTTTTATTAACTCGTGGTATCTTCAAAACCGCTCTTTACGCCTTGACTGGATTAATGTTAATGCTTATCACTTTATCAGACTAAGCAATAATTGACCTTAGATCTGCATATCTTCCCGAGGAGCCTGTAATCATTCTGAGATTCGATAACGCGATGTTAGTAAGTCTGTCAGTTTTCGCAAATAATTTCAGAGCTCTATCACTTATGCATTTTCTGATCGGATTAATCTTAAGGTCCCTGAGAATGTCATTCTAATGTACCATGGTACCTTGAAAAGTCTTCTCAGAGTCTGGCTTGTGCAATTTCTGACTGGCGAATAGTAGTGTTTGCAGCTTTGCGAAACACTACTAAAAGTAATTAAATCATATTATGTCAATATATTCTTTTTTCTATAAAAATGTAAAAGTTCAAAAATGAGAATGTCACGTAAATATTTCCTACCATTTACGTGTAAATATTATCTTTATAAAGCTCGCACCTATTGTGTGTTAACTCTCTTCTATTATTATAAGAAAATACGTTTTCTTATAAAATTTTCTGAATAAAAGGATACATAAATTTATATGCCGGCATTAGTTTATGGAAAATAATTTCTTCTAAATCGATTTATACTTGATCCTTTTATTATGCAATTATAAAAACAAGCTTATATAAAAAATTATACACTACCTTCGTTGATAAGAACACAGTTAGTTTCAAATACACTTAATATACACAAATGTTGTTCTGTAGTCCTTGTGCCCTGTTACATGGACTCTCAATACGAACTAAGCCTTAATATACGTAAATCCTTGTTAAATGTTAGTTTGGATTTGGGCATTGTTAACGATTATTTTTGGGTATTTGTTACCAAGTTTGAACTCTTGTTTATATATGTTTGTTGTTTAATGTAGCTGTGTGTCCTTTTACCAGTTTCACTGTTGATATAACGGAACAACGGAACCCGTATGTGAAGGACACATTGTGTGCCTAATGCAATTTTCAGTTTGTCCTTTTTGGGTAGTGCTTTCAACATATAAAAAACATAGCTCTACTCTGCCCTGCTCTGTATGTGTTTTGTGTAAAATAGGCAGAAGGCTACTTTTACTCTGGTATTGTTTGCTGTCTGGCCCAGATCCTTTTCTATACAATGAAGTGCTGTTAAATGCTTTTTCTTATATTTTTTTCTATTCCTTTCTTTAGTATTTATATATTGTGTTTGTTGGGATTTAGTGTTCTTTAATTTTAATTGCTGTGGGAAATGCGCATATGAACGGCGACTTATCAGACGGAATTAAAAAACGAATTCATTTTAGATTTCTTTCTGAATTTTTTCCTTCTTGTTGTTTTTTGCGGGATTCTTTTTAGTTAAGTAAAAGAAATATATTGGTATGTGGGTGAAGAGATTTTTTTTTCAATGTTTCTCTTATATAAAGTGAAAAACTAAATTTTAATGCTATTATTTTAAATAATTTAAGTGCCAAAGAAGACTACGAATTTAAAAATGGAGAAGTGAATAAGTAGGTTTCATATGTTGTTCTAATAAACAGATTGCTACATATCATTTACATAAACTTTGTTGCTAACAATATTATTCTAAATTAAGTTTTTATTAAACTAAATAAAATTTTGTGCCATTTACAGAAAAACCCTATCAAAGTGACAGATATATAAGAGACGATTAATTGGTAGAAAATAAAAAATACTTAGTAATCAATCTTAACCATGCTTAAATCATAGACAAGTCTTCATACTGCCTGGTAGTCAACAGTGTGAAGCGTAAGACTGATCTTTGTATCAGTGAATGCAAATAAACAGTACAGTATCGTAGTGTATTGCTCCTTTCCAAAAAACAAGTCTTCATACTGCCTGGTAGTCAACAGTGTTAAGCATAGAACTGATCTTTGTATCAGTGAACGAAAATAAACAGTACAGTATCGTATTCTTTCCAAAAAACAAGTCTTCATACTGCCTGGTGGTCAACAGTGTGAAGCGTAAAACTGATCTTTGTATCAGCGAATATTGCTCATATCCAAAAAACACCAAAAATATTTTAATGTTTGTGTTCAAGAGCATAACCACAAAAAGTACACTAAAAATGAAAGCGACATAACCGAAACACTAAAATAGTATACTGTTTCCGTAATCTTATGTAAAGTGTTTAATGTTCTCGTTGTGTTCTTTTTCCGAAGTAGTGAACGATCTTTCCACGAAGTTAGTCAACTTTTTACCGATCACTTTCAGAAGGTATTTATTTTAGTGTTCACGAATACAAACACTAAAATTTTTTTATTGTGTTTCGGACGTTTTTTAGAGTACTGTTCGTTTGATCTTTTTTAACCCAAAAACAAAGCAGTAACCTCTGATGCTTTGCAGTTTATTTTCGTTCACTGCTTTGTATTACTAATGTAGTGTATATCAATCCAACTGTTGCGTTAGACCTAATGGTGCATTTAATGCTGTTTAATCTTATAAGTAAAAAATGAAGGTTATATCTGTTAAGAAATAAGTAATATTTTTGTTCTTATTTTAACATTCTAAGAAGTATTGTTTTTATTTTCCCATTCTCAATTTCGACAAAGTATGATGAAATAGAGAAATATACTTCTCCGGAGATCATAAGTCAGGTACAAGCAGTGGAGCTTTCTCAGTGGTACTTACTAAATCTATATAACATATGCGCTACCGAATGACTGCACAATTTTTCAGATGAAGTTGATCGCTATTAGGGAAACTATAACTTGTCCGGCAGTAGATAAAAAAGTGAATCGGAATATAAGCATACACAGTCTAGCTATTTTAAGGTCCTTGAGTTCAATTTAATTTATATTTTAGATGCTATTTGATTGATACATATAAACGCAGTTTAACATTTTTCTACTCTGTATTCCCAGTCATAGGGATATTTTTGGTAACATTAAGGCAGATTAGATGACCAAACGAGGTGCATCAGGCATACTGTTGACATCATGCAAGCACTTATTAAAATTTACCTGTATTCAGCAATTGAATACAATATGGAGGCTCAATGAAATACAGGGATTTGTATGTAAGATTGTCGGATTCTATGAAGAAAAAATCCAGCAATTTCTTTGGAATGTTTTGTAAAGATATCAGTATTAGGTTTGTTGACGGATCGCAACTATTTGATGATTTGTGCTATAAGATTAAATCTCTCATCTAATCAGTAATCAACTTAATAAACTGATTGAAGGAAACATATTCTGTAAGAGTGGCAGCCCACATACAATATTAATCGATTCCATTAAAATGAATCCTGATCCTAATTTTTTTAAATGTTGAACTATTTTGAGAAGAATAAATCAATTCTGGAAATCTGTATAAATGATGAAGTTAATTACTTTTAGTTTGTTCAAAGAAACATATTCCATAAAAGTGGATACCGACTTTAAATACTAATCTATCTAACTCAAACACATTATATTTTGAATTGTATCTTCAAGTTGATCACATTGTGAGAAAAGATTTGTTCTTTTAACTTTAACATAATCTAGTTATATATGGAAAGTTATTATGTAAGCGTCCATTTTCCATTAGGGTTCATTTTTAATGTAAAACCTGTACATTTAGTTGCATTGTGATCTTAATTTTTTTTTAATTTTTGTTGAATATTGAATTATTTTAAAAAGAATAAATCTATTCTATAAATCTTTGGGAATGCTGAAATTAATCCCATAATCCTCATAACATATCCCACAAGGTGGGCGCGAATTTTCATTATTAACCCTTTCCATTTATATGAATCCTGATCTCAATATCTTGATATCCTAATTTTTTCTCAATATCTTTTTTCTTTCATTTCGACTGCACTAAAAACTGTTTACTCAGACACATAAAATTTTTATAATATTATTTAGTGATTTTCATAAATATTCGAATATTTAATGTGCATTTAATAGTGGTTTTGTCAATTTAGTACAAATGAGATAAAAACTTTTGCACTAATTTCTTTCATAAAGGAATATTCGCAAAATGGTGATTATAAAAACTTTTAAATAATAGCAGCGCTAACAACAACAACGTTACCGCTTTATGAGGAAGAAGAGGAGCCGCACGAAAATAATGAAGACAACTTCCTACAACAACAAATATTATCGGCAGCAGCACAGCTACTGGCAGTAGAACAACACAGCAACGACAACAGCAACAGCAGCAACAATGACAACGGCAACAGCAATAGCAACAGCATTGCCAACAACAACGCAATCAACCACAAAATTACCGATGAGTTTGCACAAAAATATGGCAGAGTTTCCACATTCAAATAAAAAAGGCATTATAAAGTAAAGAAAAAAAAACACAAAATCCGAAACTCTTATCGCGCCAGATTGTTAAATTGTCCAGTGGCGCCGCAACGCCATTTTAAAAATACAAAAATAATGGCGACTGGCGTACATCCTGGCGCGCAATTTAAAGGTTTCATTATTGTCATAAGTTGTAAAGTTTTTTTCTCTTTGATTTTGTAAGATTGTATTCAACCGAATGAACGAATGAACTACCGCTGCACAAACGTTTACCACTTTTCGATTTCCGGTCGGTGTAATATTCAAGTGATTTCGATATAAAATATAACTTAACGTTGTAAAATGAAGACGATGTGTATATGTTGTTGCTGTTGTTGTTGTTATTGTTTTTTATTTTTGTGTTCGCTACTCCTAGCACCGAATTTTACATCGATTCGAAGCGCAAACGAATTGTACACCACCATCTTGCGGCACAGATACTCTTAGATATCAATGCAGGAAGTCACTAAATGTCCTGCAAATGAACCAGCATTTTCTGCTGACTTGGCATTAGCGTTTCGCCACAACTCGTAGGGGGTAAGCTTTTTAAGACATACTTAACAATGACTGGGTATACACTTGCATATATACGTGGGCAAAAACTATGTAATGAAATATATTGCGAAATTTAATGATATCTAGGCACCGGTGTTTTTTATATACATTTTAAGATTTTATTTTATTTTATTTTATATTATTTTTTTCCTTCCTTTGAACGCTCTGTGTCCGGCAGCTCCAATGCTCCATCAATGCTATTTTGAATGTTTATTGATGCGCATCGAATTTCTTAATGGCGCATTTTCGTCGCTGATATTATTTTCGGGGTATCAGTTGTGCCCACACAATGATGACCCGGAGGCCGCACATTACGTGCCGAAAGTTTTGCATCCATTAGCTGCTGCCGCTGGGTCTGCCGTATATTTAGCTATGCTTTCGTATTTCTTATATCTTTGAACCAATAAATTTAATATTTTTGATTTTCTAAAGTTAAATTGCAAAATTATTGCTCAAGCGATTGTGAAAGTGAGGAAGAAGTAAGCATAACTTAAACAAACTGATAAACAATGAATTGTTTAATTTTAGAATTTCATAAGTAGTATGGTTCAAGAGAGAACTTAATCCTAAGACTTTTATATAAAATCAAGTGAAAAAGAATTTTTACATTCAAATTGTGCAAGAAATATATTTCACATTATTTATATATCTTATAAAACAGATGGCCTTCAGGACATGCCATTAGTTCATAGTTGCAAATAAAGGAAATAAATAAATAAATGCTTTAGTTGTTATCTTCTAAGAAATCAAAAAACGTTAAGGAAAAATTTAAAAGCCTGGCAATTGTAGACCAACAAATTATATTCATCGATATATTGGGTATTCTCCTGATGACGGTAAAAGCGAATCTGCTGAAATATATAAAGAAATGAACAAAAAAATAGTAATGATCGAAATATTAGCTAAAATTCTTAAAAAATCAAACTATTAACCATTAAAATATATACGTACTTTAAACTAATTAAATAAAGATTTGTATATTTTCTAAGACCATTGATATTGAGTACTTGGCAATACTCAGAACAGTGTTGTATGGTCAGCCAAATTTCAATAAATTTATTAAAATTTTTGTTGTTGTTTCTACATAACTGTTCGAATCCTTTTAGTTTATTTTCGTCACATTCGACAAAAAAATTAACGTTAAAAAATTTTAAATAATAACAACGAAAGTTTCTTGCAGCTCTGACTCGTTCGGGTAATAAACGCACCAATAATATGAAATAGACTGGTTTAGAATTCCAAGCCTAACATTTCTAGTCAAATAATTATATATAAACTTATAAAGTTAACGAATATTTTCAAAGACTACTGATAATTAGTATTTGGCAACACTCAAAACAGCTATATGGTGAACCAAAATATTGAAATAGTTAAAAATAAAAAACTTTTTATTATTTGTCTATTATCCAACATTGTTCTAAGTCGTTCTATAATTATTCTGTAAATATGTTACGTACTTTGTCATCTATGAGTTGTTAAACTTTTTGTTGTTATTATTCTATTTAATTTGAATTTTTTCCATTAGTAACTATTTTTACTAATTATTACTAATTTTTTATAGTTGTTACTAATTATTTTTTTTACTAGTAATAGTTTCTACTAACTATTACTAATTATTACTCATTATTTCCAATTATTACTATCACTATTTGATTTAAACAATCATATATAAGGTCTGTTATCACTTGTGGGAGTGAAAACTGGAGATTAATTGATGCCGAAGCAAACAAACTGGCGGCAATTGAAAGAAGGATTATGAAAAGAGTATTTAGATCAGTGCAAGAAAATAGAGAATATCGCATAAGATATAATGATGTACTGACACAATAATGAAGCATATAAAAAACCAACGTGTAAAGTTGGTGGGAGCCGTTGTGCGAATACCAGAAGAAAGAGAAGCAGTTAGAATCTTCGAGAGTGAAGTCAGAACAGCGAAAAGAAAAGTAAGATCAAGCAAGATATGAAGCGACAGTGTTTGACACAAGAACTGAGAAATATGAATGTTATCAAAAGAAAGATAAAAGCTAAAAATATAGAATAATGGAGAAATATAGTTAAACAAGCATAGGTCCTACAAGGACTGTATAGCTATAGATGATGTTGATGATTACTAACTATTACTAATTATTACTAATAAGAAGTAATTGTATAGTACTTTTAACTAAAAGTACTCCATCAGTATTTCTTCGTCATAATTGATTTAAAAATGAAATTTAATATAAATATATGACTAATTTAATTGTCCATATATAGTTTTGTTTTGAACCACAAATGTAAGGTATTGAACCTTGCCAAATTTTAACCGTGGACCGACATATTAACACATTAAGCCAGCGAATACTTAATTTGGGTTATAGAAATAAATAAATGTCAATACATTACTTAGTCTTAGCACTTACATTTTATACTAAAAGTAAAAATAAGTAATTAGTACATTTCTAACAGCTCTTAGTACCTTTCCTAAATAATAAATAATATTTTTGCTAAGTATTCTATTCTAAAACATTCTAGAATATTTTAAAACATAATTATTTAAGAGAGATTGGGTTTTAATACTTCTATCGTCATATTGACTTTTTCACCTATAGCGTTCCAAACAGTATCTGAATTTTTCTCACTTTTCTTTGCCGGAAAATACTTTTCTTTGCTGTTTCAACTTCTATTAAACGTAAAAATTATTTACTTTAACGCTACACATTTTAGTGTAGAAAAAATTAAATTTAATATTATTTTTAATTTAGTTTGCTTCATGGCTTTTTTAGAATTCAATTAAAATTCATTTACCATGAAATTAGTTCACTTCATTTTTCCAAACTGTTTTCTACCTCGAATTGGATTTGCAAATTGTGTGAAATATGCAAATCCATAAGACCTGAAAGAATGAACTTCCTTAGCAACCTACGTACGAGGACGCATCTGCTTTAATTTCAAAAAATTTGAACTTTTTTTCAGTTTCAGTTTAAAGTGAAGTTGTTTTGGCTTCAAGTTCAGATTTTATCGCCGTATCGAATGTGTGAATAATTTAATAAAAGTCATTCATCTCCAATTTTTTTTTTTTTGTTTTGTGGACTTGTATTTGTGAGGTTTCAAAAAGTCACTTTGTAATTATATTTCAATTACTCGTTGAGCCCACATGTGCTGTTTGAATAGGAAATGGAATTGTAATATTTTCCCTTAAAAAAAAATGAAAACACTCTTCCATGCCATTGACAACACTTGGTCAGCCAAATTGTTTGGATTTGTAAATTTATTATTTGAAAACAAACTTTTTATGATTTTTTTTTTTTTTTCAAATCTAAATTTTTTTGCTGTACCGGCGATAAGTTACAAAATAATTGCACTAACCCGACTGTCAAAATGCATTTACAGTGGGGCAAACAATAGAGACAATAGCTTTTAAGCTATATGTTAAATAAGCTAAGCAATATTAAAAACTTTAAAAACAGGGTTGGTATAAATCGTTGGGTTTCCATTTCATCTTCAGTAAAATCCACTGCAATATTCATTGAGTTAACTACCTAGCCGTTGGAAATGCGGTAGAGTTAGATCTTCAAGCAAAGAAAACCAATTGCCTTTAAAACAACGTATTGAATGTTAAACCTAAAGACGTTGATTGTATGTACAATGGGTGTCTGCCTGTAAAGTCTAAGAGGATATGTAAATGGTTGCCAATATTGCAAAAATTGGCATTTAACTTATAGAGGTGGTACTCTATAGTAACCGAGGAATTTTGCTCTTTTCACGTTATATACAAACAACTAGATGATATATATAGTATTTATGTATATATATAATACAATTCATATATATATATGTGGAATATATATATCTCTTCTCGATATGTATAAATATTTAATGAATATATGGTAAAAAATGAAAGCCTGATAGAAGAACTAAATTTCTTGAAAATATGTGTTAAGTTCTATTAAACGAACTTTAGAATAATAATTGGAAAAGAGAAGTGAAGTAACTTTAATATCTGCAAAACTGTTTAGAGATTCTATTGAAAGAATTGCAATATTTAAACAGAATACTTTAAGGTGGAAGGCACGTGGTTAAGCTCAATATTGCAAGAAACGACGAATGCAAGACGGGTATTAAGAAATACTGAAGCATCTTCTTTGTTTCTATGCGGTTTCTCAAAAGTTAGACTGTACCAGTTTTAAGAGGATGACACGACAAAGATTGTCATTTAATGTGATATAGAACCAACCATAGTGCTTATGTTGATAGTAAGACTTCTTACATAGGACGGATGTGAGTCCTTGAATGCATATGTGTAATTTGATATACAAATTTTTGACGACTTGAAAAAATTGAAAATTGAATTCTATTTAATTTAGTCGCAAAAATAAGAAAAATGGATCCTTCATCTGGGAGATGAAAATAATAGTATGATAAGGATGACACCATAGACATGTTGTGGTTTTTATGACTTAATTGAGTGAAATAAAAATGTGGATTAAAGGAATGATATTGTGTAAAAAAATAGTTAAATATATTTAAGTGTTTATATTGCGATACAATATTAAGTATAAATGAGCTTTCTCATAAATTTAATAATTATTATACTGCTTGCTGTTAAGCCGTTATTAAATAAAAATTTTATAATTTATAATAGAAGTCGTTACCTCTTAACTTTTTCATAAATGAATCTTTATTATTTGGAAGAGCAAAATCTTGAAAACTAGCGCAATGCGCGATTTCACTAATTTAAATTTATTCCTGATAAAAAAAACATTAACTAGTTTTATGATCAAAATATTTTAATTAAATAATTTGTAAAAAACAATCGTAAAATATTAAAATAATATTTGGATGTAATTTCTTGGCTTACTAGAGTTTTATTAATGATTTAATTGTCAAGGAATGAGGAAGGTATAATGAAGTTGTACAAAGCATATATTTACATATTCAAATTTATGTAATTTTATTATATTATATACAGTAAGCTACAACAAATATAAATATTGTTTCAAAAATACAATGCAAAAAATAAAATCAATTAAAAAAGTATATATTCAATATATGCAATATATAGCTGAAAGAGTTATCCAAAACTATTACAATAGTTTATGGCAATCACTTTGGCTGAATTGCTTCAAATGGATCCTAATCGAAGATAAGGTAAAAATAGCACAATCAGATAGGTCATAATACATATTCTTTCCTTTTTTCTGGAGAAAAAATTTACTTATAAAAAAACTTGTCTTCTATTTAATAGTCTGTTTTTAAGTCCGTTTCATTCCCATAATTCCCAATCCCATTGTAATGAAAAATGGAGATACAAAATTTCCGTGGCTCTAATATTAGCTTGCTGCCTTTTCCAAACATTCTGCGAATTCTTAAAAGGAGTCAAAAATGAATTAGAAAAAATTTCACAGCACAATGGACCTTCTTCTTCTTTCTACGAAACATTTCCAGGTCTCAAAAGATGGCTTTCGTTGCTATCCACCTACCGGATCAAAGAAAAACAAAAAAGAAATCACTTTTAATTATACATCATACACATTTATATATCATTTCTAGTAACATATATATAAAACTTATTATTAGTCCTCAAGAACTTCTCAATGTTATTTCGAATAAAATGTGTAAACTTTTCTTGGTATTTAAATTTAATTTAACCACTGCACTTTGTGTGAAATGGCCATTAAATAATCAACACCTCTCGCAAATTTTTGGCGCTAAAATATATACATTTCCGTCATGGACCAAAAAAACGTTTATAAAAACCCCACTTTGCAATGAAAGGGGAATAAATAATATTTACCCCCAAAAACATAAAACTGCATCAGCTGCTTCTAATAGAGGGGGGAACGCTTTACTTATGTGTCCAATTTTAAAAATGGAAAATTTAAAATAAATAATGAAATAAAAATAAACAACAGCAAAGCACAAATTGCACATTTTTTGGGGAATAAACAAATACAATTGTTAAAATCAAACGAAGAGATTTTCCACGCCTAATCAAAAACGAATTAATTTCGGAACGTGACAGGGAGTTTGATTTCGCAATATTGCCACAATAGGAAGACAGCGCCACTGGACACAGTACAGCACGACTGCAATACTTTGGGGGTTAAAAACAGTGAAAATCAGAATGGAAAGAAATTAAATGAAATCCATTAAGTAGACAGACATAAAAGCTGCTGTCTGTAGCAGGACACAGGACTGGAGTGATTGGGGAGTTAAAATGAATGAGTGGATGAGTATTGCATATATGCAACAATTGTTTTTGTTAAAAGTTTGTACACCGAGTTGAATTAGTGTTAATATTAGTTACAAAGAAAGTTGCAAGAAAGAAAAAGAAAGTATGTTGCATTTTCTCCACCCAAAGAAACATTCAACCCAACGTATTCCTGAAGGATACAAAACTGTTATTAGTCCTGTAAACTATAAATTCAGTTTACTGCCATGTTACGCATAAATACTACCGTGTAGTAATTAATGTTATTTGTTCAGTGTAATTTGGGGGGTGTGTTGTGGATTTTGTGCAACAGCAGCAGCAGCAGTCACAGTAGAACACTTTCAACCATCTAAACTACTTGGCAGTCTGTCAGATAGTTTTTTTTTTCTCTTCAATATACCTGACAGTGATGCATTGCCGAAATTTATACCTTCGTTTACTTTTTCATCCACGTTATCAACGAAAGTTATCTCAATTTTGCCACGATATGTACGCCATTCGCCCTCGCAGTCATGTTGCATAAAGCTAACCACATTTTCCAATTTGGTCATGTTGTCCTTGTGCTGTCTTTGGGTTTTAGTGCACCTTTGCACTTGCCATAAAATTAGTATCCCTTCACCCGAGGGGATTCTACTATGAAACATGCGTATCACTCTAGAATTCACTGAGTAAATAAATATGAAAATCCCTTACGCCATTTGTAGTGCAATTAAATGGGATTCCTAGCATTTAGTCAACCTTACTTTTTGATACCAAATATTTTTTGTGGTTTTATCTATCTATAATACAAATAAATGAAGTATATTTGTTATGTAGATACAGTTTATTTTAATTACCATTGATTTGATTTCTTTTTTACACTACGTCTGTGATTATATGTGGACGTAATGCATTGAATCGATAATATCTAATTTCAATTTTTGTGTCATTAAATTCGGTATTAGGGGGTTTTAAATCAATACCAAGGACTATGGTTTGTGGTTTTAGTAATTTCATGGTCAATGACTTGTGTGTGGCCAAACGATTTAATCATTAAACTAAATGTTGTATCTTACATGTTCGTCTGCAGTTTAATTTATTTTGTTGGAAATGTGATACTTGTCAGTAGTGACTCGTGTATGATATGTTAATGATTAAAGAGCATAAATAGTATTAATATGTGCTCTCTATTAATGTAAGCTTGAAAATAAAATATTTGTGGATATTTGTCGAGTAACAACTTTAAAACAGTGCAATATTAAATTATTAAACAATATATTAATATATATAATAATATGTTATTGTCCTTGGTACATTAGGACGAATGATATCCTCAGGGACCTCAAGATTGATCCCATCAAAAAATACATAAAGGATAGAGCCCTGAAATTATTTGCGAAATCTGACAGACTTACTAACACCGCGTTATCAAATCTCAGAATGGTTACAGGCTCCTCGGGGAGATATGCAGATCTGAGGTCAATTATTGCCTAGTCTAATGAAGTGATAAACAATAATCCAGTCAAGGCGCAAAGAGGGGTTTTGTAGAAACCTCGCAGTTAATAGAGAGTAAAAGTGCTCAGGTGCATTGACTCAACTCAACTAGCCTCACGTCTCTCTTTGGTTTTATTTTCATATATCCATCTGGAATCTCTCTTATCTTATTTCCTTCCCTTTCTTTCGCCTATCGCGACTATTTCGCACCGTTATTGGTTCTCTCTAAAGTCAGTTTTGCCTCATTTTTGACTTTCCTTTGTTTTGTGCGCTCCTTATTCATACAGTTTCCTTCACCCTCTTTCTTGACTCTTTTCCACATCTCTCTTTTCTGTTTCTCCAATCCCCTGTCTCTTTCTTGAATCTATCTCGCCTCATTCCCGCTAATCTTTAGCTCCATCCATGCCTCTTTTTCCCACCTCTCTTCTGACTCTCTTTCAGCACGCTGCTTCATGCCTTCCGCCCCTTTCTTGTCTTTTTTCGTATTTGTCTCTTGCCATTATAAAGCCACACTTGGCTCTTTCTGTCGTTTTTTTTTTTATTTATTTTCGTTTCTTTTTTAAATAATGATAAATTTAAAAATTAAAAATAAAAGCTGCGTTCACATTATTTAAAAGAAAGGCAGATATATCATAAATATTATATCACAGTTTTTAATAACATATATCATACCATAACGATATGTAGTTGTTTCGATATTAATACCTTTTCTATATATATTTTAGTATAATTATTTAAATGTCCTTGACTTAAATATATAAGAAACTTCGTAAAGGACCTACCTTTCTTTACTATATACTATATATATACTACTATATACTACTTCTATACTACCTTTCTATACTTCTCTATACCTATAGCGATTAATAATTAATGCTGAAGATGAGACAGTTAGGCATAGTGTTTGAAATACTTTCACTTTATGATTCTTAAATGCGATGATATGTGGTGCAACGATGATGTCATTTGTGGGAAATGCATTCATCTAAGTTACAATATTAATTTTAAGAACATATGTTGAGGCGTCTTATTGAAAAAATAATCCTTTAGAATATTTTACGTAATAATTTAAAATTTATCATCTTTTTTATGAGATCATTAAAATCAACAAAAAAAAAAATAAATAAATAAATAATTGCACATATTATATATTCATATTGTATTGTTCACTAACAGTGACTGGCAATTTTTATGAATATACTAGGAATGACAATTTGATCCATTGTTTCATTCCCCATGATAGCTTTCCTTAGCGAAAACTGTGTCAATTTTTTTCATATTGTAGAAAATGAGAGTGCAAATTGCTGCATATTAATTCAGCAGTGATTTGTACGTCAAATTTTGTTTTAAGTGTGTCACACTCAGATTTTTTTCTCTTGCAAATGTCGTTATTACCCTCATTAATCCTGTGCAAACGGAACTCACAGACGTCAAACATTCAACGTGGTCCATGAGCAAAGAAAAGTGATATCAAAGCTTTCGACGACAATAAAAAACGATGACACCGTCATAAATTGTGACACAGAGTTTTACATATGATGTGTGAAACGTATAAAAATAAAATAAAAAGAATATTAAAAAAAATTGAAAAAAAAAGTAAAAGATTAAGATAACTTGTTAGTAGCTACCTTACCTTAGCTTACCTTATCTAGAAATTGTAGTGTGTGTAAATATATGTGAGTTTCTATATATCTACATAATTTTTTCCCTACTAGAATAAATAGAACATAACTATAAAATGAAATTGTTAGGTAAACTCGAGCTACAAACTTATATCACACCCTGTATACATTGATTATCACACAAAGTTTTCTACCATATAACCATGATGACTTTAAAATTTTTACTTGGTAGAGAATGTACTTGGTATTATCCGTTTTATTTTTATTACACTAATGTCTATAATGTAATAAAAGAAATAATTTTAATGTAATATATCAAATCTCCAAGCTGCACCTTATGTATGACATATCAACTCTAGTCTGGAGTGTTGGAGTGTTTGCTTTTAAATTGCATAAAATTTATTTAAATAGGCGCCCCATTTCACTGAAGTATGTACAATAATCACAACAATGCCAAACGTCATAGGAAAAGGCTTGAAATACAAACATCCATGAATGGAAGAAGTACGAATAGGAGTATAAGTATGTAAATGCTTATGATATGAGTAACATACTTACATACAAGGATATTTTTGCAGTACATTCCATAACTGTTGACGTTTATAAAATTTATTGCTTCCTTATAGTAGAGCATTATGAGTGGAGTATACTATTATCCTATACTCCAACTACTTCAACCCATTCTGTTTCCCACTCGGCACTTAACTCAGTTGGCATTCTTCACCAAGCAGAGACTGCGGCACACATATGCTGCAAGTTCAAGTTGAATTTGAATTTGTTTCAGGACTCATACACCCCGACATATTCATTCCAAAATATTAAGATTTTTCTCATTTTTTCATTTCACAAACATTGATGCTTATAAATTTAAGTGCAATAAATATCCTTATACATCCGTGCAATATGACGCTACCTACTTTTCCTTATGCCCTCACATCACTCCTCTTCCACATTCCTTTTATGGGAGTACATATGCATATCCCTACAGATTATGTCGCGTCTGGTTATGAATCTAAATTTGTGTTTACCTTTCGGTACTATTTTCTATGTGACCTTATTTTCTGCAGGATTTAAAAGTTTTATTTTTATCAACATTTTTGTAGCATATAAATTATTTTTATGAGAAAAGTAAATATGGAAAACTTTTCTAACGACAATTTATGCACAGATATGTAGGGTATTTAAGTTCAAAATTATATAAATGACATAACTCTCTTTGTGCGAAACTATTAAAATATTTTATTATATATGGGTAGGAGACTCGTATTATTATTTTACTTATATTGCCCCACTTTCTTCACTATTTAAATTATTGTGTTGTGTACCCGTAGAGCTGTTATTGCAGTTGTTCACGGGTGAATGCTAAAAATTTATCATTACCGGAAAAATAAGGGAATGCAGGGACTTCAGTAATTATTTTTTCTATAAATTTTGTAAAATGTGAAATAAACACTTTAAATGGTTTCGCTTTTTTTGAGGTGTAATAAAATTTAAATACAGTTTTTGCTTCCATAATATAATATTTAAAATATATAACAATAGTAGTCAATATTAAAACTCTAGTTTCACATACGAAAAAAAAATAATTAAAATTAATTATCGGTACTCGAAGAGCACCCATAAATATATAGAAGTAAGAAGCAATAGAGTGTGTAGTGCGGATTAGAGGAAATATTCGATTCCTTGAGAATATAATATATAGTTTAGTGAACTGTAAAAACCCAGCCATTGAAAAAATATTTTCTGTTATAATCATCTTTTCCGAAAATTCTGACTACACCATTATTTAAAAGACAGCGTGATCATAGAAAGAGGTTTTAGGACACTGCTATATAAGTCTTCACAATACAATGCAATTTAATCGTCCTATAATTAGTGTTTTTGCAGTAGGTCTAAAGCATTGACAGCCACATTGTGAGACTTTCACCCACTAAAACTAAATCTTAGGAATAAATGAAGAAGATTTTCACAGCAGTGTGGAAACATCATTGCAGTACTTAGCGAGGAAAAATATTAGTGACGAACTTTAGGTAATAACTCTCTAGACCAAATTTAGCTAAGGCAGAATATAAAGAACAGTTTAATTTATACTATTTTTGTTTTTATTTTTTTTTTATTTTTATTATTTTATTATATTTTATTTTATCATCTTGTTTTATTTTAATATAAGATAGCTACCTATGTACTTCTTTTGTTTATACATCAGTTCCGTACAAGCTACTAGTCTATGTTTTGGTTTCATTTTCTACCCCACAAAATCTATAAGTTCCATTAAAGTTACTTTCCAGTTTTTCAAGGTATCTCATTGACCACCTTTGTGCTCTGTCAGAATTCCTGTGATGATTCTTAAGTTGATTTCATTTGGTTGAATACAATTCATAACTTGTTTTAGGTGAAAAGTCTTTTTTGAGGATTTTTTGATTGTTATAGCTCAATTTTTTAAATGAGGGAGCAGAAGTTATTGTTTCTTAACTCATTGCATTTTTGTGGGCCTGTAAGCATCTATGCTGCTTGCTTTTTGAAAAGTTTGGAATTTCAGTTTTAAAAATTCCTACGACAGCCGGCACCTAATGGATCCATATTTCCATAATCAGATTTTCGAAACATATTATTACCACACTTAATGTCTTTTAATGAGAATTAAGTCCTTCTATTGATGCCTGACCAACAATTAGGATGAATAATCTGTGGTTTTGACATTAATAGTTATCATAAAAGAAGAAAAAAAATCACCTTATAAATATTATCTTCGCATTTTAAAATAAAACACAAAAAATAATAATTAAATTTGATTTATATTATATTTATCAATATAATAAAAATAATAATATATGCATTTTGTTAAAGATTTCTGTACAGAAAGACTTCAGTAATAATTTACAAGATGTTAGCGATATGCCTAGGTGTTTCGAGTAAGGTCCTGAAGCACACTTTCTGGCTAGCTCGTCTGCCCTGCAATTACCGAAAATATTCCTATGGCCGGGAACCCAGATTAGAGAAATATTGAGCTGCCTCTACATTTCGTTTAGAGATGTGTAGCAGTCAAAAACCGTTCTAGATGTAAAAACTTCCTAGATGATAAACTTGTTACTATTATTTGTTTTTTGAAACAATATTTTTTTTTTTAAAACATACATTTATTTATTGCATCTTCTCTTAGAATGAGACTAACAATAAGTTCTAAAATCTTATCACTAACTACATAATATTGCAAATTTTTATTTTTCCTATATATAGTATAAAATAAAATAAAATAAGTAAACCTTATATCACGAACCTTACTTAGATCAATGGGTTAAATTTCATTGGAGTGAATGTTAGGCGGTTTATTAAGAAAGCAGTTCAACTTTATCAGATTAGTTAAAAGAAATGTGCGGTTTTAGCTTCAAGCTATTGAATATTAATTATTGGCTGGACGGTCAGCTCTTTTTAGGCGGGAAGTAGAGGATAGATGTGCGAGATTTCTTGCTAAGGGATTAATATGTTCTGCCAGCACTTTTATTGTATTTTTTTCTTATATAGTCAAATTCATCTTTAACTAGGGGAATTTGTAAATCTCGGTGAATACTTTCATTCCTAATATACCATGTTGAAACAATATGACCCAGAGAAACAATGTGACATTGTTGAATCCAACAAAGATTGCAAAAATATTTAATAATAGTGGTATGTCTAGATAACTTTTATGAATGAATTAGTTATTTTAGTGAGTTTTGTTATAAAATTAAGATGTCCCAATATAAATTTTAAGGTTATGATGCACTGAGTTATTTCATCTCAAACTAAGTGTAATAAAAATCGCAATAGTGTTAAAGACAGCATATGTTTTATACAGCATTTAACACCTGAAGACATTTATTTGAAGTGTTTACATAAAAAATACATAAAATGTCAAAAAATGTGTGTAATTCCAATGCACATTTCCTCGAACTTACAACTCCAAATTCCTAAGTTTATGTAAACAAACGTACTAACCTAAGCACTTACACCGTACGAGGTAAGCGCCATTTAACACAATAACAATCGAAAGAAACTGGGTAAGAAATTTCGGTGAGAAAAGCAAAAAAGCACAAACAAAGGATAAAACTTCCTTCGCAGGAATAAGGAACATGAAAAGCTTAGGAGTCAAAGGGTTACGACAGTTTATAAACCCTACAGCAGACGTAAGGAAGTGTGAAACGTGGACTTATAGACTAACTTATTGTGCAAAATTTACACATGTGACGTTTACACCAAACATATTTGTTTGTTCGTATGCCAGTATGTTTGAATGTGTGTATGTATGTATATATGTATGTATGTATGTATGCATGTATGTATGTATGTACGTGTGTGTGCGTTTCTTCAGGTGAGTGTATGCTACGTTGACATGCAAGGACTTTATGTGATTTATAACGGTTTATTGCTAGCAATTTTCAACTCTTGAGTTAATGTTTTGCCATATTTCACAGTTTTAGTAGAGCCACTCACTTACGACTCTACATATCCAGTAAATACATATAAACACGCACATATGTATCTGTTAGCTTTTGTAAGAGGCAAGGATTATAAAGCGTGCTTATGTATTGTTTTATGCTAAGATATTTTGTTTTAGTCAAAAACTGAAACAATAATTTTGTAGAATAAAATAAAATTAATGCCAAAAGTTTGAATTGAAATTTAAGTAACTTTAGTGTTGTTGGACAATTTTATATCCTCGAGGGTTATATTCTATACTTGTTTATTGTTTTAATAATTTCTTATTTAACCTTAATAATTTGGTAATGTTATGTACATACGAAATTAGTTTTCACTTAATTGGAACAGCAGTGCGTATTAGTAACATTTTTGAAATTATAATAATTATAATTCTCTATAATTTGCTAATGAAATTGTGTATTGCTGATAAAACTTTGTGAATTTTGTATTTCATTTCTACTAAGGGTAGGTAGGTTGGTTGGAGTGGCGGTATTGTATTCCAAAAAGCTCACTTGAGCTCAAATGATGACCCATTGTGGTACCACAGGAGTGACATTGGTATGTACATAGATTTAGATCAGTATACATTCAACGCCGAACGAAAGTAACGACTCCCCCATTAGGTAAAGGAAAACCAACCTGAAAGTTTTATAAACTTAGCTAGATCCCTAACATTACAGAATGACAGCTCAGTCAGATCGGTGAGAAAAGGGGATCCTAAGATCTTTAATCTTCTTCTAGCTAAGAAGGGACACTGACACATGAGATGAAGCAGGGTTTCCTCTTCATCCTTAGAGCCACAACCTTTACAAAAATCTACTAAGGTAGTAATTTAAGTTTGATATGAATTAGATATGGAATTAAATCGAATTTGAATGAGCTCATCATTTACCGACCAGTAGTATAAGGTTACTTCGTGTGATGTCGGATATCAGAACTTGATATTCAGTATTAAAATTTCGAATTCAGTACTCGAATTCCAAAAAACTGTATTCGAATTTCGAATTCAGTATTCGAATTTCGGATTCAATATTCGAATTTCAAATTCAGTATTCGAATTTCGAGTTCAGTATTCGAATTTCGATTTAGTATCCAGTATTCGAATTTCGAATTCAGAAAAGCGCTACAAAAAATTTTTAACAGAATGCTAAAAAAAGCTGTATGGGTAATTTTGATAAAATATTACTTCATCACTTCTAATTTGATTGAATTTTTTTTTTTTTGAGCTCCTTTCATATTATAAAATGACCCGTAGCTCGGTAAAAATTCTGAAATTTTTGAGATGGGAGCTAAAAGATGGAACTATGGGGTTTTGAGAATCATGATTGTAGACATAACTTCTACCCAAAAAGTATCCGGATTTTGTTGTTTGTTAACTATTCCTTAAGCAATAGACCATTTTCAAAAATTTTTTGTTATGTTGGTACACCCTTTCTTGACATATGATACAAATTTGAGCGCCATCTGTCAATTAGTTTGTTTACAACAGCTGTTAATGTGAGACTAACTCTAGTGCATTTAGCGATTTTTACTATAGAAAATTCTTGTTGTACGCGATTTTTTGATCAAACACGGCACTACTGTCATCGCTCAGGCACCATATTCGCCAGATTTGGATCCGTGTGACTTTTTCCTGTTCCCGAAACTCAAATTGCCCCTTCGTGGTAAGCGTTTTGAGTAGATTGAATCGGTAAAAGAGAATTCGCTGAAGGAACTAAAAGCTATACCTTCTCGAGCCTACGAAAAGTGTATGGAAGATTGTGTTAAACGTTGGCATATGTTATATATATCGCTTTAAAAGTAGCATATTTTGAAGAAGATAAAATATATTTGGAATAAAATTTAAATCTGTGTGTTTTATTTATAAAATTCGAGTACCTTTTGAGCAGAAGTTATATTTATACAGCCATATCTCAGGTTTTATAAATGATAAAGACTTGAAATTTGTTGCATTTTAAAGATAACTGATTAAATTTTAAGAAATTATAAATAGATTTTTAGTAAAATGAAATTTAATTAATGCGTAAGATTTGTTAGCCTCATAAGGGTTGTTGTAAAAATTGTTGTGAATAAATTTTTATAAATGTATATATTATTTCTTGTATCTATTATCTGCTTTTTTACTATATCTGAGACATATAATAAACGTTTCGTTTTATAACCCATGTATTATTAACTAAAAACTTGTAATATATGTGTAGTATAAATCAATTTGTTCGTATATATGACAAAAGAAAATTGCTACATAATAGTTTGTACATATATAGCAATATTAACACTAAACGTTTTCGGTATGCTTCGCATTATAGTATTTGCCAACACAATAAAAAAGTGATCATTTCATTTTAATTCTTTTTAATTTTTCACCATAAAAAAGCTAAACAATTTCCACTGAGTTAAATTTGAATTAATTATTCATTTAACTTGAACCAGTGCAACGTATTACATTTTATAACGCATTAGCTAGACCAAACCGAGGTAAACCGAAGCGAACCACGCCAAGCCAAGTCAAGCCAAGCCAGGCCAGGCCGTGTCATTCATTTCGTACCGCACCAAGTCAGCTTTAGTGCAACTAAGTTCTACTCAGCCATAAAGCATTGTCTCCAGGGTGTATAATTGTGGCCACTTTCACATAAGCAAAAAAGTAAACACACATTCCAAAGTCATTTCCAGCAATTTACCGTAGTCCTGGATCCATGCGAATATAGTGAATATAAAATTTTCATTTGCTCTATACTAACCTCTTCCATAACTGTAAATTGCATATTAAAACTGGCAGAAATTGTGAATGCAGCACAAATGAAATAATTTTTGCCATTAAAGCAATGCAAAGGAGTAGAGTGTGGAAGTCAGTAAGGGAAAAAATAATATCAAATTAAGTAATTGCATAATTGCTTCACTACCTTTTTTCTGGTATATTTCTCTCTAACACTGCCTGTAACTTTTCACTTGTGGTTCCAGCCAAAGTAGCCTGATGGAATGAGAAGTTTCATTATTTCTTCAGCTTTGCATACCACATAGTTTGTTGCATTCGTACCGCATCAACAGTCGTAGGACATATGCTCTAGCATCATATTTTATGGCATAAATGCGGTTAATGTTAAATTCCTTATGAAGAAAAACAATCAGTGATATAAAAATGAAGTTGAAATTATTTATAATTTGTACACTGTAAAAAAGTAGCAGTGATTCCTTCTTGTGTAATAAACCAGAGATTGTTAAAATGCTAGTTCTTGTATTCTAAATAAGTATTTTATATAAAAGTGTTAAATTTGAACCTATCTTCAATATATAGTCCGTTTAAGGTCTAAACTGTTGACAAAAAAATTTGTAACACAGCGACATCTATGAGTAAATGATGACAAGTAAATAATGAATCTACTTACTACTGACTATCAAAATTTGCTAGAAATCTACTATCAAAATTATCACAACACTGACTATCAAAATTTGCTAGAATATTTTTGGCAATTCGCTGCAATTTGATGTTTAAAGCTTCACGGCATACAATAATTTGATTACTTAAAGTTACCATATATTACTATACCAGTATAGCATCGGGCCTCAACAATATATTTCAGTAAAATACTATTTGGAGCTTTACGACAGACATTCATTTGATTATTTACTGTCATCGCTCACTGCAAATAGATCAAAGGCCTTCTGAATAAGATACTGCTTGTAGCTTTATAACATACAAGTACTCGCCAGCAGTTTCACATCTTAATCTTGGTGTTTATTATTCTTGGTCACAACCTGACTAGTGCGCCTGACTATCGATTTTCTTGTGACCTAAGCGTCTATCTTGCTATAGTTTTACCTTGTGTATTGTTTTGTTACCAATCCATTATCACTTTTTGAGAACTAATTTCAGTTGATATGCTGACTTTCCATATTTCTTTCCGTAATTTGAATGAACTCTTCACAACAAAATTTGTAGTTTCAAAAGCATGAAAGCTTTTAAGTGCTTTTTAATTTGTAGGAATATCGTCCAAGTTTCAGTACTAATTCAACGGTAAACTTAAATATACAAATTTTTTTTTTTTCTTTCAAGACAAATTCTGGAGTAGAGCAAACATATGACATAACGCCTATACTTCATCTATAATTTATGTTCTTTTTCTTGAAATAATACAGTGAAATTAAAGTGATTGATTTTTTTTAGTATTATATATCTGAACTTTTATAATAAAAATGTAAATTATTAATATATCAAATATATATCGTTTAAACATTTCATAAACTATCCAATTGTTATTACAGTTGATTTTAAACTATCGAGTTTTATTGAAGGGCCTAGGATCGCTTTTGTGTCTTAACTTTTATTCAGTATGTAGAAAGGAAGATGTGTTAAATGTATAAAATTATACACTTAAAATAGAATATATCCGATATATAGTTTCTTAGAATATATTCCATAGCTTCTTAGAGGTTACTTTGATAACAAAACTGTCACTGTTGCATATTATTTTTAAGGAGCCTTTTTATTTTGTAAAAACTATCTTTGTCAGTATGGGGAACCAAAAAAGAAATATGTATAAAATAAAAAAATAGGTTACTTTATTAAATCCTAAAACTATTAAATCCTAAATCCTAAAACTAAAAATATCTTCCTAAGGAATTAACTAATTTTTAACAGCTTAACGTATTTATACTGCGAGAATAAGTAAATATATTTGTCCAATACACACAGTCATAAAAAATATAAAGGATGAAAATGGAATATTTAGTTTTTGTAAATATCCCAGTAACTTTCCTTTACTTTCCTTACATTTTTTAAGGTGCATTCTACGGTATGCATAAAAACTTATTATGGCAATGTTAAGTACAAACAGAAGTTTAGTTGGGATTACTGCATTCAAAAAGCAGCAAAGCGTCAATGTAATTGTTTTGTTATAGACCAACTAACAAAACAACGAAAACCATCAAATAAAAAGGAGTCCCAAATGTAGTGGCATTAGCTCATATCTTTTTTATAACGCTTCGCCACAATTGCACCCGTCCTGCAGCAAATTCTGTACACAAAATCACACCCCAAGCAAACCAACAAGTACTCCAAGCGCCCAGATAGCTCAGCTACATGCCTAGGCCCGCTGTAACACTAGCAGCGCCTGGAATATGGCCAACATTAACCGCAGATATAAAAGCAATTGTTTTGTGGTTTGATTCCTTTGAGAAATACACTATTACGCTGCCATTTAGCGTTAGCAGAGCCAACGTCGAGCTCACCGCGATCTAAGCGCAACACTCAACCGCACGCAACAATGTTGCTTCTTGACTGTTTGTTTTGCATATACCAGGATAAAAACTTGGCCAATATGGCGCTTTCGCTGCCCATTAAAAGTGTGGCTTGCCTAGCGTTTGCCCTCTACCAGCTCCAGCTCACCTATACCACACTTGTGTATGCGTGTGTGTGTGCGCTTGTATGAATTATTTTCCTTTTATGGTTTTTCCTACAGTTTTCCTCCTGCAGTTATTTTATTTTTTATTCCTGTGAAAATTGATTTTTTATGTGTGGTGTGTTTTTCTTTTGTTAGTTTTTACTGTGCCATGATTTGGCGATTTTCTTATTTCTCTTAATTTTTTTTTTATTTATTTTTTTTATTTTATATATTTGTTTTAGTTTTTTTCTCCATTTTTTCTCCACATTTTCCATTTTCCGCATTGTTGTTGTTGATTTTTCCGAGCGCACTTTTATTGCATTGAAGTGGGAAAGTACATTTTCCTTTACTGCTTTGATTTTAATTTTTTTCCGTCGCTTTTCCCTTTAGGACTTCACGTTCTCGGTCCTAACGTGTTGCAAGTATTCGTTTTAGTGGCAACAGCTTGAAAGCTTTTGATTTTTAATTACTTCCGTTGGAAAATTATATTAGCATATGGAAAATATTGCAAAATCTAATTGAATTCAGTTGAATAGTTTCGAGCGTTGAAAAATTATATTAAGTGCACAAATTCAATTGGGAGAGAAATCCCAGAAATGAGTAAATTAAAATTTATGATTGTTTCGTTTCAGATTGCAGATTGCACTGAAGTTGGTCAGTTGTTTTTTTTTCATTGTATATATATATATTTTTTTTTTTATTTTAAGAATTGACGATATTTTTATAGTCAAAAAAAAATACTGAATTTTTAACCCAAATTCTGTGAATTGCATTTTCAATTTGAAAAATGAAATACATTTTATCCGTTGAAATATTGATGTTGAAGTGCTTCGATTTTCATTGAACATTGAGATTAATTTTTTTTTATTTGAAAAATTAAATACACTATACTTTAGAGTATATTATATATGTTTTAATTAAATAGCGTGAAAAAATATAAAATAAACGTGATCTCCATTCACTTTTTTTAAATGGGCATGGATGCATTAATTATTTTCGTACTTCATTATTGATTATAATTGCATTTTCATTAGAATTTTTTACTATAACATTTTATTCTATTAATTCTTTTTATAAAATAATTATTACTAATTTAAAAATTAAGTATTATTACGTAGGATTGCCTACTTGCAACTTTAATTAAACCTACTTTATTTATTAAAAATTAGAGTGGAGTGCTTGGAATAATAACATTCTCGATATTAACAGCTACTTAATAATTTTAACTTTAATTAATTATAATTAAATATTTATAATTAATCATATTAAACCCACATAAACACAAAAATTCTGACGAAAAGTATGCATGTGTCGGCCTAATATATAAATAATAATAATTGAAAAAAAAAGTGGCAAATATATAATAAAAAACAATTGTATATGTCGTCTTAAGATGCCTTCGTAGAAAAATAAAACTCTATTATATCGACTAAATAAATAAGAATTTATTATAAATATTTGCTATAAATAAGATGTTTCACTCTCTGCCAAAACAAGTCATTATATCGGCTTAATAAATATATATTTAATTAATAAATAATAATAAAAGATTTGATTATGTTTGTTTGATAAATAAATAACGGACAATGCCCTGAAGTTATATTCGAAAACTGACGGCTATCCTACTTAGTACTATCTAATCTTAGAGTAATCACTCTCCACATGGGGAGGTGCGCAAATCTTAGATCATTCACTAAATAATCATGAAGCTTATAAGGAATACATAAATTAGTCAATGCGATGGGTGGGACCCTGTAGTACAACCAACTATCAAAGAGTAAAAGTGCCCAATTGCGCTGACTCGAAGAAAGGATCAACATACATAATAAAGTGAAAGCTGAGAAATAAATATTATATATGCCATCTTATGATGTCTCCTAACGACAAGAAGTATGTCGGCTCTATATATATAAATAATTTAAAAAGGAATAAATGAATACAGACCATCTCAAGATGTTGTCTCCAGGACTCATTACATCGGCTTAATAAATATATCATAGAAAAATGATAAAAACTTCAATATAACCACTTATCAAAATATATAATAAAATAATAACTATTAAAATGTCTTGTTAAGGTGTGTGAAGGTGTCTTCTGTATTTATTGGTCTCACTCGTTGCTGTCCTTCAGCTTTCGGTAACTTTACGTTCAACATCTGTTCAATTCCTTATCCATCTTGCTAATATTCTTGTTTTTTATTCTCCAGTATAGTGCTTTTAATATTTACTGATTTGTATAATCCTTATGGGCCCTAAGTATGTGTATTGATAGATTGATATTAGAATTGATAGGTTTTAATGATGGTGTATGTTTCGTCGTATAACGTATACTCTTGGTGGTTGTATTGAGTATGCCATGAGGCATTATACCGAGTTGGTTCAAATACCTTCTTTAGAACTCGACTATTAAAAGATTTCAATGTAGATACGTGTTTTTATAACAGTTGCATATCGTGGACCGTGCCATATATTAATTGTTTTCACGATGATCTTATGTATCGGAATATCTGATTTTCATCTTAGCAGACAGTACCAGGTAACTATTTTCTTATTAATTTCTTAACATATATCATTAATGTCGTAAATGAATAATCTGTACAAACTATCAAAATATTGGACTTTCAAGGATTCGGAGAATTGTGACCATAAAAGATCTTTGATCTTTAGTATGTAAAGAACTTAATTATTATGGACTTATACTTTTTATGACTTTGTCTTTTTGTAGTTCAAGTATATGACTATGTCAGTTTACAAAGATATGAATGGTTGTCGTCAACGGGGTTCGATATCGAGTCATTTCAACATTTTTTTTTCTCTGAAATTGTTCGAAGATAGTTTGGAATGCTTTGGTTTTATACTACATATTTCGAATTGATCAAATTGCCTGAATATCCAGGTAAGATGATCAGACTTCGTTGGAGATCTTTCTTTAAAAGCAGTTGAAAATGTTGTTCCATATGACCAAATCATTTCAAGCTCCGAAATTAACGCTAAGAGACGCATAGAAAATTCCTACTTCTTTCAGTCTTTTGCTATTGCTGGAGTGTATTGCCGTAAATTATCGAACATGGAACAGTTATAGAATGTATATTAGAATATAGAATAGATATTGTAATAACTGTAATATATATATCCAATCGATTACTTATTGCGCCTACTACACTCAATATCATTTGATGTCATTAAGATATCATTTATAACCATATATATAATATACTTATATATTATCTATATGGTAAAATCGACTCTTTCATTTTTGTCTATTGGCAACCAAAACATCTTTATATTGCTTAACAGAATGAATTACTTTCTCTAGATGTAGAATTTTATATCTGTTTCGAAAGTAATCGAAACTCAAAGCAGAAAATTGCTTAGAATCTTATATTTCATTAATAAAAACTACTAGATTCTAAATTATGAGTACTAAATCAATTTGTATTATTCCTCTTCAATTAAATTGCTGTACTATAATTTATGATATCTAATCTAAATATTTCAATTTAATTCGCATTTATTCCAGTTGGTTGCTAATATGTAATTATATTTGGAAATCTGTGGATCTCTGGTTTTGCAGTTGAGTATGAAATGAAATCATTTCCTTCATCACTCGTTTTGTTGTCTTCATTTTCAAGCATTATTTGTTCCTCTTCTCTATCGGCAGGCACATCGCTTCTGTGATTGTCTGGTTTTTATAAATGAAATGTTTATACGATTTCATACAGTTTGTGATGTTGATGTCTTTATAGGAATGATATTCTCGTATAAACAAAATAGTGTAAAATAAAAAAAATATATATACGAGTATTAAATGGAAGATACGAATGCTGTGGTGATTCTGAACTCTTTCCGCAACTCCAAAGTGGAAGTATAGTTCACTGGTGCTTAACGCAATTTACAAAAAAAAAATCGGAAATGTGCAGATATTAAAAAATTAATTCAATTCTTTAAGATTTTAATATGTATAAATAAGTTTTTGTATTATATAGAGTTAAATAATTATTTTAAATATACAAGTAACATTTTTAATTAATTTTAATAAAATTCTTTATAGATCATTTTATGACTACGTACATATATTGCTTTCTTAACTTCCACACTGTATGGGTCACTTATTTTTAAATCCACTCAGTATTCTTTTCTCCACACCTAGAATTAATTTTTTATGCAAAAAATGAACTGAAATGGATTTCGCTGAATTTGCTGAAGGCAGACAACGCTTAAGAATTTCTTCTATTTGAATTATTTTTATAATTTTATTAACGAAACTCTCATTTGCACTTACTTAAAAAATTATTCACGGCTCAAAATTTTACACTTAACAGATGGCATATGTGATTGCTATCTATATTGTTTTCATGATATAGTATATATAGGATTATTATTATTTTTATTGTTTTACGGAGAAATTTACCAGACTTAAAATAAAATTTGCTGAAAAAAATTGACTTATAAATGCAAAACCGAACAGAATATAAATTAGGTTAAAAAAATTATTATTCGCAACAATTCTTATAGTAGAGAAAAATATTTTTTATAAAAAAGTTTGAAAAATAACTTAATGAATAATACAAAAATAAAAACATTTTATTATACCGAGTTATGCATGACACACCCATGCATTGTACAATTTTTACTATTGAAGTTGGTAAAGTAAATAGCTTTTAGGAAAATAATTCTCTAGTAAGAATGAAAAACTAATTTTCGACACCAATATATTCACTATAAGTGAGATGATACATAATATGAGCTCTATTGAGATAAGAGCTTTCCAATACTCACTTTTAGCCAAAATTGAAATTGAGTGAATATCACTAGAGTTTTGCCGTCACAAGACTCTGTGATTCAAACTATTTCAAAAATTATTTACAGCTGTACTTCTCTAGGTAAGGTTGTTTCAGACTTCAGAATATGTCTTAGTTGGCCCGTTGTCAGATCATAGAGACACCTTAAAACACGTGCTTAGTGTTTGTCGGCTCTAACGCTAAAAAGTACCCAGGCGGTCATCTCACATCGAATTCCCCTCCGTGGTAAAGAGATTAAAATATTCTCAAAGTAAAATCACGGCACCATTCGACAATGTTTGGAATGTAAATGATAGTGAGTGAGTTTTCATTTACTGCTCCCAACTGTGTACCGGGTACAACGGGGGCCCGTAGCTTTAGCTATCCAGATGGTGGTTATGGTTAAAACTCAAACTTTATTTATTGTATTGTATTTATTTTCATTCGGCATGGAGTCACGTTTTCCAACCGGGTGCTGTGACCCAAAGATCAGCAGAGGTATTGGCAGGTCTCGTTCCTTACCAAGAGGAATGTTATGCCAAACACATAACTTTAAGTGGTGCCAGCGAAAATTCATTGGAATTCCAATAGGGTACATATCTGATAAAGAAATTAAACTCTGTAAGGTAGATTGAATACTATAATTTATGGAGAAAGTTGAACTTAGAGAAATTTTCAAAGTCCATAAATGAGTTAAAATAGATTTCCAAATCGCACTGCAAATTTCCCAAACATTATAATAATAGTTGGTCCTTTGACAGTCCCTGCTTTATATATCTGTTTCCGTAGTGATATCACAGTCAACTGAAAGATGGATAAATAATCAAAAACATAATCTACATTCCATAAAAAGTGACAAGTTTAAATTTACTAATGTTGGTCTATAAGATCTTTATCAGCTTCTTATAGTTTATCTAGTATCCAGTAAGATATTCATTAATTGATAAAAACTTCACGTTGTTTCTATGAGGTGTGGCAACTCAAAATAGCTCGATGCAATATAATGTATCGGTATTCGAACTACTATGATAACTTGACTAAACTTAGTCGATAAGAGATTTACTCTTCCTTAACAATATATTGTATATTATATTTATAAATTGTTTGTATATATCTTTCCAAGAATAATCTATTAAGCTTAATCTAATATGTCTTATATTAAGCTATATATATTTCTTTGTAAGAGTTAAATATTAATTCGCTTTGACTTCAAAAGAAAACCATTATACCCAAAAATACATTATATAAAAATAGCTTTAATTCACTATACTATGCATATGCATAGAATCTCACAATATAATAAATAAATCTTCAGATTATCAAATAAAAATATACTTAGCTTAATTATGTTATTTCTATTTCTGTCTCTATCAAATTATTCGATTTCTGTCGTTCTAGGGGAGCTATAATCTCTAAATGCGAGTGACAAAAACAAACTTGTACTGAGGGAATTATCTCTATATACATACATACATATATATATAAGAGCTTATACATATTATAAAAATCATATGTATAAGAAGATATACGCATAATTACAAACACTTCAAGGGTTCCACAGAATGTATGCCAGTATTTTAGAGTAAAGTGCATGTAAAGCAAAATATGGAGCGTTTGTAATATCTGTTTAATATTCTGAACACCTAAATCAGTTGAAAAAAAGATTATTTTTGTTAATAGCAGTAATGACTAAAATATTAAATATGCATATTTTCCACAATTTTGTTGAATTACTTAAAATCTCTTGTTTTTATATGCAAATGACAGAGGCTAATGGGTAAGGTCATGCATTGACACATGACGCATCGAATTCGTTCGTCTTTGCTATTCAAAGCATATTTTCCCTGTGTAAGAGGTGCTCTATTTTCGTCTGCAATGTGCTTGCTGTTGTTTATACTCTTAGGCATGAAGTATTTTTTTGGGAAAATTAAGGTCTGCAGCAAGGGTAAGTAGTACATGCAACCGAAATGCAAGTCTATAAAAATTTTCGTATTTTTTGTGACCGCCTGGTAATGTTTACGTAGTCTCAATTTTCGACCAAAACAAAAAGAAAATCTAGTTACGGTAGTGGAGCAATATGTTACGATTTCTCATTCTCGTTTAGAACACAGATTTGATTATCTTGTATATAAAAAAAAAGAAAATAGTTCTTACTAGTAACTCAGTGAGTCATTTAGAGTTTTAAAATTATTCGGTCATAACGACATATGTTTAGTATTATATACATGTGTTAAAGTGCAACAATAAACAATAAGAATATAATTTATAATTGAATTACAATTATTCTACAGTCAATTTATTATTTCGTTCTAATATAATACAGCAAATGAATTTGTTAATAAATTATCACAGCAAATAAACAAAACTTCAAAACATACAAGTCAAGTACGGCCTTAAATCAGTTGGTTAATTAACACCGACTCTGAGCTTCAAATTTGGCAGGGCATCAATACAACAGTTGGTACTTGCAGTCTTAAAAGATTATTTACGAATAATTATATATAAGAAATAATTCCAAGATCACTGAAAATTGGCTATTCAAAAATTCAAATTGTTGTAAAAATTGTTGTTGCAATTCATTTCTATTCAAAACAATAGTATACCTATATTAAGAATTTAGTTTCGTTCATCGAACCGGATGTAAAATTATTTACTATATGATAGGGGTACTTATTTATTGATTTATAGTATGATTATAATTTATATACAGTAAAAATTGATATACTAAAAAATTTTTATTACAATAAATGTTTTTATAAATATTAGCTATATACTAGCTGGCATAAAATTGATATGTCTTTTCTAGACGTGCGAAGTTCTAGAAGAGTTTGAAGTCCAATGCTTCCAATAAACTATTATTAAGTAATGTTGGTTTTGAGAACACATATATATTGTCTCACAACTCTTTCTAGTATATTAAGTTCAGTTTTTCGAAACAGTCGAATATCCTAATCTTCTCCTGGTTTGACGGGAATGTTTCCCATCCAAGTCAAACTGTCAACTATAAATTTTTGACTTTCGCTAAAGGTGATATCTATTAAATAAAGTAATGGATATTACAATTTGAAATTAAGTTTATAAATATTTGTGTTAGTGACTATCAGTGTATAGACTGATTCATTATTTTGATGAAGCAAGCTACTTCTTTTAGAAATGGATTAGTTTCTTCATTAATACGACATGCAAGTTATTCAAAAATATTGCATAATTTGCTGTCAATCTACTAGAATCTTTTGAAAGTGGCCAATCAGCTTGCCACCACACTATATTCATATCACAGTATCATCTTTGCTTTAGGCTCTGACTTTTTCAAAGTTCTTTCACTTTCTCCGATTCAGGCTTTAAACTACTCTTTGGGTTTGGGATATCATTTGTGCAACTGTTTTTGAGATAGTTAACAACATTAAATATTGGTATCACAAACTGGACTGATTGCACAGTATTTGCCAGATAGTGATCGTCGAAGCTTGTTTATCTATCTTCGTCTTCTTATAACTTTTCTGTATTTTAATCTTCAGAATATAGTAGCGGTTTTGTTGAGGTTTCGACAGAGCTGTAAAAGATATAATTTATTTGATTTATGTTTAGCGAACGCATGATTCAATGATTTTTTGTCTTGGTCTGAATGCACTTAGTATGAGCTAAGGAATTTTATGTAATTTATATTTATATTCATATTTACTTATGAATTTCTTACCTTTATGTACTTATTATATCTTCTATTGTTTTTTTTTTTTATTTTATTTTGTAACATATAACACTACAATTATTGTAGCGCAAAATGCAAGTCGTCTATGACCACATCATAATCCCCCTTAAATTAAGTTTTTATAGTTCATTAAATAGCATTTAAAAATCTCAATCAGTAATTTGGTTGCACTTTTGCCCCATTCAATAACCAAAACAAAAAACTTTTCCTTTATTTTTTGTCATTAAATTTGTTTTTTAATGTTCCTGAGAGTTTTTACAGTTGTTGGATATATCCTCTATGATATTTTCGGTTTGGGTTTTGTATTTTTTTTGGTTTTCTCCAGTCTCTATTATGGCAATTTGTGCAGTATTTGGTAACAGAAAACAAACTTCATTGTGTGTCTTGTATGTCATGTGTCATTTTGTCTGTCAGTGCTTCATTGAAATACGTCTTTTATTTTATTTAATGCATTTCCGGAATTTCTACACTTGTTTTTATGGATCTCTAAATCAAATATCAAAAAAAACTAAAACAACGGAACCAATTACTCTTCGTTATTGTTGAAATTTCTCTCAATAAATTTTGTTTTTTAATTAGAAGCACAAATTTTTGGTAGACATCGATAAATTTATTTGTAAAATTTTCCAAAATCAGTTTTGTCCTATAAAATATGTGAACAAATAGTGTTAGGATATTCGTTAGGATATTCAATAAATTCAAATCAGAAAAAATTTAAGTAGTAGATATGAATAAAAAAGATGATTGATTAAAATATTTCCTTACTAAACATAAAATATTGTCTTATCATTTACTCATTTATTAGCTTAATGATTCTGAATGACGTCTCTTTTCAATAGTTATAAAATTATAGACAATAATACCAAGAGCTGCTCACAACAGACTTAAAATTTCATTGCAGTTGCAACGACTTTTCATGAAGGAAGTGCGGATACTACTGGGTATCTGTTTTTGAATAGATGAGTCATTATAATAGGTGTAGTGAAAAGAAATTCATCACTTTTGCATGAAATTGTGGAGCTAATTTACCATAGTTAGAATAAGCCAATATAGGTCAAATATTCTTGCCATTTTGAAAGTAATTTTATTATGGCTCTTTCATAGAACTTCTCATCCCTATTGGAAAAAATTAAAACAGTCAATTTTTACAAACCTCTCTTGTAGCGAATTTTTAACCATAAAAATCGTCCATCGTTTGCTATGGACAGGTACAGATGGTAATCACTTGGTGGTAGGTCTAAACTATAAGGTGAATGCATAGGAACTATCCAACCAAGCTCCCTGAGCTTTTGGCGAGTCATTATCATTGTGTGTGCCCTGGCGTTATTTTGATGGAACAGAATTCCTCTTCTATTATCAAAAGCCGGCCGTTTTTGAGTAATTGCTTCCTACAGACGGTTGAAAGCTGACAGTGCAGTTTTGAGTTTCGAGTTTAGCGTTAACGGAACAAATCATTATGGATGATTCACTGTCAATCCCATCAAACAAACAGCAAAACCTTTCTGGCCGTCAATCCTGGCTTGGCCACCGTTTTAGCTGGTTCATCTGAAGCTATCTATTGGGAAAATAATGGATTTCTTTTTCTACACCGAATAAAAAGTAGTTTTCATCTAAAGTATATAAAAAATATATATAAAACTTTAGTACCTCAAGCTATGGTATAAAATATTTTTACTAATGTTGGGTAGACAATCCACTAGAGGAACATTGCCAAGAGTGAAAATGCAGTCTGCATGACAACAAAATTATTTCTAATAAAAAGTTTGAAAATTATATTTTAGCAATTATTATAATACATTTTTCTAATAAAACATTTTAATACTTAACAACTTTATCCATTATTTCATATAAAGTATCTATCTAATTATATTTTTAAAGAATCTTCTCAGTTGACTAATAATTCTGTCATGACTCCGAGTTGCTTAATCTGTTATACACATTTTAGCAGTCTTGTTCCAGTGATAATGTAATTTTATTGAAAACACTTGTTCCATTATTTTATTCACACTTAATGCATTTCTCAACAAAACCCATAAATTTCGCTTTAATCAAGTAAACAGAAAGGCAGAGAGATCCATAAGTTTAATGCCATCCAAATAAAAAGCAAAACATTTTGATTGCTAAAATGATCTACTGAACACAATGTTAGATCGTTAAAAAGAACAATTTTTTCAAATCTTTTATTTTTGTTTTATATTTTTTTTGAAATTGTTTTAAAATTTTTTTAATTTTTGGAAACAATAAAATATCACAAACCAAAATGAATTACTCATAAAATATGTGTTTAGGAGCGTTGCCTGCATAGTTGACAACTTGTGAATTTATGAAATTCTTGGCTGTCAGAGAGTTATGCCGATCGTATGGGGCATGTGTGCTGCTACTCGTATTGACTGACCATTACGCCATCTCAAAGGAAATGTATCATCGGAAATACTTTGTCTGATTAAAATTTGTTTGCTTCTAAATTAGATTGTTGATTTATCAAGCGACTAACAAGTGAACAAATGTCTTGACATTTACTTACAAGATCGTGGATTAGGTTGTACGATATGCCTATGAAGAGTATGAAGTGTGCCACTCAAAACTCACGTAAAATTATTTTTCGGTCATTGTTATAGCAACAGCTGGAGATGATTCTTTAGATTTTTAGCTAGAAGAATATAATACATATATATAAAATATATGAAACACTTAAAAAAATGTAATGCGCATAAACAAAATATGAATTATGGTAGGTCTTAGATATATTAAAATCTTATTAATAATAAAATTTGTGGTATTAACTGTGAGTCAGAATTTAAATACCAAAACATAAATTATATTTTCGAAATATTTTGAAATGAAAAATATATTATATTAAATAGCAATAAATTATACAAACATTAGAAAAACATTAGAAATGTTAAAATGTATTAATATAAATACTTAAATATACATACTAGATTAACTTGGTTTTATTAACCTATAGTATAGGTTAATATTAATATATATAACTAAGACCGGGGCTGTTCAGACTAAATACGAACGCGGGCCCATACAAGTCACTGTGTAGATTGGAGGGCCGCAGAAACAAGTACATACGTCTATGGTTTTTTTGAAGAAAAACAAAATACAGTGAAAATGTTAAATTTAGTTTTATTAATTACTCATTTTAATTTCTTTTTCTTTTGATACCATAAAAATAACATAACATAGTTTTACCAAAATATATTAAAGGAAAATGTAATTGTGGGAGACACTACGTCATTTATTGTCATTCCTTCCCATTCCGATTGCAGTTTCGGAGACCTTTACTTTTTTCGCTAAGGATTATACAGCCACAACAGGTCCCCCTCGTGGAAACCTTCCAAGTTTATCCGTAAATCATACCTGGCTTTCATCTTGTCACCGGTAATCTGAAGCTCTTTTCTGATGAAGCGATGTACCTCATCTAACTGAGCTCGTTTGCCGTCAGCGTAGTCGCGATATGCTTTTCCACCTGCTGGTATTACCCCAAAAATAGCTTGAAAACCTCACGTCGGTGCCGAAAACCGCCCAAGCTGGAGTATTTCATGTAGCTCAAAGCTGTGCAGAACAATACGCAAGTTGGAATATTGGTATGTGCATGTTCCAATCCAGCTGACTTTCTTTTATTTTGTTTCTTCTCTTTTCCAGGTTTCGGTTTTTTCTTCTTTTCTTTGTTTTCTTTCGCCTTTTCAGTACCTGAATCAGTTGCCTTTTTCTTCTTATCTTTTTCTTTACTTTTCTTCCTTTTTCCTCTTTCTTACTGTCTTTCTTCTTGTCTTACTTTCACACTTCATTTCCATCACTTCTGAAACAGCGCCGGAATATGTCGCCACTATAACCTTCTCACATTGACCAATTATCGCACCAGATAGTTCCACAAGTTGAATTGACCAACAAATTACAATACTATTGGCTCCGATTTTCCCCATGGTCTTGATCCGGTCGTCTCTTTATCTGCATCTACTTTTCCCTTTATAATCGTCCTCAAATTTTCCGATATTTTTCGTCGCCGACATGACCGGATGGGTCTCACCCTTCACTTCATTCCAAGACAGTATTTAATGCACATTCCACAAGCCCATTCCATAGGAAACACTCTTTCAAAACTACTGTGTTGTGCGCCAACACTTTTCAGTACCACCGTTCTGTTTTGTTGCGATTATACAGAAGTAAGAGAGATACGTATTGTTTGCCAATTGTTAGTTAGACTAATTCTAGTCTATAACATACAGTTTCGACCATCGAAATTTCATAACAATTACACCAAAATCGTTAAGATAATTTTCAAGTAAATTAACAACAAATCAAATACATAACGTTGTTTTTGTGAACAGTATATAAAAGTATGACAGACTTAAGTACTTCACATTGTTAGGAATTTAATGTTTAGCCCACAATTTCTATAACATATATATATATATGTGTACATTGCAATATATATAATAAGGAGCTCCCTCTGTAGGCATACTTGCTTCAGAAGTCGCTCTACGTAATAATATATCAAAGTATTTATTTTCATCTAATAAAAACTTTCGAGTCATCTTTTATACATAAATTTTTGATGATAAAAAGTGCTGTAAAAATGTATTATAATGATATCTGTTCTGCAAAAAGTTTAGTTATGTTTTAATATTGTTAAGCATGTTTTAAGTTTAAGTAATTTTAATTTTGAATACCAGTGTATTTTCTTTTCGAAACTCGCACTTAAGGCTGTTATCCGTTCCGATAGTTGTCGAGTCGTTTTTCAAGAACAATATTCCGCCTATATTGAGTTTTAATGCTAACCTTTTAAATATAATATTTTCCATATAAATAAGATAAATATAATATAAATTTGGTGTATTCCAAAATTGGATTCTTTGCTCTTTGTTGCATGCGACTTCCTGGACAATATGATCTTTGAAAATATTTAACTTAAAATTCCTGGTCAGGTAATAGTCTGGTATTGGGAAGTATCACCCTTTTTTTATTTATTAATTAGAACGCGATTATTCCATTAGCTTACTGGTGTTTCATTTTTCTCCATATGGATATGCAAGGTTTGCGATTGAGTCGTTACCAACTGTGGGCCATATTTGACATATAATTTGGGGATTTATTATAGCACCTGGAGTGCTATATTTTGCACTACGTTTTTGGTTATAGTTAAGTAATTAGTTGCGGAATATATGTTTAGTTTATGTGCAGACTCATCATGTATGATGAATTCTATGAGGTTATTAAGACTTTAATGAAGTATTCCGCTTATCCAACAAGTTGTTTATCGTGTTTTGTGAATAGGTTTTTATTTTCATCCTTAGTATGTTTTTGATATAATGCTGAAAGTTCTATTGCTTTTTAAAATTTTTTTTTTTGTTTTAACGAGGACTCAAAAGCACCGAAAGCCTAAGTCAGTGCAAAACTTTAATCCGCTATAAATATATTCTCATGTCCGGACGGAGTGTCCCTCCTGGAATTACCATAAGGTATTATGTCAGAAAGACTTCATGTACATCAGCTAAAATCGTTAGTTATGTCGTCAGAGTTCGTAACAGTTCTATTTCTTCAGGTGAGATCTCTCTTGTGGCGCGTTCACTGGCACGAAGTCATTCAATGTCTCTAAGTTGAGTCATAATTCTCGTAGCAGCGGTAGATATCAATCGCCATGTATCCAATGGGTTAATCATCTTCAGAATTATATTTCCCAGGCTTGCCAATAGCCTCGCTTATCTCTGCTCTGGCTTCGTTGAAACGTGGACAAGAGAAGAGAACGTGGTTTGCATCCTCAACGAACCCTTCACAGCTAGGACAAAATGGATCTTCTTCGTGTTTGAAGCGATGAGGATACTGTTTAAAGACTCCATGTCCGGTTAGGATCTGAGTAAGATGGAAATTTACCTAATAATGCGTCCTGTGTACCAACACATCCCACAATGTTATATTGTAATTGTGTAGAATTGTGTAATGTCGTGAGGTCTTGCACCATTTTCTGTCGATGATAGAAAATATGTTCCTTGATGCAGACTAACTGGGTTCATTGATACAAATTATTTGTAACTTAAGAACATTATAATTATTTAGTGAAATTACACATAATGCAATTACGCATAAATTTTATTTATTCAAATTTCAACAGAAATTTTTTATATATTTTATAGTTCATTGTAAAATTTTTCTAAAAATGTCATGTGATGTCATGCGATATTTTTGATGTGATATTGTTGCAATGTGTTAATGTCACAAAATTTGTTTTCCTTGGTATATATATTCTCGTATGTATATTAATTTTTGAGGGCAATTCATGCAGTATGTAGCCTTCAATATGAAATCGAAATGCATTGACAATAGAAAAGCATCAAATAAAGTATAAAAGTGGATATGCAATTTGTTCATAAATAAAAATTGTGTCCTGCGAAATCATTTTGAATTGCAGTGAATTGCATTCAATTTAGCTACACATCCGCGCATACTAAACACAAATTATTGTGTCAACAATTCTGAAGTGTCATTTGACATTTGACGTCTGACATTTGATATTTATAAATGCTTGTCCGTCCATTTGTGTTGTCTCTTTGTCTATATGGAAGTGCAATTGTATGTGGTCCCAAGATATTGACCGTGATTGGGATTTGCTTTTCATCAAACATTTTCAATTCATTTCGACTGCTTCAAAAATATCTATTTTGTACTAAAGTGCAAATAATAGACGTTTACATAATTTCATGTTTATATTTTTTTTTTCTATTTCACAAAAATATTTTTTGTTTTTGTTTTGTTTTACTCTGGTCGGAAATAGATTCTTGATAATAGGGATGAGTGTCAGAACGTTTACAAACTTCACTACTCAACGCTTTGTTTGAGGAACAATAGCTTTTCTATCAGTAAATTATAGAGAGACTTTCGTTTTCCTTTCCTTATTTATTCAAAGCATAAAAATGTAAATACAAAATTTGTTTTGTCAATTTTACAGATACATTTTTAAAAGTTGTAATACAATATCAATGGATTTATATTAATTGAATGGAAATTTGTAGACAATTTAAATGTAGATTCTTTATTGCACTAAAATAAATATTTATTAAAAAATGACTTCAGCTTTTAACACATCTCTTTAACAATTTTCGCTAGAACTCTATTTTTAATCTATTTTAGTTCTAGCTATTCTGGATTACTAAAATCTATTTTACAGATTTAGAAATTCATTTTTATGCATGATATCCAGACTCTTGTAGCCTACATAATTCCATGGACAAATAAAGTAATCTAGCTGACATTAGTTATATTATAAAACATGTATTTATAATATAACATATAATATATAAACACTTTCACAACAATTCGATAAACACCTCTATATTGAAAATAATATTTTATACTAAGAATTTAATTTTTTTCTTAAAAACAGACGTTAAAAAAGAATTAAAAAAAATAAATTGATTTCAATACTTAGTACCGTGTGTGAATATAAATAATATAATAATTTATTTAATATCATGCAAACCATACAAATCTCCAAGACCTGACGGAATATATCTATGCGTCTTGCAAACAAGAAATTAGCTATATAACCTAGCTTTGGGCAAAGTATATAAAGCAAGCCTATTGTTAGATCATATTCTGAAGAATTAGTTCTAATTAAAAAACTTTCTAATCAAAACTATGTAAAAATATTGGATCAACACTAAAAAGAAGTGAATCTTTTCGCTTCCCCAATGTATAGATTGTAGTTTGTTTATTAGTTTGAAAAATATGCTAAGATAGCAACACAAAGCCAGACTCCAAAGGACTCTTGAGTCAAAATAAATTGCTCTATTTATATAATACTTCCTATGAGTCTTTAAATAATTCACTCCTACAAAAAGAAATATTACTGAGATCTAGAACTATCAATTAGAACTAGAACTATCTCTTTTGAATTTGGGGATGGACTATAATCTATCACAATCACAAAATTTTGATTGCAACATAATATCTCCAGACTATAACGATCAGCTCAAAAATGGTAAAGGATTGTTTATACCTTCTCAAAGCTTTAGGGAACTACAATACTATGGTATTAAAATATGTCGCAGGGTATGAGAGACATTGGGGTGATGAAATGACAAGTAATCTTATCAAAAAACAGGTGAATATCCAATTCATTGACACTGAGACTTTTTGTGGTCTCATTTAAAAGAGGTCATAACGAAATGGGAGGCGACCAGTCACTTAATAATGTAGGCCAAAGTCAAGTAAAACGACTTCTTATTCCAGTAAATTGAATATAAATTAAAAAATTTTTGCTTAATAGAATAGACCTTACCTATTTGCTTAACTACAACTTGCGGTATTACTTCAATAAATTTGGAAGCTCTCCGACAGAGATTTCTCTCTTTATTGTAAAACAGATAATGAGTGATCAAAGCACATTTTTTGTAGAAATTCTAACTCTCAGCAAAGAAAGGCTTTAGCACTTGACTGGTATTATTATGTATGCATATAAATTATGGATTAATAAAGCTCAAATTGTGCTGTAATCTATAAAACACTTAAATAGAGTTAAATATGAAGAATATGCGTAAAAGATCTATTTAGCTCATAGTGCTTTCTGGCATTTAATAATTAAACCGTACTAATAATAATTATTATGAAGTAGTCACTTATATCGATTATATACAAAAATACATATGTATTGCCATGGTTTAACACATATGCTCTCTTCAAATGGTGATTTTCCCTTCCATCTATTCTAATAACATTCTATTTGACATATATGCTGTACGTATTTTTTGCATATTTTTATAGGTGAAATAATGGAATCTCCTTAAATATTAGTTACGTTAAGAGTACATACTCGTATGTATGTATAACTTAACTTTATGCCTACATAGCTTCTATCCTAATTCTCAACTATAACCAAACATCTGGCTTTTGGCTCAATTATCCTCTTAATATTGCAGATGTTTCATTGTTTCAATCCAAATTTTTCATTTTTCATATGAATCGCAGCAAATTCAGATGCTTAGGATCAGAAGACTATAAATTATAAGCATTGCCGGGTAATACTTAAACTCCAAACTGCAGTTTAATATGATTGAAGGGCTAAATTTTCACATGATCATCAGTTAACGAAGTCAATCCTTCACTGGCGGCAGTTGGTAGAAAATTAGCAGCTTTGGACACAGCAGCGAGTAAAATGTTCACTTAGTTTATTAGGCAACGCTTAAACAAAATACTGAAGATAAGCTCAGAAAGCTGCGGAACAACTGATGGAGCTTTAATCGCTCGTAATTGCTTAGCATTAACTATTAATTTTTTAATGGTCTTTCTTTTTTTTTGTGAAGGATGATTTTACTTTTATATGAATTTATTAACTGCCGTTTCAGTTCCGCCGAGTAGCATGGCATAACCGTGTAACTAGATGAGCCCGGGCTGCATATTAGCACGGAACAAATTAACACTTTTCAAGCCAATTTGGCAACATAAATGGCCATCACTGCACGCAGTAACGCAGAAAACTCGTGCTCGAAAATTGATGTTTTTAATCATTTCAGACCTTTTCAGCTCTTAATTTTATTTATAAATTCTTCTTTTTATTATTGTTTGGAGTGCTGTAATTACACACTTGCTCCTTAGCGCACCTTTACCTTGCCGCACTTTATAATGAATTAGCGTTGAGCTTCATATTTAACTAACTTCTAGTTAGTTAGTCTGTATTTACGTTGTATCTGCCAAGAAACTTCTCAACAACAGCTGCATTCCTCATCATTGCTGCATCAAAGTGCTCAGTCTTTTACTCCTTAAGCAGATCAATCAAAAACTTTATGTTCTGTTTAATGCCATCAAATTTTATTTTATGGAAGAAAATAGTTTACGAGATTTACACGGGAAGATATTAAAAATATGTGAAAGCAACATTTTCGCTGCTGTGTTAAGATAGCTTAAGAAAGTATCTTGAGTTAGTAAAGTAGAAAATAATTGAAATCAGTTGTCCTTTTAAAAAGTGGAAACAAAGTTTTGAAAGATTTATGTAGAGCAGCTAAGCTTAAGATTTAGTACTGTGCTATTAAGAAAAGGAAATGTTTATGCATGAGATACTTTTCCTACTCTAGACATGATATTTTATGTCAAATATAAACATGTTCTTATTAAAATGTCATATTGTAATGTTGTAAAAGAATATGATGTAGAAAATCACAATTTATTATTTCCTCAAATCACATATCACATACCAAAACGACATCGTTGTTATTGCAAATTTTTTGTTACTTTTTTTAATAATTTTTACATTTACGTGTGCTTATTTCTTTTCCCAAAGCTTAATAAGTCGTCAACTCAACTTAAATGTCTGAATTATAAAAGAACTCCTGAGGATGACTTCAGATTAATGTCATAATATTGACAACAAAAACTTTGTTTACAAAATAATAAATATAAAAAGAAATCATGAAATATAAAGAAACAAATTAAACAAAAATTATTATGCAGAACAGAATAATTAACATTAGGCAAAAAATATAAATAATTATATAATAGAATAGTGGAATACTTGGGTTAGACAAAGAACATTTTAAACAATGTCAGTTATATTAGGTAAAAACATAGACACTATAATGTTTTTACCTAATATAATATAATGTAATAGATTTAAAAGAGAAATAAAGTAATGAACAACGTAACGAACATCAAGCAAAAAATATAGGTAGATATTGAAATACCAGAACAGTGCCATAAACTGGTCGAATTTGAAGAAGAAAAAAAAAGACGGATTAAAATTGAAAGAGAAAACAACTTAATTATCATTAATATATAATAAAATATCAAAGCCCAGTAAATTTGATCAAAGGAGAACTTGATGAGCAACGTAAATAACATTAAATAAAAAACTAAAGTAGAGGAATACCAGAACAGTGCCATAAACTGAATGAACTTGAAGGATGAAGAAATAAAAAGAAGTATTACATTTGAAAGAGAAAGAAATTTAAAGAAAATGAAAATGAAATACCATTATAACGCAAAAAGGAATTATATTTGAAATAGGAAGAAAATGATAATGAAATACCAGAATTAATTAATAAACATTAAGTAAAAATATATATATTGAAATACCAGAACAGCTTAGTGAATGAGTACGTACTGAAAGAGCCAGCTGAACATTAAAATATTAGGGTTATAATAAATGATGATATATAAAACATACGAGGGCGGTTTGATAAGTCAGTGACTTTTTGAATTTCCTGCGCAGTTACTCCAAATGCAACACTGCTGCCGTCAGCTGTAATCTACCAGTGGGCAACTATCTAATTTTGAGCAAGCTACGCCGTTCAGTTGGTGTTTGATAGCCGTTCTAAGCAGACAATCTCGTGAATTTTCACGAAAATGGAAACAAGTGAATTTCGTGTGCCGATTAAACATTACTGACCAAAATCCACGAATTGAGATACGAACTGCTGGACATCCAACATACTCTCCAGATTTAGCCCCTTGCGACTATTTTCTGTTTCGTAACCTAAAGAAATGGCTGAGCGGTAAGAGATTTGAGTCGAATATAGAAGTCATTACCGAAAGAAACGCGTATTTTGAGAGCTTTGAGAAAACCTATTATTTGGAGGGTATAAGAAAATTAGAAAAACGCTGGACGAAATGTATCGAGCTATGGTAAGAGGTGATTATGTAGAAAAATAAAATGTTTATTTGCTGAAAAATATTTGTTTTATTCAAAAAGTCGCTGACTTATCAAACCGTCCTCGTAGCTTTAAGTAGTAATGAATAAATGTTTATTGAATAACTAAATTAATTTCTTTTATGTGTAAGTACTTCATTAGACAATCACTTTCCAATTCTCCTCTAAATTGCGCGCAACTTACTTCGATCTTATACTCGTAGAATAATTTTTCAGAAGACTATATCAGAGACAGATGCATATAGCATCCTATCTTAACTTCTTTTATGTGTAAGTACTTCATTAGACAATCACTTTTCTATATCAGAGACAGATGCATATAGTATCTTGTCTTAAGTTCTTCAATGTGTAAGTACTTCATTAGACAATCACTTTCCAATTCTCATCTAAATTGCGCGCAACTTACTTCGATCTTGTGGAAGAATTTTTCAGAAAAATATATCACAGACAGATGCATATAGTATTCTCTATAAAATATGTGCGTGAGACGCCAATTTCATTTCATTACTCAAATAACCTTTTTCCAATTAATTTAATGAAATTCAAAAATTCAACAATATGGAGTGTATTTGAAACTAGTCAATCGAACTCCTTTAGGCGTTATCATTTAAAAGCAAACATTGCTTGTGTTTTTATCAAAACTACATGAAGCTAAAGTTCACTAAAAAGTTTTATTCAATAAGTCCAGACAATCTCGCCGGAGGTAGCCCAAGCGGCAACTAATGATAATTACAATTATTAAAATTTTTCTATAAACAAACGTGCGCACGAACGGCAGACGTCCATAAAAAGTCAAATTAAAAAAAAATGTTTAAATTTGTTTAAATAAATAACAAAGTATCTGATGTATAAACATAACCAACAACAAAAAAAAAACAACAAATCATATATTTTTATGTATGTTTTCACAGCAGAGCAATTGATTGATTAACGTGAAGCTGCAAATTGACTGAGTTTCGTAGTTGTCCAAAATGAATGATAGACAATGCAAGTTTATCGAGAAATTTTTAACTACTCTCGTAAATTTCCAAAGGTCACAGAAGAAATGTTTTATTGCCAAATGTGAATAAAAAGCATTTCAATCATTCACGACTCTATCGTACAGAGATTCAACAAAAAAAAAAAAATGAAGTAAAATACTTTTATATGCCATGTTGGAGTATTTGCCTCTACATCTCAAGCAGTTCATACACGTTTCACGTCGTACGTCGTCTTGAGATACATTGATGTCTACTTACGCATTGACTGCAGTTATTTAATTTGAACTGGAATAGTTCCTTTTCCTGCTCGACTCTACAAATATGCATTGAATGCAAATATTTGCATGTTTTCCTTTGTGAAATGCAGAAATTATCTTCCAAATTGTTGTTTTGTGTTTCGGTGCTCGACTGAGTATTGTCGTCATTTTTGTAATTGTTCTGGATCTTCTGCCTATTGTCTCTGATGCATCAAATATTTGCATTTCTTTTGTTACCAAAGTAGTGAGCACAATGGAGTTGACTAAAGGAAAGTTGGACAAAATAGAAAACTAATCCTTTAGCGATTATATTGAATTATTGATGGCATATGTATGGGAGAAATGTAGTATTCTAGATAAATGTTGGGATAATAAGTTCAATAGAAGTTTTGAAGTTTGCTAAAGCATGGAATTCTTTTCCAGTTAGATATTTAACTTTTAACTATGAGTAAACTTCAGCAACTTTAATATATGTTTTTGGTTTTGAGTTATTGTACTTTGTGTTTCAAAGCAGTTTTGAAATTTTATTTAGTCTTGAAATATGAAACAGTGAGTGCAAAACTTCTTTTGCACTTGTGACCCTTTAGTAAATATATTTTTAGGCACAGTAACAGCGAGTGCCTCTTCCAATGATAGTGGGAACTAGGTTTAAAAGTTAGATTTTTATGACGATGTATGACAAGAAAGTGGCTTCTATGAAGAATACCTTTTACCCTGGTTTTAGAGACACCAACTGTGGAGTGACAAGACTGTTTTGAAAATTTGGTTAATCGAATGACAAAATTTATTGATAATCATGAAGAATACTTCGAAAAAGGGTAAAACCATATTCACTGATTAATCACTGTGTTTTCATTGTTAGGCGCAGCCTTTGTAGACATTATTTGTATTATTCTATAAGTAAAGTAACGTCTCGAAAAATCTGAGCTAACACAAGCTAATGTTCTTCGAGAAAGTCTATTGGAGTAAAGCTAAAATTGAAGTGATTTAACTTGAGGCAGTGTTGACAATCAACTGACAAGTAGCTGATTAGCGTAGAATATACAACTACACCAAAAAAATGCATATCTTTCAGCAGTTTATGCAGGAGGTGCAGAAATAAAGAGGAAAAGGAATCAACTGATTACTTTTTTTGTAAATCTTATTTTGAAAGTCGATGACCTACTGTGCCAGATGGATATCCCATCCTTATCAGCTCAAAAAATAATCCTTTAATCCCTACAAAAATCCTGTCCATGTACTGTCCAAGTTGGTTTTTAATTTTCGATTTTCTTGAGCAGGTTACAAAGTGTTTCCAGTGCGTTACTTAAAAAGATGAGGAAGCTCTGTCGCAACTAAAACCAACCAACCAATTGAGTCAACCGCTGTCATAGTAGGATTACACTCAGTTGTCAAATAAAACTTTAGCCAAAAAAAAAGATCTGCACGTCATTCCGGAAAAGTGTGAATGCATGATTGCTACCAACTTACTTTGTTAAGTACTTAAGTGTGATTACTTCTATTTTGTTCTAATTACATCGTATGTTAGTAATGGTTTATCATTCTTTTCGATAGCGAGATTTTACCGGTTTTAATATATGCCACTTTATTGGCATTGCTCCATGTAGGTCTTGAGATATCTATAAAATCACAAGCAATATGGAACTATACCACACATTGGGATAACTTTACTGAAAATCTACTTAATGATACTGAATAATCTTCCATTATTCTCTATAGGTGTGAACAACTTATAATCCAAAACACTTCAACCAAATTACTTTGTAGTGGAAGTTTATTATTAGTCAGTACATCTTACTAACTTCTATACCATATATACTAAGTTATTCCCATTAAAAACATATTCTCTTTAAAAATATAATGTGAATGCCTTCTGTTCATTCTTTTTGGATAGTGCATCAAAAGGCAGCATTGTTTATGACCCGTTCCAGTTTTACTTTCATACTTCTTTTTGAATGCACATTCATGGTACCTTTTCAAATTTTATTCAATTTCTCTGTGTTTGAACCTTTCGGAAAGAAGCAATAGAGATATGTTGACACTCACTTATAGAATAACCTTCCGTTAACAATTCGCCTTCTACAAAGGTAATATATTTTAACTCATATTTTAATAGGAAAACTTTTAAAATAAATTAGTGAGATATTTTAATAAAGAATGAAGCTTTTTCACTTCGGGTCAAAGCAACTTTCGTGAGTGCCCATGTAGAAAGTAGATACAATTCATGTTCCTGCCACATTATGCATTGTTTTTTAACGTTAATTTTTTTTTTAAACAAATGACAAATTGTTGTGTGGTTTTAAAACACATGTTTTCTTACAAAATATATACACTTTTTTACAAGATTTTTTATGAAGAGAAAAAAATTTTGAAACTAAAATCTAGTGAAGTAAATACATTTATACTTCTCGTATATATATATACGAGACCATGCATATATAGAGAAGTGTTCAAATGTGAAAGCAGATCTCCCAAGCAGAAGCACTTCTCCTGATTAATGATTGTCAACATGAATGCATAAATTTTATTTTATTTTTATATATTTTTATTTTTTTTATAACAAAAGATGAAAGAAAATGTTTTATGTTCGACTATAAAAGTGAACATGTGTTGGTGTGCATATAAATTTACATAAGAACTTATGCACAAGTGCGTATGTGTGTTGTTTTTATTTGTATAATATCTTTTTCTAATAGTTGTTTATTCTTTTTTCCGTTGGATGGAGACTACATCCAAGTATCCCAGCTTTGACGTACAATTCGTCAACGACGCTTCCAAGTGACATAATCATCAATTAATTTCCTATTAATAGTTGGAAGAGCAGTCATGGCGAGCAAACTTTCAGCCACACCAAGTCAAAGTGTCTTGTTCTATGTTTAAGTGCCTGGGCGTTACCAGCAAAATGTCAAAGAAAGTATCTGCATCCACACACGTACGAACTATATTTGTTCGACAAGTGTTACAACATTGCTCCAAAGTTCGTGTTTATGCTCAGACGATTAGGCAAAATTAAAAGTAATTATTTTCAATAAAAACTGTTGTTGTTATCTTTAAGATAAAAACTATTATGCACTTTTGATGTCTGGCTGCAGCAATAAGAGAAAACATTTTCGAACTCTATTTGAAGCTCAAGAATATTCCATAAAGTTTCGAAAGATTTTATGTTGCATTTCGATTTTAACAATTATAAAATATGCACTTATGGCTTTGCAAATGTTTATTAACTATTTAACAATTATTATTTAAAAAAATTATGTTATCTCTAATTGAATAAAAGAATTCTAAGTGGCATTAAGAATACTTATACAAAAAACTCCAAATCTTATTCTTTTTAAGAAGAAGAATTCATTATAAGATTCAGTTAGACACAATAGATCTTTAAGGTCTTAATGTACTTTTTCTTTTTCATAATAATAAAGGTTCAGTTATAAAACGTTATAGTGTTTTTTATTTCAAAATAATTTTAACTATATTTAAAAAATGCTAACATCACGTCAACTATATATCATATATGTACTAATATTTTATGTTATTATTCTAAGTTCAAACAATCTTAAGTAGATCTGATGAATGTTAGGATATATTTTTAAAGTATAATCAGAGACTTATTAAATCTAATCTCGACGGGATAAATTTAGACTCTACTATTCTATATTAGTGGTTCTTGCAAAGAATGTGGTAGCAAAACGGCCGAAAAATCACTAATTGAGGTACATGGAAGTTAACTAATGGCCTACCACTGCAACCAACCATCATCAATGATATTTATATTAAGATTATCAAGTTGCTTGTAATGTAGACTTGAAAAATATTATCTATAGTGTACAGCTAAAATGAATAATATAAATATAATCGATATAGCTAACCAAATGAAATTTTTTTTCACGCAACTACTCTAGTATTTAGCTGAAAAAGAATTTATATTGGTAGGCTGTACCCATATAAAATGTCTATCGAAAAAATCTCATATTTTTTTTAATTACACTAATAACTGTTTCTTATTATAGGTATTATAATTTAGACTTAATTAAGCCTTTCAACATACTCGTAATAAATTTCAGTGGACTTGAGAAACTATATAAATAATGCAAACTAATATGAACATATATATATATGTATAAAGCCAATGAAATTAATTTTTTTTAGGAAATTATATCTAAAACCATTTGACAAAGAACTTAAATTAGCAGAATATATCATGCTGTGTCTATATAAACCATCTTTCAAAAAAATTTAATTTCGTCAATAAATACAGCTGCTGTTCACTCAAAAGAAAATTTAATTTAGACTTATCTATTAACGGAATTATGATAATTTAATATACGATCAGGTAACTGTACACAATAACTCAGAGGTCTAACACAAAAGACAGCCGTATCAAAATTTAGAAGGTTTTGCGATTTCTATGTTTTTACGGTGTGGACAAGACCAGCCATATAAGCAGGACCAGACTTAATAATAGCTCAAGCCTGGATCTAGACAAGCTTTGACATAGATATAATAGGTGTTCTGTCATCTTTTGTTTGAGAGCTGGTAGACATGTAATACAAAAAATACAACAAAGTAGACCGACTTAGGCTTCACGTCGTCCTATTAGAACAGATATTAACCTTAATATTTTCGATTTGTTTTTGTGTACCAAGTCGCAGGTTCTACAGCTAGTGTAAAATGATCATGTAATTCTTGATCTGGCTGCTGAGGAAATATAACCCACTTCCTATTATCCTGTCTCAAAAAATAAATATTAATCAATTTTCGACTGTTGCTGACAGGTGCATGATTTGAAATTATAGGTCCTATAGAAGAGGTGACTATTCTAGCAAGCTTATATGCGCGCTTGCTTTTTGTTGTGTTAGAGTGCTCGGGAATACAAAAAACAGTTACCTTGGATCTACCACTTAGTACTTTAATACATTATCTATATTTTTGAACTAGTCTAGACTACATGTAGATTGCTGAAATAGCTTTAATAGCTGCCTGACTTTCAGTAACAATATAGAGCTCGAATAGAATTCGAGAAAGATCATGTTTGCAGTAAGATAACAAACTGTCAGGAAAAGTAGAAAGAATTTAATAATCCCTAAGTGCATGGAATAGATTTCGACTCATATGCTTTTAACCACTGTCCACTTTTTTGATGTTGTTGCTGCAACAACGGAGTTATTATTTAAAATAAAAGCTGTAAGAATCAAAGACTACATACCTATAACTTAAAATAGTAACTCTAATATTATCTTACAATATGAGAATTTTGTCTTTAACCCCACTCGAATATTTTTCAACACAATAATTCAGTAGATTAAAGACAAATGTTTAGGATAATTGTTAGCCAATATTTTAATACAATAATTCGGTAGATTTAAAGCATTTCTTGGCATAGTTTCAAGCCAATGAAATACAGAGCTGACAGCTCCGATTAATTCCCTCCTAATGTCATAATTTTATATATTCTTATGAGATGAAGTGGAGAAATTGATACAAAAAAGACAAATTATCATGCTCTCTGATTTTTTAAAAGAATATAAACATTTAATTTTTAATTTTATATTTATTTTATTTTTTATTATTATATTAATATTGAAGAGTTTGGTTTATTTTTAATAGTTTTTTATTTTTTTTTTTTTCGTAAAGTTTATTATTTTTAAGAAGAGTTTATTTACATTAAAGTAACTTGAAGGTTTATAAAAAATTTATTCTATTATTAAATTGAATATAGAAATTTATGTAGATATGTATGTATGTGCAATTTAATGTTAGAATCAATTCTTTATGTACCTTGAAGATATTTCTATAAAAGCAAACTTTTCAATAACATATGCACAGAATTTCATAATAGTATTTCCGAAATCCGTTAAGCTTTCAACTTTAAGAAAACATTTTTCAAATTTCTAAAATACAATATAAAATCTTTTATTAAGTAAATCATTCAAAGTTTTAGTGAATCTCAATCCCAATTCCTCCTGGCCAACGCTTTTATTTGTGCAGTTGTTCAGTTTACGAAAAGATTTCTCAAAAATCAAACTTTTTAATTTTTTTCTCCTTATCGAGTTTATTTACGTGCAAAATATTCCAAAACTTTGTGCTTAAAATCCTCGATAGCGTATGGAAGCGTTGGAAGAGCACTTCATACTCTGATTTCCTTGAATTTCCTTTACCGGAAAATCTCAGCTTAAGTTTGCATATGTTAGAATTACCTTATTTAGCGTTTACATTTTCCTTTCATTTTATAAGATTATTATTTTTCATGTTTTCACTTCACAGTTCACAACTGTATTTTTTTCTTATTTTTATATACTTTTATCCTGTGCTTTCCTTGGTTTTTGCTCTTAGCCTCAACATTTATTTTTCACCCATCAGCATTGTTATTTTTAAGATGTGCGAGCATTTTCCAAATATCAACAATTTTCATGTAATTTTCTTATTGAAAACACAGCGCGCCAAGCTTGCCAAGCTTGCCAATCTTGCCAAGCTTGCCAAGTAACCTCAGCATCCAGCAGCTTTTAGTTGTACGCACACATACGCACGTCGTTATCCTTCCTCGTTGTTTTGCATATGCAAACAGCTTGGGTGCTGTGTTTTGTTTAAGGATAATCTCCAACATTAACTCATGATAAAGAAAATATTGGATTGGTTGTTTATGCAAAGGAATCTACAATGTTGTGTGTACTGATTTTTATTAGTTTACTTTTGCACATTTTGCGATTAGTTATCTCACTACACGTATCCTTACTGCACGTATGCGAAGGATGTGTTGGGTGTGAGGTTTGCAAACGCTGCCATAACGCATAAAATGACTTCAAATATTTTTATCCTCATAATTTATATTCAAAAAAATTTCAACATAAAAAATATTTATTATCACATTTAAATGAAAATGAAAATGAGCTTCAAGGAACTGAAAGCCAGGAAACTATCAAGAAAAAGGGATGTGGGTATTGTAAGAGGATGGACATTAAAGGAACAGCACATAATATTTTTTATTTTTTCTGTTTTTATTAAAAAAAATGTATATAATATTAAAATGAAATAAAATTTTAAAAGAAAATTACTTAAAATTGTTTAGTAACTTTTTTCTAAGTGCCATGTTAAGCAGAAGTCATGGGCTCGTCAAAATCAAATGAAAATTTTAAACTTGAGAATGCAAGGAAAAACAAAATGGTTCAAATTTTTTCTGTGTCTCATCCCTTAATCAAAACAGTACTGTTCAGTAGTAAATGTCAACATTTGAGTCATTTAGAAGTAAAGTATTACAATCTCTATGCCACTTTGCATAATATGTATTCTCATCATAACCCAAAAGAACTAATTTTGACGAGCACATGACTTTCTCTATAACATGGCCTCAAGTAGGCTTTGATTTTTTGAATCTTAATTAACCAAACTTTAAAAATAATTTATTAAAAATTCTTTTTAAGAACAGTTTACCCTTATCGAGACAAATACTATAAATTTAAGATAATTTAAGATTGACCAACGGTAAGCATTGTTTATTATACTTAAGGTCGTGTTATATACTAATAGATATATATAATATAGAGACAACCACATAAGAAAAGGTTACGGTAATTTTATACACTCTTGACTGTCGATATAACAGAGCTGCTAACTTAAAGAATTTTTATTTCCATTTTGTTGGATCAAGCACTACGGAAAAAATTTCTATATACTTTGGTCAAGGATTGGATTTCAGGAACAGAAAAGTGTACGTTACACAAATACAACAGTCTGGTAAGTTAGTTATTGTTTACTTACCTTATATATAGATTTTTTGTCTATTGCATTGGGATAACAAGAAAGCAAAATAATATCGACTCTTACTCATGAAAGTTCTTCTTTCTTCTTTTTTTAGAACGTGTTTGTAGAATAATAGAAATAGTGCTGAATTTGTTGTGCCACTCTTTAAATTCAAGCAGTTCCAGATTTCTTGGTATGTCAGAAAGACATATTGACTTTATATATCAAAGTTAGAGATTCCTTAGCAAAACAAATGGTTATGCCACATTTCTTTAGCTCCTCTTAGAAAAGTTGAATTGACGAAGGTTAGTTTTACAGATATCTGTTTTATATTTAATTATAAAACTGATATTATTTATCTGCATACTTTTTTTTTGAGATCAAAATTCCAGCTTCTGAAGCTTTGTCACTGTGACGGCCTCATAACCATATTAGGGTTACAAAGCCATGCCTTCAGTATCGATCAAATGATGCACATTCGGAGAAATTAGGAATGGCACTCAGTTCCATGATATTACTATTTCTAGAGAAATTTGAATTCCAATTCCAGTTCCACTTATAATCTAATCCACTTGTAATTTCTAATTCCCATTCCTTGTACTTAATCGATCGGGTTTATCAGTTCCAGTTCCACTTGTAATCTAGCAACAGAATTACCAATTCCCATTACTTGTACTAAGGAATTGGGGATCTCAATTCCAATTCAACTAGTAATACCGGAACTCAATTCCCAATGTCAATTACCTTGGAATTAGGTATTAAAGGTTAAACGAATTACAAAATTAATCAGAACTGCACAGTACTGTGGATAAGTATTATTTTGTTCCATCAAGAAAACTCGTAAGCGACATACATACTTCTCTAGATAGATAAACTTCAGTACTATTTTAAAATCCTTAAATTTGCAATATCTATGAGAAAAGACAAACGTTTTAGTACATAGAAAAAATATACAAAAACTTGGTGAATTGACAAAAATCTCAACAGTTGTTGGTTGGTGTAAGTAACCACTATATAGTAAGGAGAGAACAGTCAACAACATTTTACAAGCTTGTTGCTATTGTTGCATTTCGGCAACAACAGCAAACAACAGAAAACAACAGCAATTGCAGTAATATCGCACAAAGGCAACATCAACAGACTTTTCCCACTGGGAGGATTATGTTTGCATCCTGTAGCAAAATGCCTCTACTTTGCGACAAATTGACATATTGCTTGTGGTATTTGTATGCATTACTGTTGTTGTTTTTGTCCTGTTGCTAATGTTATTTTGCTGCTGTCAACAATTGCAATCGTTGGCAATTGTCGCTATTCGAATACAAACCACAACTTGAAAGTAGGCAAACAACCAGACAATAAACAAAACGAATTTATTCACTTTTTGAGTGCATGGCTTTTGCCTTAGACTCGCTACTTTCTGCGGTGCAAAATTATTGCTCTGATTACTAGTTACTATTTGCGTATAGTGCACTATAGTAGCTATTTCAGTGCACTTGCATTTACAGCTCTGAATATTCGTTATAACCGCATTCGATCTACTTTGGTACGATATTAGTCTGCTATTTGCGTGACTCGTAGTCACAGACGCGGTATTACTTGGCTTTGCGGGCGACTTTATTCCGAAACAAATTGGCAACACGTTCAATGTTGACACTACTTAAAAATGTTCTCCACTTTATTGGCTCTGCTTTGCTGTTGATGTTGGTTAATAAACTATTTTCCTGCAAATTGTGGCGCCTCTGTCATGCTTTGGTGGGGGTATATTTCGCTTTCCACCATGAAGCCCGTCTAACGTAAACAAATTCAGTGTCACATCACGCATTCATGAGGCATGAGGCTGCGATACATTTCAGCTGTGACTTCGCACAGTCACTGATTTTGCAGTTGATGTAGGTTTTTAATAATAGAAATAGAATTAATTAAATTATATTAAATTTATGTTAATGATTTTGCTCATTAAATCGGGTCTTGTAAATGATATGCAGATTTTTAAACAAAATGGGAATGTGCAATTACCAACAGAAATTGTCTAAAGTCATCAAAGGCATTCATCACAAGGCAAAAAGGGAGGAAGCTGTACTATACCATATTCTAAAAACTTCAGTCATTAAGAAAATTTATTTATAGTATAAACATACCATAGATGGTTACTATAATCGTTGTTATTGGTGTCGCTCGGATGTTCAAGAGCTCGATATAATTGTTATAGGGCTTAATGCTGCACAAACTGAATAAAATTGAATCAAAAATGTGTGTTCTGTTACTTCCGGCAGGAGAAAAGTAACCAAACTAAAATTGAATCCACTAAAACCACTTCCAAGGGAAGTCTAATTAATATTCCTTTTCTTAAGCTATTAAAGTCGGAGTATATAAAACATCAATTTAGTAATCAGAGCAAAAAAAAAATTTGATGGACGCAACATTTACTACTTACAAAATTGAAATCTGGTATCCTTTATTCACGTCAAGTAGCTTCCTCCTGCTATCTCAATCAGTGGCTTGCTGTCCCCAGTTGATAGTACGGAGCAATATCATATTCTCTACCGCGTTTTTCGTTAGCGGATACAGAATTGAACAATTTTCAACCGGCAGTATTTTCATGCTAACACAATTAATACCCCAATAATTAATATATTCATATCTAAATTACTAAATTTTAATAAAAAAATATAATTTCAAGATCCATAATTTATCCAAGCCGCTGACCCATCAAAAAAAGCCGCTGAATTAATAAGCGATATACTATGTCAATGTCGCGATATCGCTCATATAGTTCAAAGTTCCGTTTAATTCGAGTTCTAAGGTTATCCCAACATCTACGTTCAATACATTCTCTTATTATTCTGAGACTTACTATTCTGAATTTTACTTTTGAATTTACTTTATAACACCTTCTTTGAGGGGCAAAAATGATGTAGTATTAACATCAATAACATTTGTGTATGCGAGCACTTCTCTCAATTTCAAGAAACTGATTTCAGCGGTTCAAATTCGGATCTTGTAAACAGATTCTGCAATATGAATGGCGTCTTCTATTCATAAATCTGGATACAATCTAGAATCTAGATTTTAGCTGCTAATTTTAGAGTATTCTTGCTACTCAAGCAAAATATCCAGATTGTTATTAATTAATTTTAAGTGTTACTTATTTTGCTCCACATTTACCAATCAAAAATGAAAATTGCGCTAAGCGTAAATCTCGATTAAAAAAATTACACCAGATTTACCAATCGAATACGTCATAAGTTAAAAGAAATGTATGATAATATATTTTCTTTATTTTGTAGGAAATGAATTATGAAATCTGTTTAGAATTTGATAACATTGTTTGCTTAAGTACAAATTGGGTATTATTGTCTCATTATTCGCATACCCCTTTTTTTTGGATTAAATTTAATTTTATTTTTACTAATAATTGATTATGGCTTCAATGTCTTTAATTAACAAAGAATAATTAAATTTTTATATTAAAGGTAACTACATAGATCTAAATAATTCCACTAACTAAACATATACCAATGTGTGAATATATTTTAACAGCCATCACTTGGAACTGAATTTTGTCTTGAGCAAATTTGTAAAATGTGTCGGCGACATATGTTCTCGACTAACATATGCAGACTAATGTAATGTATGCGATAGAGAAAACATGAAAAACCCACTTCCCATAATTGAGCTAAAATTTCTGCAAGGAATACTTCTCCTACACCAAACGTAAGGGAAATGGGAACTAAATTTAGCGATTGTTTAATTAACCTGACAAAATATTGTTGTCATTAAAAACTCAAGACCAACTGTTGTGTTGAAGAAAATTAAATTTCTTCAAATTAAAAAAAAAAAAAAATAGAGAAAGAAAAATGTAAATAAAAATAAGCAAAGAGAGGGCGGTCATACGGTCTATGTTTACATTCTCCTAGAGCCGGCATATGTTCGGTTGGTATAACACAAAATCCATAAGAAACCCAATATGATTAAAGACATTTCTCTGCACTTTTGTTGATTAATTAACTTTTTCTTATTTTAAATGAAATTTTCTCATTTCTTTGCACAATGACAGACTTTTAATTACATTAATGATGGCCCCGGCGACAGAAATACACCCTACAGTGCTTAGCGAGTAACACAAAAACAGTCTAAAACAATTGCTTGCAATTTATAAAAATTATAAAAACTATTCACATATAAATTTCGTATAAAAAAATTCAATAATCTTAAGTGGATTTTTGTTTAGTTCATGTAGTGAGAGGAGGATCGACGCACTTAAGACACGGGCTAATGCACTTGAAATTAATGATCTTGTCGAAGTTAGTAGCAGAAAGCCTTTAGTATGAAGTAGAAGTGCTAAGCATCAATTAAATTTTCAGTAAATCAATAAAAAGTTGTTTATGGAACTTTTTTGTTTAATACTAGGGCGGCTAGTTTAAATTATAAATATCTTATAGAAAATAGAATATCTATATATATCAGATATACAATCATTTACTCCAAATAATATTAAATACTTAAAGAAAGTGGTTTAAAAGTAATAATAATGACTTATTATCTTACTTAAATCACTATTCTAAGTAGGTAACCTTTTCATTTTTACTCATCATTTTATTGGGAGGTCTTCTTTAAAATATGTCAATCCGCTCAAAAGAAAAATATTGTAAGAAACGTTTTTACTAACGATATTATAGTTCATTTTGAGTAAAAGTTACCAAGGATTCATATATTTAAAATGATACAAAACTTATAAAGTAATAGTCGCAAAACCAAATATGGAACCAAATATTTCTTCAAAATTAAGTTTTGATGTGTAGTTTCTTGACAAACTTTTACTTAATGTGATCCATAGAATCATATTCTTCTACATTGTCTAAGGAAAAAAAATAGACTCACATTAGTCAACATATAAACAGTAAAAATTGTTATTAAAATTTTTATGGATGTGTTCCTGTTCTTATATGACAAAGTTCAACATACTTAGTTCTACGCCACAGATTTTGAGAAGAACGGTAAAGGTTTCAGAACGATGATCTTATTTCTGTACCGATCTTATTTGTTTATTAGGGTTGGCCTATCTTATACATTTCTTGGAAGAATTCAATACGACTCAGATCGATAATATGAGTTCTACCAGAATTATATTTTATGGTTGGCAAAGTATTTTTTTTTTTAGATTAGTAAATAAAAATAATTGAAAAACGGATTCTTGAAAGATATTATAATTATAAAAAGTGTGCTTGTGAATTGTTTTCAATGGGGTCCAAATTCTCTTTCCTATTGTAGTAATATAACAGAATATCATGAAATTTATGAAATCATGAAATGTAATGCCTATAATACAGTTACTTAGTATACCAAATTTGAAGTACTGACTGTCAAAATTATTGAACTATATAAAAAAGTGTAACTAGACCATGTTTGGAGCTAAATTTTGAGGGGTCCTGGTAAGTTGATTGTAATCAAATAATATTTTAATATCACTACTGGTTTATAAAAACTCGAATTTTCATCGTTTAATTTCTGTTTTGGTACACTGTGCGACAGGTCTTCCATCGGCTGGTTTTTTATCATTAAGGTTGTTTTAATAGTGCCTCTACTAGTTTTTGGTAGTTTATTTGACGGCCTTGCTCCACCAGCAGCAAAATTTGACCAGCTTTTATAGTCCTTGGTTTACTGGAGTGGGGTACATCTTTGATACAAATTCCTAGAACAAAATCGATCCAACTACTCTTAGGTCCGCTGCATTCACAGGATGCTCTGCGTAACCTACACAAACTTTTCAGCATGTTTAGATCACTGCAGAGAACGGACTATTTCTTCTTTTATTTTATTTATTTTTAAATCAATATAATGTTTGACATGAATGACAAATTATACAATGGCTTTCAGAAAAGAAAAGAATAAACATATGTTCCTTTCACATAGTGGGACTAGTTTTACTTAATGCTAATCGTTTACTTATAGATGGTAGTTATACCATCTAGTAACGAAATAATTGCGGATATTTATATATTATCTAATTTGTTTGAAGTATTATATTTGCCACGGTTATTAGTTTGTGACTTCCTACAGATGGTAGTTACACCACCTAGTAATAAAAATAATGCGGATATTTATATATGATCTAATATGTTAAAAAAATTTCTGTAAGGCTTATTAGTTTATGACTTCCAAACTGCAGTATTTAAATTCTACCAGTAGATGGCTACTGCAAATAAAGTGTTCAGTTATTCCTTCTGGTTAGACTTAAGTATGAATGTTTAAGAAGTTCTTCATGAACTGTGTATGGATCCCTTGCACTTCTTTCTTAGATCTCCACATTTTAGATGTAGCTAACCGTAATGATACTAGGAAAACAAGCAAATCTATGTTCCCAACATAAATTTGTGTAAAAATAATTTTTTTCCCATTGCAAACTACTTTTTTTCTGAAACCTTGGTTTTAATTTTGTGATGGGAGAGTAGTAACACCCATAATAATTTTCTGATTAAATGAGATATACTGAAAATAATTAAAATCAATTAACATATAACATATATGACCTTCCCAAGTGTTTAGTCAAATAAAAAATGTTTAGAAAAATTTAATTTTAATTATAAATATATTATTTATGTGTTATAGCTGAATAATTAAACCAACACTTAAGCATAAACTAATTGATAGTCTGAAATGAGACACAATCAGTGCATTTGAAGTGCTTAAAAAGCATAAGCAAAAGATAGAAAATGAAAAATGTTTATTGTTGTTAACACGCCTTCAGAATGCCATTAAAAGACGTGACTTTTACACATGCAATTGTTTGTAATACGCTTTTAAACAAATAAATATGTGAGCAGCACGTAGTGCAGATACAAAAGTATCTGAGTAGAAGTGTAGTACTTGTCTCCCAAGAATGTGCGATTATTTTACTTTATGGTATGTCAATATTGCATACTCGTATATGCAAATAACATTTTAGTTAAAAAGTCTAGCAAGAAGCAGCAAGAAGACTCCGTACATGTTCGACTGAACCACCGCCTGACAATGGGAAAGGGTGCGTAGATACTGCCAAGAAAAATATCGTAGGAGCAACGTAAGGAACTTATTTTGACTACTCTTAGTCTTCGTTTTTTTGGATAAATATTCTTCAAATGCATTTCATAGTAACAAGTAACGTGATTACAATGTATTTAACACACTGACTTGTGGATTATGGTTTATGTCTACCAAAGTGACATGTTGTTTATCAAAAAGGCAAGTCAAGGACTTGTTTGAAAATGTTTTCTTTGTTTGTTACAGTGTATATTGTATTGAATTGTTGTTGTATTGCACAACAAAAACCAAGCGGCAGCAACATCAACAAAACATCTCCACTCGACATATGCCGTTGAATGATGATCCACAAATGCACAAAAGGGATTTCTCACTCATTTTTGCATTTCAGTTGACAAAATGTTCCCCAACAAAGTGCAGCGATAAATAATAATGAACTTCTTGAAGTTATAGCGCACCAGATAATGACAACTTAATTTTTAAGCGTCAGAGTAGGTTTCATTTTCTTTTGAATTAGTTATTTGCCTAGTAAAACTAAAAAGTGTTGAATAATAGCTCCTGGGACATACTTCTGCTTAATACGTGAAGTTTGTTGACAAATTTATACAGAATTCATAAGTAAAAATTTTCAAGAAGTAATGTAAATGAACATCATTTCAAAGAATTAAATTTGTTAGGGTGTTTGACAAAACACGACTGAGTGTCTGGAGCACTTTTTAGACCTACCATTGTTCAAAATACTAAATTTGAATTAAGAAAATAGCTAAATTTAATATTGATCTATTAACTTATTTAAAAGACAATACTTGGATCTCAGACCATAAACCTTAATCAAGCTACACTCGTATGTAAAATTATAAATATGAAATGTTTAGATTATGTGAAAGCAATGTCATATTGAAAAATATCAAAAGTTCAGATTGTGTAGAATATAAGAATAAAAAGCTTTCTATGAACTACTGAACCAAATGCCCAACTAAGTATGTATAACTAGATCATGTGAACCCAACCTTATTTCAAGCATATCCAATAAATTGATCTGATAATAACAACTAACCATGACTATCGAGAAAGATGTATCAATGTTAGTATGTACTCATATAACCAAACCTAATCCCAAATCTATTTGGGTATCATTGGAATTCGTGAATAATAAGTAAAAAATATTACACACTTGTGAGATGATTTAATATCAATCCCAAAAAAATCACTGGTTCAAGTAATCTTTTATAAGATCTATCACTGAAATAACTGGAAATACTTAACAGTAAACAATATCTTATTCAAACTTATTTTGCTATCCAGAACTTAAGTCACTGGTTAGGCTCAATAAACTGGAGCTGCAAGACTGGAGCTCTGATACTAGCTCATGCTTTCTGTATATTAGCGTTATATCGTCCACTACTAGAACTTCCATTCAACATCTCAAGCAAACACAGCAAAATATCACATCCATATTCTGAGTATGTCAACTCTATTCCAGGTACCTTGTCCCCCCGCATTTTTGCAAACGCTGCTCCACACATAAAGAACGTAAATTATTTTTTATTTTTTATTATATGAATTCAACAAAATTAAACAAAGAGGAATATACCTTATACCTTATTTTATTTTATCAATAAGGAACCGTGGTACTTACTATAAATGAGATTTAACTGAACTTGACTTGTATGGAAAGAAACTATTGATTTTGCAATTTGTTAGCAATATTATTAATATATCAATACAAACAAGCATCCAAGACTCCTTATCATACTTTTCCTCAATAACTGAGCTATATATAGCGTATTACCTGAGAGAAGGTTAATCATTTCACTTCTCTTTGCAAAAAAAAAACAGTCCTAACCAATCATCTTATACATACTATAAAAGTAAGCGTAACTAAAAAGTGGATTAATTCAATTTATTTAATAAATTTAATTATTTAATTTAATTTTAGTAATTTAATTGATTGATTCAAAAATAATTATAAAAATTAAAAAATATTTCAAGTATTTCAAAATCAATTTAGAACACTACTTGGATAGTGTGGATTTGAAGGAGCAACAGCGCTGAGGATGTTCTACTAGAATAAAGTTATGAATGAGTATGAAAGAATAAATAATAAAAAAAAAATACCGGTCCGTGTAGTCTAAGCAAACCACTCTCTCTCTCTCACTTTTTCATCATGGTGTCGCATAGATGACCATGTAGCAAGGAGTAGTAAAGTAATGTTGATAAATCATATTTTTTGACGTCGTGGAAACCTATACCTATGTATATATATGACTGCAAATATATACCATATATTATATTTAATAATGAATTTTTTATTCTTCTTTAAGCAAATAAGAGAGACAAAAAACTTTGTAAAAATGTGGAATACAATATTTAATTTTGTTTTTAATCAGTAAATGTTATGAGTTACATTATAATAATTACTTTAAATTAAATTAATGCTATTTTAAAATTTATATATATATATATATATATATATATATGCACACCATATATATTTCAAAGCTTAAATATACCATTCATATCTGCTTCTATATAATCATTGCATTTATTATGGAAAATATGAAACGTCACTCATTTCCATATACTGATATATATATGAGTATCTTTCTTTTATCTCTAATCACATCAAAATGTTTGTATCACTGAAGCATAAAAGAAAATAATTTTATTTAATAAAAATTTGTCATTTGCTTCAAAGTTTCTTTACTCTCATTGTCCTTTCTGCTATTCAATATAATTTCATAGATATGTCCTTTAATTTTACTCTTCGTGAATTTAGTTTAAAATGTTTGTCATTGCTTGGTTTTTTTATATTTATTCCTTCCTTTTCTGTATAATATCTGTGCATCTCAAATGTTTATTGAGGCATCTTACATTTTGCAATTGACGAGTTCAATTCGTTGAGGACAACAATCTACACGCTTCAGGTTTCAATTTAATGATGATCTCTATAATATTTTATCCTTCATACTGGTTTACATACATGTATAGGTTTTTATGTATGGTTTTCATTATTTGTCACTAGTATTTTTATCATGATCATTTTCTGCTTACTTGATCAGGTATAATTTTTAACTGGTATCATAACATACGCTGGATAGATCTCACTGTAGATATCTATTGTTCCAATTTTTTTTTACTAACATTTTTTTATACATGTTTGTTTATTTCATTCTGTTTGTTTTGTCTATTTTTATGGTATTCCCTCTCAGCAGCATTATTATCTGTGTCTTTGTTTTCCTCAAGTGTTTTGTTCCCTCTTTGTATTTATCGTCCTTTCAATATCAGAAACAAATCACTGATCTTTAGTTTGGCTTTTCTTAAAATTTGTCAATTATATATTTTTTTTCTTCTTTTGTAATACTCTTTAGACTTTACATTACCTTAAGGTCTACTCAGTTGGTTTTAGATCTTTTGTTATTTTAAAATTGTCGCATAAGGAAGCAGATGTTCCCGTGAGATACTTAATGCGCTTGCGTATATGTGCGATACGATATTGCGGCATGTGAAAGAGAAATCACTCAGCGAACACTGATTGCTAACATATGTTACGAAAAATTAAAAAACATATCGGATTAAAAATTTTTAATTAATTTAAAACATGATGACGATGTATTAAGACTTAAAATTTCTTAAGGTATAGTGTATCCATATTGTTGGTCAGTTTCACTGCGGCAAGTATTCCTATTTTGTATAAGAATTATATTAGCGCCTTTACCACACACAGATATGTGATCCCGAGTTTTCAAAACCAATTTTCTTAAGATAGTAGATATAGTTTACGAAAAATATATCTGATATATTCACCAGGTTCAGTAGCTTGTAGACTTTTGTGAACTGTTTTAGACTTGCCAGTTCAGCACAGAAAAAGTTATGTTTATCTTCCTCTTTTCTTCTTGTTGACTGTTATAATCTTGTCAGTTCAGCACAGAATATATACTATTTACCTATTTCTTCCTTTTCTTACTACATTTCTAGTTAGGACTGACATCTATATTTTCAACATGAGTGCTGAGTACTGAGGCCAATAGCAGTACTGCCTTGATTAAATTTTTTTTTTTTAATAATGTATAGTTTGGCCGCGCAAATTTGGAATCTTCGGTCTTAGTCTTGCCATTTAAGATCTATGTTCTCCACAAACTGTAGCTTGACCATAAAAGTTTAAATATTTCGCCGCTCCCAGTTTTGTCTATTTTTGCTCTATTAATTATTCCTTTAAAATAATTAAGAATATATTTTTGATCTCTCTAAAGATCTAACTATTGATGTATCTGATCTGCATGTTTCTGATCACTGTCCGGCTTCTTTATTTAAATATTTGAACCATTGTGGTTCTACATAATATATGTACTCGATGAGTACATTCTTTGGGTTTATCTACGAATATTTCTATATTTTTCATTGCGATGTACACCCAAAAATGATTTTGTAGAAGTTTTTGAGCACTATTGGTTTGCTGAGAACGTTTTTTATCACAGTCAGCGTTGTTAATCTGCTATTTGTTCTTAAGGTTCTTTTACGAGTATTTCTATATTCTTTAGTTGTGGTGTGTTTTATACGCATACTATCTACATGCTTAGTTAGGCTAAGTTAATCAATTTAGTTAGAAATTGACTTTGAGGGGCATTTTAGATCATTTCAGTTATTAAAAACATACGCATTCATAGTGTATATATGTATAGATATCATTTAAGCTCTTTAAATCCCTGCCCAGCTACGTATATTATGTTCTATATATATGATTTATGATTCAATTGATTACTTACTTACTTATTATGTGTCCTCTTCTCTTCGTGGAGCGTAGGACCTCTACCATAGATTTACACCTAATTCTATTGGGTGCTTCGCGGCATATATCATTCCAGTTATAATGTGCATTATTGAGTTCTCTGTCTATAGTTCTGCACCAAGTTTGTGTTGGTGCACCAGGCCTTCTAGAACCTTGGGTTTTCCGTTTGAGTGCAATATGGTTCTCAGGTCTGCGAAGTGTATAGCCAATCCATCGCAATTGGCACCAACCAATCTGGGACGGTATCTTGTTCTCATTTGATAAATTAACTTAATTTCAATTTTATACATACATATATCAATATATTGATTTTATATATTTCAGCTCTAGCCCCTTCCCTGGGGGCTACGCGTTTATCAACATATTAATCAACTTTTCTTCCTTTATATTAATATATTAATGTATAGATCTGTATATATTATTGTACATTAAAATTATTCAACTATACTTCACTGCTTTAGTCAAACAATTTTAATTAATTCAAATGAAATAAATCACATTTATATTCCCATTCTATTATGAGTATTTAAATTGTGCCAAATTATGCTTAATTACAATTTCCTTTGGTATTTGTTTTCTAATAGAACAACCGAATCAATTGCAATATAAACAAAAAACTCTGAAGGGTACAGATACGCAGCTCAGATTATTACAAGTTGAAGTGCGCACTGGAAATGTAGTAAAAACTGAAGTAGAATAGTTCCTGAGTGCTACTTGAGTTGGTATTTTGATATGCTCCACACTCCCAGTGCAAATAGCATCCAAACAAACTAAACTTTACTTATTTCCTAATGTTAGCAATAGGTGCTCTTACTAGAAGCAGAGGCAGTCGCAAATGGAGTTGAAGTTGGAGTACCGGCGCATACAAACACTCAAACAGTATTTGCAATTGTGTTTATGGTTGTTGTTGTTGTTGCTGCTGCTTCTGCTTCTGCTTCTGTAAGTCGTCTGTCTAGCCCTATGATGGTTCTGACAGTCAGTCCATTGCTTACTTGTGATACGATATGCAAATAAAGGGAAAATGTCTGTTGACCATTAAATTCACTTCACTTCATTTAAGTTTGAAGATTTTTGCAGCATAGAAAATGCAAATTTTCTAACGTGATTTTATTATTCCTTTATGCACTACTATATGAGTGGGCATACTTACTTGATCAGATACAAAAATAGTTATGGATAAAGACAACTATGCTTATTTGTTAAGAAAGAAGCACAGTTGTGATTAAAGCAAAATTTTATATAAAATAGAGAGACGTATTGCATATACGATTATATTCGATATTATATTGAGATTATTGTTTTACTGTTACAGTGGTAACACTGTAATTTTACTAAGAAAGACGAGAATTACTTATGTTAGCACATGTTTTAAAAGAATTATAATTTATGTTCAAATTAATTATTATTTTACAATCTCTCAACTGTACATTCAAAGTAACTTCAGTCAATGTAAACACTATCTGCGCTATCGAAAAATGAAAAGGAGCGTTTTCATTCTTGAAAGAAACCTTTTCTTATGGAAAGGAGCCTTTTCACTAATAAAAAAAAAGAGATTTTTCATTATTAAAGGGAGCCTTTTCTTTATTGAGAAGAGTCTTTTCCTTATGGAAAGAAGTTCTTTCATTATGGAAAGAAGCTTTTTCATTATTGAAAGGAGATTTTTCATTATTAGAAGAAACCCTTCTATTATGAAAGAAGCCATTTCATGATTAACAATAGCCTTTTTACTGTCAAAAAGTGAAGTTGTTATGCAGAATTTTTGCTAATATATTTATCGAAACACTGTTTTTTGAAGACATCAGTTGCAAAGTAATATTCGATAATCAGATACTTTATCGGACTATGCTAACAGATTAATTGCTACCGATGCAGCACTTTATGTTTTAAAAAGATGTAGCAGCATCTCATACAGTTTGAGCTAAAATCTATTTCTTGAAACCATTGCTTTCTGGTTGTTTGATATGAAAAAATTGTAATTTTGACAGACCTCCGCGTTCACCCGATTTGATACACTTTTTTCAGTTTCTTTCAGTCGCTTGATATCAGAAAATAATAATTAACTAGTTTCCGCATTTATCTGATATAACATATTTAGACTTCTTCTCTGAAGATACTTGAAGTCAAAGGTTAACTTCAAAAAAGTCGGGAAGTTAGGCAAAGTTAAGGCTAACATCTGCCAGAAAATAGCCATTACCGCTTGAAACTGATAAATACAGTCGAAATGTCAAAATAGAATTACTACATTCAAACCACGGGTATCAACGTGCATCTTATCAAATCCCGATGTGATTAGTCCAAATAGTACCACATCTGAGCAGTCGACAATGCCGGTCAAAATTGTTCGCATAACTGAAATACGACTGAGTTGACGATGATCGATTTTCCTGCACAGACTGCAAATTATATTATACGTTAGCTTATCTAAAGAATACCGGATGATGCTGACTATTGAAATAATATTGTTGACTTAGAAGTCGTACTCGTATTTGTGCTCGCTTATATTTTTTGTCCATGGCAGAATGGTCAATTTGATGATGATGTTTGTGTTCCTGCAATTCAGGCACTTGTGTAAATGTGCTGGTACGAGTATTTGTATGCTTAAATGCACGCTTAACTGTTACTCAGTGTATCTGGCGTGGATGGACAGACATGAACATAGCTAAATACAATACTTATTTAGCTTTTATTGTTGCAACTGCTTTGCTACTGATTAAAATGGTGATTTTGCATAAGTGCCAACACGATTTTTGCTTTGTTACCAAAATTACTGTTGCTGCCTGATTCTGTATTTGCGTTTAGCCAGCAATAAGTTTATGTACTCTGGTTCCGATATGTAACTAGGTAAATATCCCGAATTGTGTAAAGTTTGTGTTGTGCTCTGTTTGTAAATTTGTGTAAACAATCAGTGAAACAACCACAAACAAAATTGATTTTTACCTCATGCAGCAAAAATCTGGTCTCGGTTTAAGATGAGATTTGATGCAGAGTTGCCAGTTAATTCGAAGTATATGTGCTACAAATTTTTAAAATTTGTTAAAATGTTGTAAGGATAGACATCAGTAAATTAAATTCACAAGATATAAATTAGATTCTTGTCTATTTATCTAACATAACTATTCATAAACACATTACTAACAGCAAAAGAGCACCTCGTCTGAGCGCTAAGCGTATACCTAAAACCTTATTAGCTCTATTCTGGAAACAGATTTATTTTCTGAGTAGCCGCTTTATATATTTTAGATAATACAAATTCATATCAAACTAAATTATAGCACCACCATTTATCAGGAAAAATAAACTCCACTTATAAAGTCCAAAAGTAAGAGTTAAAATTTTTGAGTGTATTTGCGAAGTTATATATACTGGTGTAAAACTTGATAACAGCCGCAAGTAACACTAGAAACTTTAGGTTCCATATTAAGTCAGCATCATAGACTTACCCCCGCCAGGATTACAGGGATCAAAAAACAAGCTTCATAGTTGCTGTAGGTAATATCAAAGGCACGTCTCTCAACCTATTATTCAAATTCACAAGTAATTGTTGGAGTCTCTTTGTTTAACTAGAGAACAATGGCATGAGATCAAAAACCTAGTCTTACTGATACTCTAGATAACATTACAAACAAAGCTCTGCTAATTATCTTAGTTTAGAAGGAGGGGTTTAGTATAGCTTTTTTCTTGAATTTCAGAACAATGGCAAGATGATGACAGAAGAGTTACAGAATAACTTAAAGATGACCAATATTGTTTTTCATAAAACACTTCTCAAAATTTTCGATTATAACCTAGCGTGTAGGTTATAAAGACAAGCAAATTAATTTTAAAGCCAATCAAAATTAATATCTCTAATAAAGAAAATTTAGTAGAAAGCTCACACAGAAAGAGCTTTCAAAAAGAGAGAGCTCAAAGGTTTGACATATAATATACATCTCAAATTTTTTAGATACGAAAAATTACCTAAGTCACATTATATCTAAGGGTTATAGGATTCATCAACAGGTCCAAGATAGTCTCAAGACATCTTACATTAGGCGGGATGAATTTCAGTATTTTGCAGGATACTATAATATACACTGAGTCTCTCGTCTCTATGGACTATTTAGATATCAATATTTACTGCTTCTGTGGAATGAACCGTAAAACTTCTGGTTTCATTCTCTGCAGTACAATGTCAATACGTGCAGTCTTGACATCATTGCGAAAGACTTAAAGATTAATACAACAACTGGAACACAAAAAAAATCGTTAAGATTCCAGACCGCATTCTCTTTAATAAAAACCGTATGGAGGTACTGGATCCATTTCCTGGCAATCACATGACTACTTTGCACAAAATTTGAATATACAGTTCATGATGAAATTTCGACTGTGGATCACTAAATGAACTGCAGTATCATTGCATGTAATTGCCAATAGATGGCCTCACTGTTAAACCTTAATTGGTGAGTAATTCCCTTTATTTAAGTACTTAGGTATATTTCTTCAGGGCAATCAAAATAATTTTTTATTTAAACCAAAATAGTATTCGAATAATTATTTTTCAATTTCTCATATACACAACAAAGGTTAGTAGGTCTCCTGTACACTGCATAAACTTCTATCAAATATTTGACCCCAAATTTAACTGACATGAACTACAATACTAAATTAGGATAGATAATCTTTAGCCAACCCACGTGTGCTGTAAACACGATTTCGAAATCAAAATCAGAACAAATCTATTCACATTCTATAGGGGAAAAAATATTTTTTTTTACTTCTCTAAATTTATTGGAATTATAATTTTATTTGCATTTTTATTTGCTACTGTAATGAATAATTGAAATGTAATTATGATTTTAAAATCGTTCGAAATGAGTAAAACCTTGGACAACCTCTGATTACATTGTTCGGAGTATTATTACATAAAAGCCCCACAGGTGTGATTTCGATTTTATTATTTGTACTTTTTCATTTGCAAATAAGTTTTTAAGTTTTAATATAAAAAATTTTTCGAGACCATATCTGGTAAATTGGTCATTTGGGAGTGGTTGCGTTTTATTACGCGACGGCGGTATTTCATATTAAATTTTATGCTGTCCATATAAAATATATATTGTTTTTTTTCTTGGTCGTCGTACTAACTGCTTTATATCTCAGACTAAGCATTTATTTATGTGCTACAATTTGTGGCAGTGCTGCACATGGATAATTACTTGTGTATATCAAACAACGGTAGAAAGATTGCTTTTGGCTGAATAGAAAAAGGCAATATTGTTATGATTTTATTATAAATGTATGCTACATTTTAGATTGGCATATTTAGTTTTCTTAGTCATTAAAATAGTTACTAATAGTTTACTATTAAATGTATTGAATATATAATCGTATGTGTAACTTAGAGATGATGTGGAGTCTTGTGAAGTTGGAGGTCAAAAATAATTATCTGTTTATATTTGTGCAAACATATATTTACATATATCATAAACTGACAACTGTACATAGCTGACAGCTGTACATAGCTGTTGACTTTCCTGAAGCCAACGACTTGATCAAAAGTGACAACCGTATCAAACCAAGACATTAATTTAGTCTAGTAGAGGTATCAAGTTATGTTATATGATTAATAGTGATAACACTAGAGCCGATGAAATGACTTAAGGTGGTTAATGATTTCTCTCCCAGCATTTCGATTCCTTCATATAATCTATTATTGATCAGAAGTGTGGTGACATTACAAGTTGATGAGTCAACTAGGCATAATAAGTTATATCACTTTGATATACTCATTGACACTATTCTAGGTAGTATTACTTAAAATGCAAGGGCTAGTGAATTGTCCAGAAAAAGCAAACAATTTCTTTAGTATTTATCATCGTAGACAATTGTCAACGGAACTCTTTTGTTTTAATGGCTACAAAATCTGTTTTTTATATCAATGAACCTCCAGCATACGATTTAATGGAGTCGGGTTAGACGTAGTTTCCTGTCAACATCTGAAAATAACTGTGTATACCTGTATGTTTAGGAAAAATATAATCATGTAATATATAAGATATAAAATTTTAAAAATCTCCAAATATATATATTTTAATATATATATATATATATATTATGTTTCCGAAGATGTGTTAACACTCTTCTTTTTAATATATAATGTTTCAAAAGCATAAATTATTTAAATCAAGTCAATAGTTGTGAACCACAACTAGCAATAGAAATCATAAATCACAAATTAGTTAAAGGCACCGGTACAGTGAAATCATGCTAAAATCGAAAGTAGTCACATGTCAATAGTTTACTTACAGCTCTAATAGTCTTTTTCAATGTGACTTGATCATTGAATGTGAAAAGCGGTTGGTATAGTCAATGTCAATTTCGCTAATAATTCATTTTTATATAATAAAAAATTAAATTAAGTTTCAAATCGAAAGCATTACCTACCATTCAATATCAATATCTGTAACTGTGACACTTATCGTTACCAATAGTAGAACTAACACGATGTGACAATTACTGACAACAAAGCAACTGAAATAGATAGATTGATTTTCTGAAAAGATTATAAATATTCACTGCTTTTTACTTTTGCACTGGAACAGCGGTTCCGTAATTATTGCAGTAACGAATTGCACTTTTAAGTTACCAATTTGTATGCTTTCAATACTAAGTTTTTTCGTTTGGTTTAAAATTATACTCTGTAAAGAATTCAATTAACTTACATTATTACACCATCGATATGGAACAGTTTTCCATGAAACATAAATACCGTGAAGTGTCCCATAGGTACTATTTTTACTCATTGCAGAGGGTCACTCACCGTTGCTCTCAATATAACTTCCTTTATCAGTTGCATTAAGTAACTAATTTAATTTAATAAATAAAACATTAACTAATTGCTAAATAATAGTTAATATTAATTATTATAATAATAATGTAAATAACTATTAAAATTGGAAGTTTTATTAATAATCGTGAAAGCAGGTAAACATGAAACTCGCTTTTTGACGATTTCAGTAGTCTTAAAAACATCTGGGTGATAAATTATATATTGCTTTAAAGGGAATACATCAATTTTAGAGAATTCTTCTTTTTCACATTTTCACACTCCTCGGTGAGTCAAGCTTCTATCTCAATTTTTCTTCACATTAATAGATCCACTGCTTGGGCTTCTTGATTTGCAACATATGTCTCTTTTAAAAATTTTTTAACTATATAAAAGTGAAGGTCTTATAGAGCAACCTTTTGCTTACAACATAAATCCAAAGTTGAACCATCTTCTAGATTAGTCTTCATACAAGATCGATTCGAAATATTTCTGTTTAAAATAATCCATAGAAACCAGACATCGTATTGGAAAGAAATATACTTCTAAATTGTAAATTGAATGTATATAGTTTAGTACTAGAAAAGCATTATAAGTATTATTATTTAATGGAGTCGAATATTAGTTATTAGTGACACTGCATCTATTGGTGGACTATTGTATCCTGCCCTATCTATAATTATCGAAAAATTTCTTGCACTTACCTCTATCCAGAAAAAAATAAATAATTTCCATAACGAAGTAAGACCACTTTTATTCGTAAATTAATTCTTTAGAGAATATTCTTCCATAAGAACAGTACGTTCTGTAAAGTTATTTAAGGATATTTTTGTGTCTTCCATAAATAGCCTTTATTTGTCGAATGTTGGTAGTTCTAACTATACTTAATTCCTATTTAGAATTAAGTGACCAGTTATCTCTACAATAATAATTGTTTTTAAATGCAATTAGTTTGGATATATGCTCTACTTCTCCAACCTGTTTTGAAAGAAGAGTTTGGTACAACAGAAATCTTCGCAGTTAGATCACTCGTGGTATATAGAATCTTATGGTAAAATCACCAATTGTTGAATCTCATTTTAAAACCTACGATGCGAACGTACTCTACCGCTTTTTCTACCTGCGATTACCAAATCAAACACCTTTTTAGCTGGAACATTTTCTTCAATTTTTGTGCTAAATTCTAGTGCGCCTAACCGTATCTATGTCGCAGTACAGCTTATACAGCATATCATTTCATTATATTCGAAACTCTTCAGCAATGCGTAAGGGTCTCTAGATTTAACGAAACATTTTCCTCTCCAATGTTCCTAACACTTTCTCATTATTGTTGGTAATTGTCCAAGCTTCTGCACCATACAGCAGGACTGGCATGATTAGAGACTTGTGGAGCGTGATTTTTGATTAGATTAGATCTGATTTAATTAGATTTATAATATAATTTTACTTGAGTTCAGGAATAGCACTAACTTACTGGATAATCATACTATATATAGTATGGTTTATTTTAAGAAAAAAGAAAATAATTAAATTTATTGAAAAAACGTAAATAATTATATATAAATAAAAACTAACCTTAATCATATTGTTTCTTTTTCAGATATGCCTTTCATTGCTAATAGATACGATTACAATTTATTACTTGGATTAATTTTTGTTGCTTTGCTAGCAACTACCTTAACTGCATTCACCTTCGACAGTAATGATTTGAATATCAAGGCTCATCCCATGATGGGTGTGATATGCGGCTTCATTTGCAGTACTTTGTATCTTATATATTTGATTTACATGCTACAATTAGAGGTTTTGAATTCAATGTCAATGGTAAATAACCTACTTTTGAATTTATTTTTATATATATATATTACATATTATTTATGTATTATTTATAAACAATTTATATATTATTATTATATTTAACATATATATATATGTACATATAAATAATATGGTATGAATAGATAGCATAACGGTTCCTTTGAAGTGAATACGATGTAATCAAAGAGACTAGAAGAAGATTGACTTATCATTGTTTGGAAACAAAAATGACTTAAATTTAATTACATACGGAGTCATCTTTACTCTGATGTGCTTTATGAGTTTTTGTTTGAACTTCATATATTACATGTATTCTATGATACAATAAATTTTTTAAAATAATAAAAACCAGATTCATTTTTGCAGATATGTTATATAAATTCTAATATCTATCTATCTATTTATCCATCTATCTATGTATCTATGTATCTATCTATCTATCTATCTATCTATCTATCTATCTATCTATCTATCTATCTATCTATCTATCTATCTATCTATCTATCTATCTATCTATCTATCTATTAATCGACCATTCTGTGATCTATGTCTATCTATAAATATGCTATCTATTTAAATAATTATTATTTAGTTAAATGACTAAATCTTGTATTACTAAGTGAAAATTGTAATTACATTAAGGTAATTACATATTCCTCAAAATTCATTTTGTTTCTGATATCCCAGAATAAAAGTAAACTAAATAACCTTAATTGCCGAATATTGTACTGAAAAATTGTTGACTTCTCAACTCACTTCAAATGGCTTTTATGAAAGTAAATAACCCAATTCCAAAGTTCTCCTCTATATAAATGCTTTATTAAAATCAAATTTTTGCAGAAAAATCAAACCAGGAATAACTTTTATAGCACAAAAATCGTACACAGCAAATCGATTCCAAACCTCAGAGTACCAACTACCCTCATGAAAACTTTACCAATATTTTTTTTTTGGCAGTGTACTTAAGTACATAAAAAGTTACCAGACGCTCATCGATATGCAAATGAAAAGCCACAAAATATGTATTTATAAAAGGATTTACCAATGTAATTACCGAAAAAGGAGTTAATACCTCCTTTTGTCAGGCCGTAAAGGTAAATTAGTGTAATTTTGTTTTCCATTCGGAAGCGCGTTCCGTGAGTATTTATGTGTGTTATACTTTTTATTTTAATGGGTTTATTTCATGCTTAAGTAAATGCTAATAAAGATAATAAAATACTCCTTCTTGTTTCCTAGAGATACAATTTTGGAAATGATAAAAAAACAAACACAAATAATTATAAAGAAAACATTTACGAGGAAGACACTTTTAAAGAGATATAAATTAGCCTTGGGGAAAATATGTACTTACGGTATAGGTATATATATGGACTGTGTGGTACAACCTTTTAACGAAATTGGAATTTTTAATCAGAAACAATGATTTATATATATATATAATATATATTATATAATATATATATATAGTTTTTTTTTTTTTTTATACTGCATTTCCGATTTTGCTTGAAACATAATAAGATTAGAAAGTTATGCATAATGCCAAAAGTTATGTGCAGTTTGTTTTTTGAACTTTTGGTTTTTATTTACCTATACTAGATACCAATACCTATACTATATTATAACATATATTTATTTATATTTTTTCATAAAAAAGTTAATACATTCATAATAGATTCAATAAAGCGGTGGCAACTTTCAGAAATTCGTGAAATTTTTTCAGACCCATGGACTGTGGTTGCCCATTGTGAGCGATCTGTTATATTGTGGGTCAACCTCAGCTGCTCTTGAAATTATACTTTAGAATAGTATGCGATAGCACAAACCCAGTGGTCTAAAATAATTTTAGCAAAAAAAAACAACGGCTATGAATGACAAAGCATCGTACTTGTTTTATATAATTCCAACAATCTTTTTCCATTGCTGAAGCTAAAACTATACTGTGCAACAATATATTAATATTTGCTGATTCTGTAATCATACTTTTGAATGTTCTCTGAATGTATAAAGCCATCATTTTGGCAAAAACTTAACAATATTGATTGTTCAATATTGTCTCACTTCATTTAGCTCTGTTTGACTTTTTCCCTGTCCGAAGCTAAACTTATCACTTCTAGAAAGCAGTTTTGAATCTATTTTGGTCACAAATGAAATATCATAGGAATTGAACTCTATATACCTGTATAAATATATTAAGTGTTTGGATTATAAACTGCGGGTACTTTTGCATTGCATTATATCGACATAGACTACTTTGTAGATGACTAAATCAGTGTTGATTTATGGATGATTTTTTGTGTTTCAGCATACAGCATATACAAACGTGCATAACTATTATTAATAATATATTATTATTTTATAATACAAAATGGTTACTTAAGTAACCACAAAATTATTGTATTTATTATTCATTTTTTATTATCGAAATTGTGGAATTGTTCTATTCTTATTCTATCCTATTCTTATTCTATTCTATTCTTATTTTATTCTATTCTTATTCTATTCTATTCTATTCTTATTCTATTCTTATTCTATTCTTATTCTATTCTTATTCTATTCTTATTCTATTCTTATTCTATTCTTATTCTATTCTTATTCTTTCTTATTCTATTCTTATTATTCTAAGCAGAATTATTTATTTCCTTAATTATTTGTCTAATATCATTACCTTCTTCGATGTACTAAATTTATTCATTATCTTACATTTCATTTCACTTTATACATTAATAGCTGTAGGCAGAAATTCCTTATTGTGCTTAATGTGTATAAATATAGAAGAAGTTATGGAAAGAGGTAGACAGCTAATATATCGCCGATTTATACGTTTTACGGCAAATTACACAAAAATACCTTCATAACACTCAAAGGTTAAAATTTGTTGATTTGTTTCATCCTTTGTGATGTAGATTAGCTTATAAAGGTAATTTCAAATGCGTCTAAAAAGGATTAAAATTTTTAACTCTAAATTATTTAAATACCAATAAAATGCCTTCCTAAAAGGCATATGCCTCATCCTCCAACTGTAAATCGTACACAATTCCATTCGAAACTTCGTCTGCGGTTTTGTTTAGTACATTTTCGTTGCTAATAATCGAATTCAGTGCAAAATAAGTAAAATTTGTTGGGGGTTGCCGAGTTACACTTTAATACCTGCCATTTTTACTTACGTTTAGGAGTATTTATCGACTTTTATTATCCTTTCAACTTATTCAGGTTCAAGTTGCGTTATTCATTCAATTTATTTGTGTATTACGATTGCTCTAAAGCTTTTTATTTGTTTTTATTGTAGGCATACTCTACTTCAAACTGATATCTTTATTCATTCATTTATAGATTAACTGGATTCCCGAAGTTGTCTTGCATTTCCATTTCTTCAGCACATCGAGTTAACTTGAGTGCGTGTACTTTATTCTTGTACTTTTACTTTCATTACTTGTCTATGGTTTTAGGTAAGAGATAAATTCCACTGATGATATATACATATTACTATGCTAAAGAGGCATATTAAATTTTACTACATTTCGTTTTCGTAGTATGTAGAGAAATGACTTTGTAAGTTTTAGCGAAAAAAGTGAAAGTGTACATAATTCAAGTCTCTCTGGGTTTTTTATTGAAGGATATGTGGGGTTTTACTTATTTAAAGTGCGTATTAATTGGTTAGGACAGTAAAAAAACAATGTATGAAATTAAAAAGTAAAACTATATATAAACTAAAAAAACAAGAATAGTACATTTGAATATTTATATAATGTATTTTAAGTAATTATGAATATTTCAGTTTTTTGTTGGTATTATAAATAGTTGCATATAAAACGAATATAAAGAGTGGTACTCTGTTGTTGTGGAAGCCCACGAAAATCTGCTTGTAAAATCTCTTTGAGGGGTGGTGAACGGCTCTTGTTCATCGAAATTAACGAGTGGCTCCGGGACATAGACTCAGTCGTTCCAGTAGTACTCAGTCGTACCAGAGTAGTACTCTCAACATCATCAATGTATAGATAAGCATTGATCAAGTCCGTAAGGAAGATATTGTAGTTATTAGTACTGTTCTCTGCTTATACAGTAGAGAATATCAAGTTTTCTAGTATTTTCGACATACTCTCTTTATCCATGTATGCTATAGATGGATTCTTCTCTATAGTAACGGACTATTCTATTATAGTGCTTTTTCAGCTTTGTTATCTAACTATATTAATTTAGGCTACTATTCTCAGAAGTAATATTTGATTGAGTATAAGTTTCATCCGTAATTTTTACTAATATCAATATTTACCTTCATCTTCAAAGATATACTTTTGGTATACTTTTTAAGACAAGATCTTAAGTTCTATTTACATAATATATATATCGATATGCATATTTTTTTCACATCTGCTGTTTAAAACACATATGTTGTGCTGTGTCTTGAGAATAGTATGAATTATTTTTCAGGTTTGTGGATCATATGTAGTGTAGATAACCGCAACGAAAACAATAAGAGTGAGTTTAACTGTTCGCAAAAGCTATTTATTCTATTATAGATTGAGTCAGTATCTTTTTTGAATCTAATATCGTATTCATCGTAACAAAGTTCTCAACAGGCTTCTGCATGAAATCTCTTGAAAGGATGGATGCTTGACTATAGTTATAAGCCAAATAGTTTCTGGTGTCACATATATGTGGGCACGAACTGCAGCTCTACTCGTATTTTTAACGTCGGCTTTCTATTTTCTTGTTCCTTATACTTAATATATGTAACTTGTTATACTTATATGTTCGGGATATAGACGTGTGCATATAGTACTCCATGCATATAAACACATCTATTCACAGTAACTACCTGAACTGGAACTCCGTTCATGACGTCATCCATCTTTTTGCTTTCTGTGCATTTTGAGTTCTCGTTGTATATGGTTAATATGTTCAAATTTTATAAAAAAAGAGTTATCAGAAATATATATCAGTGATAAATTAAATTAAAAAACAGTGCAGTGTATCAGTTTAATAGGAGTTTAAACATTGAATCGTAATGAATTTTTTGGAAAAGTTCATTTACATATTTGAACAAAAGTACGGGTTTCACATTCTAATAAATATTTTCCTAATGTGTTGGATGAACTCAGTGGCAGAAGTTTATATATTTTTAAAATTAATTCACTTGTATCAGTAATTAAAAATTATTTGTTAAAAAATTTATTCAAATATTGGTTATAGTTCTTTAATGGTTATTAAAACTTTAAGTGAATACTTTCAATTTACTAGCAATCTTTCAACGTATGCTTAATAAATTCGACATTATCTTTTAGAGCGAATGTCTTCTCTGAAGTCACAAAATCACTGAGATTATCTGAGTTTAATTGTCTTTAATTTATGTCAAGCTATTTTGCATTTAAATGCCACACAATATAGAATTAATATATAATACGATAGTATAAATTTAATGTCAAGTTAATCCTTCTTTTACATTTCATATGGGTAGATTCATATATTCAAGGCACTTCTCTACTTAAGGGAACAAAGACAAAAATCAACAAATTGACAAATCTAATGAAAGTAAGGATTTGCCGTAATCCTCAATGAGATCGCGTAGCTTCGAAATAAAACAAAATAATAGAGGTTTGGTTTATTTGTGAAAGGAAGAAAACTAATTCAAAAAGTAAAGATACAAGATACAAATTGTGCTATTTAGACAGAAACTGTAATAAAAAGCAATTTAATGAAAATTGACAAACAAAATCGTATTAATTTGAAGAAAGTTTATTAATTAGAACTTAATACTATATATAACAAATATGGAAAGTTTAAAAATAAATTTTTGTTGAAATAATTAAAATTTAATGTTAATAAAAGACAGGCAATAATTAACATCATTGTATATTTTTATATTAAGTCTTAATACTCTTTAATTTAAATTTAGTATTTATTTTATTTAATTTATAGTTAAGTATAAAGTATATAATTATTTCACATTAACTCCTTTACATTTTCATATTAGAAAATAATTGTGAATTTCACAGACTTAGACTTCGTCGGCACGTATTTGGTGCGCAAACAAATTACTCAAAGTTTAATGTACACATTATTCTTGAAGATAAACATTCAAAGTCAATTAATGTGATATTAGATAAAGGCATGGCTGTAAATTTTCCTATTCGCATATTCGGCGTTTGTTTTTATATATATATATACATATATATACATGATGTGATTAAGGCACACAAAGGATATAATTAGTAGCAATTTTATTGTTACGACAGATAAAGGAAGATAGTGAAGCGGGGAGAAAATAGAAGAAGTTAGACGCAGACAAGAGATAAGTCAACTTAAAGGATAAAGTTGCAATCCTGAAGGCAATATATGTCGTTATTTTGGGTATAGAATACAAGATAATGTACACAAGAATAGCAATAAGTATATGGTTTATTTTTTTTTGTGCAATGCCACAATGAAAATTATATCCAGTGAAGTTAAAAACTACTTTCTTGTCTAGGATAAAAAAAAATATAAAAGTCATATTGTTTAATTTTTATTTCAAAATTTAAATTATCATTTCTTTTTATTTAATATGAAAATATTGAACTTTTTATGGAAAACCATTCCTTTCGTTAATAGTTTAAAATCATTTATTATATATATTTCAATAATTTTATTTAATATAAAATTCTAAAAATTTATGTAGAGAAATAAATAAAAAGAAATTTAAAAATATTATTAATTAATTTTTATTTTACAATTTAAATTAGCATTTCTTTTTATTTCATATGAAAATATTGAACTTTTTATGGAAAACCATTCCTTTCGTTAATGGTTTAAAATCATTTAATATATATATTTAAATAATTTAATTTAATATAAAATTCTTAAAATTTATGTACATAAATAAATAAATAAAAAATATAAAAATATTAATTTTTTATTATTTTACAATTTTTATTTTACAATTTAAATTAGCATTTATTTTTATTTAATATTTAAATATTAAATTTTTTTTATAGAAAACCATGCCTTTATTTAAATTTTAGGACTCATTTACTATATAGTGTTAAAAATATATTGAATACAATTATGTTTAATATATAACTATTACAATTTATAATAAGGAATAAATAATTAAAAAATATTAACTTTTTTATGGAAAACTATTCCTTCATTTAAATTTTAAGAATCATTAATATATAATATTAAAAATATATTTAATATAATAGTATTCGAAGTTCAATTTTGTTTAATTTAATTTTATTTCATTCTAATATTAAATTGTTTATGTTCATTTCACTTACATTTTAATTACTTCGATTTTTCTGATTAAGTAATTAGTTAATTTATTTTTTTATTAGTTTTTTTCTAATTAAAATTATTTTAATATTAGTTTTTTCCTTTTTTTGTTACTTCCTTTTTATAATTGTATTTTTTTTTTAATTTTATATCATTTTATTTATTATTTCATTATATATTATTTTGTTAAATTTAATTTAATATGAGATTATTTTGATAAATATATTTTTATTCTATTAAATTTTACCTTAATCTATTATATTTTAATTTATTTTATTTTACCTAATCTTGTTTTATTTTCTTGTATTCTATTTTATTTTATTTTATTTTATTTTATTTTATTTTATTTTGTCTTATTTCTTTATATTTTAATTTGTTTTAATATCTTTACAAAATTTTATTTACTTACTTAATTTAATCTTATTTTATTTATTTTAATAAATATTATTTAATAAATTTTCTTATCTTATTTTATTTTATTTTAGTTTATGTTACTTCATATCTTATTTTTAATTTTATTTTACTTCTTTTTATATTATTTTAATTTAATTCTATTTTGTTTTATATTATTTTATTTCATTTTTTTTTAAATTTATTTTATTTTATATTTATATAAACTATTATATATGACATATAAGTCATATGTCTTATGGCTTATTTTTTTCTCAAACATATTTTTTACTATTATATAGCACTCTTCAAGTGCACTTTTTGTGAATGGAGAATTCATTCCTTCCATCATTCCACTTCACAGCTGTTGATTTCGTCATCCCGGTACAAATCTATACCTAATAATTTTCCAGTGTTTCTTGAAATTATCCCTTTCATTACTCGAATCTCTCGTTTCATTTCTCATTCTTACGTTTAAGTTTAAATATATAAATAAATTTAGATATTGGAATGCTAAACCTATTGCTTTCTTTTTATATTTTCAAAAATGACTGGAATGGGGTTCTCAGCAAGTTCCATACCTGTAAACTTATACTGTTTTTCTTATGTGTTATTATTTTTGAAATCATTTAATGGAAATTATATTTGATTAGCAGATATGTTGAAGCTCTATTATAAAAGATTTATTTAAAGACTTTAGATATTTAGGGAATTTTGTGAAATGAATGCTGTATACGGTTTCTCTATTGAGCCATACTTCAATATCCGCAAAATCTCCATCTATTATACTTTTTTAACAACTGACTTAAATCTTTGAAATGTGTTATATAGGTTTCTTGTATTGAACTATACTTCAAAGTCTGAAATCACTAATTGTTGTATTATTTTTAACAACAAACTTGAATCCAACTAGATAGCAATGGGTTTCTATTTTTACTCTTAAGTCTCTTGTTACGAATGTGGAAGTGAAATCGCAAGTAATTGTTACCTATGGAATATTAAAAGATATCTGCAGACCTGCCACTATGTTTGATAAACGAAGTACTGCAGAAGCATTATGTTATAGAGCCACTTTTGTTTGTCGGCATACTTGTTAATAATCTTTCGCTGAAAGCGGAATATTATTTTAAATATTATGCGCGGGAGTATCTCGTAAACTCCCTGAGATAATATGTTCAATTTTTTCGTCATTACATCCACGTTTTCTGCTTTTATTTATGAAATTTTTTACTTTGATTCAATTCCCCAACGCGTTTAGGGCCTATTTATGTAAGTTACTATTACATTAATTTTTTATATCTCTTAGTTTTGTTACTAATGTATCTGAAATAATAAAACATTTCTTTTTTTTTAAATTATTCATATTATTTTTAAAGTTAAATTGTACATATGTATTCTATACATACACGTTTATATGTACAACTAAATGGAAGTTAAATGCCTGCTTTTGATTTTTATCTCAGCAAGCATCAGAAATTCGAATGATGAGAACAAAGCACGTGGCACCTCCAACCAGGTTCACTTGTACGTCTTGACAAATAAACTTTTAGTCAGAGCAAATCCCCTGCAGATATTTTGCTAATTTTTTTCTTTTATTTTATTTGGGTAAATTTTGACCTTTCTGTCAAAATGGAATATAAAACATAAAAATTGCTTGAGTCCCGTGTTGTGTTGGACAAATTTTTCTTTGACATTATCAATTTTTATGATGTGTTAATTTGACAGCTGTTTTCCTTCAAGTATCCTGAAGAAGTATCCTGAAGTTAGGCAAAATTCTTTTACATTTATAGTTTGAATTCTTATTTGTGTTTATTAGTAAATAATGAAAAAGTAAATATTTAAAGTATCTTTTTTGTTTCTAAATAGTGACTCTATTTTCTTCCTTTTGTATTTTCTTCAGTCTTCATTGTCTTTAAACACCAACTGAGCCAAAACACTTCGCGTGCTGTTAAACTATTTAATGCCTTTGAAGCACAAACATTTGTCCCTACACAGGATACTATGGTATATGTGAGTATAGAAAACCTTGTATATAGAAGACCTTGTATATTTGATTATTAAACTAAATACTGTAAAAATTTAACAAAGGCGAGGCTTCTCAGACAGATTTTTTTACTCTCCTGCGATTAGCAAAATTGTGCTCAGAAGTGAATGAACTCAATTCGACGGCACACATATATATTTAAATAAATTATTTTAATAACGCATTCAAGGAACTATTAATTTTCCTAACCTTTTAAAGTGAATCTCTTTTAGGTCCAAAAACGATTTTTAACAAATATTTTAAGTCAATTTTGCTAAATATGCGTTGAAGCACGGAAGTTGACGCTTTTTGCTTAAAATCTAAACAAAAAGTATAATTTAAAAATTATAAAAATTATTATCGTGGGCTGAATTTCATTTTATATAAAGACAACTTAACTTATATTTAATTTTAAATGAACAGAAATGTCGAGAAAAAAGTTAAAAACTTTTGCTTTGTTATTCAGCATTTATTTCTTCTTCTTCTTCTCGTTTTTTGATAAATTACAACTTTCCGCACTTCATTCATTCATGTTGCGGCTATTCGAGACTCAGAAACGAGCTAAGAAATGCTGTGAAGAATTGACCTGACCACATATGCTGAAGATAGAAACTTTTAACCACACATTCAGTTGGTTTCCATTTTTTGGTATTGTTCTTCTGTTCCACATGAAGACGAAACAAAGGTGATGAAATATGGCAACTGTCAAATTGTGACAATTACGAATGCGGCATTTTTGGTAAAAGCGTACCAGATAAGCTTAAACCAAAAGTCAAGAAGTTAAAAATAAAAGATTATTAACAACTTCCTACAACTTAATTATGCTGGCAATTAGGCTATTATTTCGGCATAAACCGCAGCAAAGTGAACGCAAACTCATAATGCCTTTTCGCACTCAATTTGTCATATTGTCGGCAAGTTCACTACACTTACAAGATATTTACAAAGCAAAACCGGTAATAAGTTCACTCGACACGTTTAATTGGAATGAGTTACTTTAGAGCATTTAGCTTATAACTACTAAATTAACAATAATTAATTAATACTACTAAGATTTTTGTATACCATGTTGTTTAAGTGAAAATCATATCAGTGCTTTAACAAAGCACTTGCAAATAGTTCACTTACTTACTTAGCCTTACTTCGGCCTTAATATCCCGTTACCGAGTTTTGGCCTGACGCAGCATGTCTCCCCAGGCGCCTCTGCTACGTGCGCGCCTTTCCAGTCTCGTACATCAAGTCCAGTTAGTGCTCCCTCAACTTGATCACTCCACCGGAGACATGAACTGACTCTACGTCTTCTTCCGCCAATTACTGCTTCAACTACCTTTTTCGCTGCGCTGAATTGAAATGTCGTGATAAAGCTCGTACAGCTCGTGATTCATTCTTATGCGGTAATCGTCGCCAACTCGTAGAGAACCAAAGATCTTACGAAGAGTTTTTCTCTTACAAACAGTTTATGATAAATAATTGTTAGAGAGACAATAGATCTGATAGAGTGAATCCAAATCAGAGTTTTTAAGGGTAACCAATGTCTTAATCATCATATGTATGCTTAAGGAAAGACTTCAGTTCAATATGAGGACAGAGTACAGTCCTTCAAAACAAGTAGTTCTAAAGAAGTTTTGTCAAGATTTTAAGAGAATCAGACATATAAAATGTGTTGCTAAACATATGTGTGTCGTGAGCAAGTTTCGAAAAAATAGTTCATTCCAATATAGGAGACAAAGAAGAGACCCTCAAACTGTTTCTAAAGAAGTGTTGTCGAGAATTCAAGAGATCCGGTCAGATTAAATACATTACTATACGTATGTGTGTCATAAGCAAGTTTTAAGAAATAATTTATTCCAATATCAATGAGAGACTTTCGACTATCAAAACTGATAGCTCTAAAGAAGCTTTGTCGAAATATAAAAACTAGACACAAACAAAGGAAACAAAGGAGCAACGTTTTCCTATCAAAGTCTTTGTAAAATTTTCTTAAAATAAGATTAGTTCAAGCATTCACTCTCTTTTGCACCCATCATGCTTCCCAAAACTAGTTGGTACTTAGTGGCTAATATGTGCGTACAAACTAAACTTAATTCGTAGCGATGCTGTAGGAAATATGACAAGCCGGGTGCAAAGGAAATTTTAGCCGGTTTAAATTTGGTCATGTCAGCCAAGTTTATCTGTACCTCGTCACTATTATTATTAAATAATAGGCTATGAATGCACCCCGACCTAAAAGATTTATTGTGTGCCTAAAGACCCAACTAAGACAATTCTAGACTATTTATAAATCTTGTAATTGCTGTGGGCTTAATTTTACATATTTGATTTGGTACTAAGATCTTCGTTCTCCTCATGACAGAGTCGAAGGGATCACTTTCTACCGTACCTATAATCTTCAAGTGGTTATTAAGTCTACAGTAAGAAATTCCTGTAAGAAATTCATTGTAGATTTTAATATCGTTTCTGCTAAGGCCAAGGATAGCATCAACTTTGAAGTGTTCAGGATCAAGGAGTAGTCTTGACTGTCGCATACCTGTTTGGGCTCTCCAGTGTTCAAATAGATGTTGTTTCTCATGTTCACACAGAATAAGTTATGCTTCGTCACTAGATTACATAAGATTAGATTAGATTATGCTGGCAGATCAAACAGGCCACGCGTAGACCTTTAAGATCCATTGCGATACCAGATCAGAGTCTTGTTTTAGCGATTGTATGCATTACTTAGGATGCGCGTTTCATTAGCAAAATTTATTAAGATTCCAACAGAAACCTTAGGTATGTACTCCAGTCCTGCAAAACTGAAAGCCCCCAAGTATTTTTGTCGAGTTCTCGAGAGAGGCGGGCAATTACACAGCAGATGCTGTAAGATGCAGAGATAAATATCAACATTTGTATCTTTAAGAAACAAATTATTACAATTTTTGCGACACTCTGCATAACATGCATTTTCGTCACAGCCCAAAAGTATCAATTTTGACGAGCCCGTGACACTCTAAATGGCACTTAGTCAATACAAGAACCTTGTTCGGAATGTTGAAGCTTGAGTGAGGGATAAGTTAATTTGATTTTATTAAAGTACAATACAAATTAACTTCATATATGTTTTATTCCTCAAATAAATAAAGATTTAATACTTGAACCAATAGTTCAATAAAGGCCATTTTTTAAATATTTTATATAGAAAATATATCAAAGTTGAACGGGCACGAAGGAGCGGCAACGCCAACTCTGACTTCAACGAGAACATTTCTGTAAAACATTGCAGAGGTCAGAAGTGCTTTTAAGCAAATATGAGGCAAATAAGTGACATTTTTAATAAAATCTGAGAATCGGCACGATTATAGAATTTCAATGATGCAGCAAATGCTGCTTTGCTTAGAACAGAATTTTTGCACGGCAGCTTGAAGGCGACAATGACTTCTTGTGTTTAATTTAACTTAAATAATGTGAACAGAAAAAGATTTATTGATGTTAAGCAAAGTTGCAGTTAAAGGTTAAAATGTTGATTTAAAGAAAATTTATGCTAAACACATGAAATTTTATAAAATGAGGCATTGCTTTTTTGTTTTTAGATAAAGAAAAAAAAATATTTCAAATCATGCAAACAATAAAAAAATACTCACGATAGCCGCAACTCAAATGTATCTATGCATGTCGCAATCTACAGAGTTGATCGATAGTTTTGCGCTCAAATAAATGAACGAAAATCTCGATGTGATCAATCAATTCGCGTCAAAGAAAACAAACTGAAATTATTGTGCATTATTAGCAATCAAAATAGTGCTTTTCTTCAAATTTTTTTTAAATTTATAGCTTTTGTTTTCTCTATACGAGTATTCGAGTATTTTTGGCTGTCGCTGTTGTTGTTGCGTTTATTAGACCCTAATTAATAAGATACAATGCGTTGGTTGTTTTGTATGAAATTGAGATGTATCGCATTTTTATTCACCAGAAAAGCAAGAAAAGCATTCGATAAATTAATAAATTGACATTTGTTTCTGTTGTTCGTGTTCGTTCGTATTGTTAATATTTGCCTGCTGACATTATTGATTGTTGTCATTATATACTTTATGTTCCTAACAAGATGTCATTGTTGACATTTAAAATATTTCATCTTCTGACATCTTCAAATTAATAACTAAGTTTAGAATATCATCAATGGAAATGTTGTTGGCTTCGGCTACAGAAGAAAGTTGAGTAAGGTGAAATTTTGAATTAGTATTGCTACGTTAGTAGGTCAAATGCATTAACTAGACGAAATTAGATTATCAAATTTCATTTTTTTTTTCTTCTTGAATTCAAACAAAAATTTTAGAAAATTGATTGAATTTCTGTTTATTTGAAATGGAAGGCAATTAGTTATCATTTTTGAGGAAGTGAATTTATAACAAATTAAACGATATGTATATTAAACATAAACGATCATTGAATTATGATAAACAACATTACAACTCGACCTCTTCTTATAATTCAAATTAAAAAGATTTTATACATATCCAGTTTATACATAATATAAATAGACAATTTGATACTTTAGTAAGAAAGGAATACTATTAGCTTCTCTAATAGTAAAGAAAGGAAAGGAATAAATGGATGTATAGCTCCCAACCAAACGGAACACTGCGATCATGATTGATCTTTTGGTTTACAACAGACCCTAACCGAACAAAAGATTCTGTCTTCCGAATGAAGGCCAGAATGTCGACTGTTGAGTTAGGAGATACTCAACTGTCTCTAATAGTTACTTTAATTGTAAAAAAAAAATTCTGTGAACTATCATCTTTTAATAAGCTGTTGTAAGAATATGAGCAAACTGCGTCTGGTTCATATATGAAAGCAAATAAAAACATACAACCCCCTGAATTTCCTGACAATGCGCAAGTTAACACCAGTGCAGACACCACAGAAATTGTAAATTAAGCTAAAAATTGCTATTCTAGCCAACACATTTTCTAGAACAAGTCACTTACAACTATTTCCTGTTTTTGAATGTGAGAAAATGGTAGGTTAGGTTAGGTTAAGAAGGCGTGCGCTGACAGTTATCAACATTTCTACACTCGGAGACATACATTGCCCTTTATGATGCCCTCAAAGAAAGCCGGAAGAGGCGAATTGTTAAGCTTCGTTATCTTCTATCCTTGTTAAACCATTTGGTTTTCCAGATGAAGTTGAGAAGAGTCGATAAGTTTGCTTTCATTACCTCATCCAGGCCAGTGAAAAATCGAGCGAGGAAATGTTAAGATAGTAAAACAATTAGGTCAAACAAAGAAGTCGTCATCCAAATAAATCAGTGTTTAGTAGATCTAGAAGAAACCAATTAATTGGAAGAGATAAAAAAATTTGGAAAAATCTTTAACTAATTTTATAGAGCTAAAGAGGCTATTAAAGTTTTCATGACATGCAGATCTATAACAAGTAAAAGTTAAGGATTTGCACTAAAGCTACTGTAGTAGATTTGTACAGAAACTGTCAGACTTGTGAATACTTAAAGGACTGCACAGGAATAGAAAGACCGCCGTTTGTAATACGGGACTATATAACAATTAAGCTTGTCTTAGTATTTGCACGTTTTCACATTTATATTCAATCCCAAAGAAATAGGGTCATTTTTTTGGATGATCCAATACAAAATCTGTTTGAACAAGAAATTTGATACTCTTGTAAAGCAACTTCCTGAAATTTAAATTTTAGGAAACAGCATGCACCTAAAGTATAGTTTCATAAAATGTTATAAAACTGAACTTAGTAACATAAATAATGAGGACAGTGTATCTAAAGCCTACGAAATAAGTCAGAACATATTTACTTAGCATACAAGTGAATTATTCACTGAAGGACTTGATACAGGTGATTATGGATGGTGATTGAAATACTCAAAAGCGCTATGTATAAACACAACAGTATTTTAAGCAAGAAAGTTATTCTCTAGGTGTTTGTATACCGGCCAAATAAGTATCATGTTTATATGGATGTTTCCTCTATTCTCAGAAAAAATAATAAAAAGAGGATCCCAGTAACACTTCTTTTTCTGTTTTCTCATAATGTGATCACAATATAATTTCTTGGGCACATAAATATAGTAATTTAAAAAGAAACTATATTAAACTTTTTAGAATAATAATTATTTCTTTTCGTCCCTTGTTTTTGTCCGAAAAATGTTTACATTCTACATTGTTACATGTTTATTCTCTAATTGATTTTATTGACAGATATTTTCATAAAATTTTAATAAAGGATTTTTATACTGTTTCAGTGTTCGTTGATCGGGAGAGTCTTCCAATTTCTCGTGTATAATATAACAAACATTTTGTATATATTCTTGATTTATAAAGTCTGTCAGATTATCCCTCTTATCTAACGTCTTCATAGCCTCCGACAAACAGTTTATGATTTCACTATCTGTAGTAATTGTTTGTTTTATATATAGCGTATCAGATTCAGTTAAAGTAGAATTTCTTGAATTGACAATACAAAGTAGCAAAATATTAGAGTTTTCTGCAATGAATTCGCGAACTTTCTTCAGTTTATAATAGTCATGAATCGTTTCCACGCAGAGTTTTATTAATATTGGAATGCACATGCAAAATAGTGCATTGTCCAAACAATCTAACGGATTTCTGAGAAAGGAAAACTTTCTAATAAAAGGTATGTGCTTTAGAATGACGCAAGATAACAAAACGGAACCAGTTGTTAGGATGTGTTTAGTTGTAAGCGACATTCTGGAACTAAGAAAAAGATTTCGGATATTCAAAATAAAGTATAAAAACATAGTAATATTACTTGCCTGATAAAACTATTCTGAAGTTTATTAATTACCTTGTTAGTGGATTATGAAGTACAGAGGATTCTGTAAAAGGATGAATTTTTATATATAGTAAGTACTTTTTCCATTGGAATATAGAAAGTCCATACTAAATCATATCTTTTATATTATTGTTAACTTACTAATAAATATTGCTGCATTTTCCTGATATTGGTTCATTGGCTTTCATAATGAGAAAGTACCAATCCTTTTATTCATGATTATTATACTATTTCACTGGATATTATGGCACCTATCTAGTCAGTTGCATTGAACTAGTTAATCTGCTTTTACATTTTATTGGCGAATTTGAGCAAATACGCTTGAAGACACATGGTCTTTTGAAGTGCTAAAATTTAAAATTTAGAATTACTGTCAAATTAATTTTTATCCATCAACTATATTATATTATACATTTTTTTCAATGTTAATACTGGCTTATAAATCTATGATATATATACATTAAAAAGAAATTCAAAAGAAATCAATTCAAAACTTCTTTCCAAATCTTTCAAATCTTTTTAAAATCCTTTGTATTGATTGTAGAAAACAAGGAAAAGAACTTTTCCGGTAACAGATTATATCTGCTAAGGTTATGTTGCTATGACAGGATTAAATAGGTAAATCTTAATAGGTAAATTTATACTAATCTTATTAAAAGGTGTACAAACTTATATTTATAACCTCTTTTAAAGATTGGCATAACATAAATGGAAGATTACAGTAGGATACTATATAGACACTTTTGTAGAATTGGTGCTCACACGAATTAATATACTTAAAAGAGTCATTAATACCAAGTGTCTTTAAATAGCATTTTGTGAATACCAAAATACCACAACATAAGCTAGTAGGATGTAGTCATACTACGATAGTATTCTACTACAGAGTCACAACCTAAAGCTAACACTGTCGCTGATGAGCAAATGTTGAATTAGTCTCTCTAGGCTAAAGGTAGTATGTACTGGTCTCCCTTCACAGGATAGCGTATTCCAATAAGTGAAGAAGAGATAAAATCTGTCATATTTTTTTCCGAGTCTACAGACGGAACGACTTAGAGTATTGGAATTAGTTTCTTCGCTGGTCTTGTAGAGATAACAGTTGTGAACTTGATGGATCTCCTCAGTTTTTTCTGAAAAACCACAAGGTTTTACAAGTTTAGTAACAGCGGTTACTACAACTCGCCTCTCCCAGGCAACTCTTAAAGCAAGAAAATGGGCAATGACGTCAATGATGACCAATTGGAAATACTGCCAGCATGTGTGACTTCTCAAGTTTACCTTACTAGATACATGGAGTTTTTTAAACTTAAGTATTTAAGTAGAAGCAGCTAAGTGTATCCTACAGTAGTCACATGAATTAATTACTTATTAGTTGCACTTCATTCGGGTCGCTTAATAGGTATATGGATATTACTCATATCATAGTTGGTGACATGAATATATGTTTTTATAGAACATACTTCTAACCTGTTAATATATTCCCATATCAAATAGTACATTTTATATTATATATTACTATTAGAAACTGTCATGAGTAACTGAGTCACGTCATGAGTATATAGTAATTATGCTAAACTATTTCGCTTTTGAAGTCAAACTCAAATCCAAATTTAAATAAAAACTAAAAAAAAACCAATGTAGTTAAAAAAATTAAACTTGGTCAAAATAATAGCAGAACAATTGATTTTAATTGCAATACGAGCAATCCAATCCAAATAATGAAAGTTGGAGCAATGCACTTTTACCGCTCGGAATTCAATGAGATTATAAATGTTTGCGCGATGTTTTTTGCTGTTAAAGATAGTTCCAATTGTTTGTGGGATACATATTTAGAGTATTACAGTTGAAGTTTTAGTGTTTTTGTTCAATAGTTTGTATGTTTCCTATTTCGGTTTCATTAAAGTTTCCATTGAAAACGTGTTCAAACAAAAACACTGAGAACACAAAGCCAAGCAATTAAATTGTCATTAGAGTTGAAAACATTTACGCTTGTCTAACAATCCGAAAATTTCCAGAGCAGTTCATAATGCACATTAGTTCGGATTGGTTTTCATTTGAACCGGTAATACGTATATGCAGGTGTATTCAACTCTATGGTTTATGTTCCGTGCATCATAAAGTTTCGCTACATTAAAATGAAGTTTAGAAAAAAGTTTCGGACTATTATTGTAATTAAATGATTTGACACCTGATAAGAACAAATGTCCATGTCGTTATGAGTTTCGGAATTGCTTTTAAATTAAACAGAATCATATGTCATGTTAGTTTCAAAAACTTTAAGAATTTCACGTCATATGTTGAGATACACAGCAATATGAACTAAGCAGGTTTAGAAAATTAAAGTTATATTATTAGCATATTAACTAGAAATTATGTGACTTCCATTTAAACTAAAGGGCCATTCAGTTTATGGCAGGAAAAATCTATGTAAAGTAAACACATTGTATTCAAATTTGATTGTCCACAAGTTTGTTTATACTAATGTTTGGACCTCACCAATAGGTGAGAAGATATTGAAATTTACTCCTCTATGTATCTTGTAGTGCTAGACTGTTTTGAACTAATTTTCACTGACTTACCAGGTATGTTTAATATCACCAGAGCTTCCTTTTCTGTCGAAGTAGTGCATATTTGTCGTTTTGTTAATTATTATATATATAAAGGTGTATACATTTCTATATATATTTGTATGTGTCAATATATTTCACTTTTAAGGTGTAAATTATTTCGTCATAATCGGATTAGTGTTGTCAGATATATGAGTACCAATACCACCTAGTGACAAAAAACGGCAAATAGTTTTTATATCACCTAATATTGATCTGTAAAAATTTCCATAGGCAGTGAAATGAGCGTTTTGCTAATATTGATTTTTGAAAACTTCCATAGACAGTGAAATGAACGTTTTTCTAATCGCATATCTAGTAGAATGAAAGCACATTTAAGGTTTATACTTGAGTAAAAATTACCTTCAAGTGTGTTTCTATTAACATTTCCATCCACACCACAAAAGCATCCATAAAATTTTAACAATGTTTCTCTTATCGCGTTAACATTATTACAATTTTAAAACATACGTATACGTATTATGGTATTGTACTATATATATACAACGCGTATCTGTTTGAAGATGGGCGCTTCGGTGCAAACAATGTAATGTAGATACACACACATATCTGCAGAACACTCGTGCCTGTTACATTTATGAATGAAGTAAGTCATATCGTCGCCAAATTACACTCCTTTTTAGGCAACAACCTATTCAATTACATGCATACCACACCACTCACGTAGCTCCACAGTTGCATATATGAAATCAAGTTATCCTGTTGATAAAATGGCGTTAAGAAGTCGTGACAATGGGGCACTACTGCCAGATGGGGGCCAAATACCCGAGTAGAACTCGTTATGGATTCAGTTATGACAATGTTTATATTTGTTTATTTGTATTTGTCATATGTGTAATGAAATTCTTCGTTTACTGTTGTAATATTATTTTATTGTATTATTGTAACTGCAATGTTAAAGGATACCACGAACACATGTAGATATTTATGCATGTCTGATGTGCTGTAATCTACAACGAAATTCGAAAAATTTTAGTGCTTGAATGCGGCAATTGTTGCAAACTCATCATAATGTGTTGGTAGAATTATTAAATTAAAAAGTATGTTTCCCTAACAAATTTAAAATCAATTCGGTATAAAACGTAAAACCTTAGATAAGAGAAAGATATTGAGTGCAGAAGTATTTTTGGAAGTATTTAATTTTTATGCAAAATGTAGTAAAATATATATATGATATTTTAAAATAATCTGATAACATACATAATTAATAATAATAGTATTCCTTGAATTTTTTATTTCTTTTAACCACTTACAGATGTATTCCTGAGAAATATAACTAAATATGTATCTGGTAATCACTCTTACAAATCATTTGAGACCGCATCTCGTGGTTAATATACACAGTTTTGAATTCTATAACTGAAATTTATTCATGCTGGTCTGCTTAAACTAACTATTTTAAGTACTGCCACTGAAAGTAGTCTAGTAGTGTCATGTCACATAATATTGGGTTCTGGAAATTATATTGTCATCAAACTCTTCTCTCCAAAAGTCGGTTATGGCCTAAAAGACTAACATGCAACACTATCCTGTTAATATCAAAGACTTTCTTAATATTTTGATGCACTTTTAAATAAAAAGCACTGCTTAACATGGTTTAATATTATGCTTTATTGACGATCACTTTATCCTTTTCCTCATTTATTAAAGACACTTTAACATATAATTTAGAAAAACATATATTGAAAATATCCTATATTTCATAAAAGATTTTATTAATTTTATTCACTTAACTTTCTTTTATAACACCCTTTCCATTGCCCATGTATTGTGAGGTGCGTTCCGTTAAGTGTTTAATATAGCCTAGATTCAAAAGAGTTAGGAATTTTCAGAAGGTAGTGTTATCACGCAAAGCATCTGTAATTAGGTAAGTTTGATTAGGTTATACCAGCGATCAAAATAGATCTACTAAAACCTATTAGCTCAATGTGTTACCGTTTAAGGGACAAACTCAGAGCTTTATAAATACTTTAAAACTAAGGCAAACTTTAAAATGCTGTAATGGTAGATTTTGCTGTTGACCATGATCCTAAAAAAAGCCACTAATCTGACATTAAATTTCTCTGCAAATTTTAGCATCATTTTAAAATGAAAAACAATAAGACATTTTCCAAAATGGATAACAATATCAGATTTTAGCGTACCGCTATTCTTACTCGTAGATTTTTGGGCCAAAAACAATATGAATATTGTCGAACACCCACGAAATTTACTGTTCCCCATGCGGTTTCTTCCTATTTAAACGATTTATGACACCACCCAGGAAATACGTTTAAGCAGCAAAAATTGAAGATATCTCTATTCAAAATCGGTTTACCTAAAAAAGTTTTTGAGGATTGAATTAAGCGTTATCATAAGTGCGTTTCAATCAATGGGGAGTACTGTGAAGGAGTTAATCTTGATACTTAAGGATAAACTTGTGTTTTCGATTTTCCAAATTTCTAAAACTTTTTAATAAAAGTGGCCTCTTTTCTTGTTTCTCACGTTATTCACTCACGGTTCAAAAACTTCAAACTTATGAGAATATTACATTAAACGTATATGGTTATGAATATGTACACAAGGTCCTGAGTATCGAGAGACTGCAAAAGTACGTCAAAGATAGATACATATTGTGTAGTTCGCACTTCTTACAACAAATGCAAATATATATTCCGATATAAGCTAATCTTGAATCTCTACTTCTATAAGACTACCTGAATAACTCGTAATCATTTTTCAATGGAAATCTTATTTCAGTGGATCACTCAAGTAATCGCTTACTCCATTGAGTAAAGTGCTAGTGACACTAACTCATATTTAAGCAAGAAAAGAAGAAGTAATCAGACCTTTTTTATAGGCATGGAAATATACTCTCTATAAGGAGAGTATATGTTAGAACGGTGCACTCTTTAACACACTCAACGATATTTTAAATATTAGCATTGATGCTAGTATTAACATTGATGATCAATGCTTCTGGCTGCTTCTACTTCGATCTTCTTCTAACCACTATTACAATGAATTGTGGATTTAAGAAGGTTTTCTTAGCTAAATGAGGATGAACCATTACTGCTTCTACTTCAACTAACTAACTAGAAGGGCGATCCTTTAATACCAATTGTTTAGCATTGCTACTTTTAAAAATGATATGTTATATAGTTATACGTCGGGAAACCACTTCCGGTTTTTAAAAAAAGATATGGATTATTAAAAAAGTGGTTTCCTTTGGGGTTTCCAATATCATCTATTAGTGTATATTTATGTACATTTCATTACAGCAGTTTGGTTTCTATGTCATTGATAGTAAATTTGTCAGTCTTGCTTAATTTCCCATTCCCGTACAATAGTGATTATATAGAATTATAAAGCAATTGATTATTAATTGTAAGTTCATATAAAATAATTCGTAATAATTTACAATCACAATTGTCTCAAACCTTGTATTTAATAAGTTTTATCGAAAACTTAATCGTATTAAATATCTCCTTTTATTAATGAAACTATTGAAATTTAATATTCAATAAAAATTTTATTTAATTTTACTAATTTAGCTCAATCGTTGTTCTATTGATATTCTCCAACTCCGAGTTAAAAGATTTATTGCACATTCAATTGCTAAAACAATCAATATTCACATACATTTGCCATTTAGTAGAATGAAGTTTTTTGCAAAAATTCTTGAACTAAATTTCATGAAAATTTTACAAATTCAGTAAAGTTTGTTTTTCATACAAACACAGTCACAGTCACAGATGCAGACACAGATACAAACTCAGATACATACTCGTAAATATAAACAAAAGGCAGTCAATTTCGAATGGCCGATGTGTGTTGAATTATTTCTCCTACTTCCAGGCTGTAGAGTTCAACGCATATTTCAGAAAAAGATACAAGAAATGCAAGTTATTTTCAAAATGAGCAACTGACGTACGTGACATTTGTGCAGAAACTCCTCACGCATATCTGCCACATGAACAAAAGTAACTCATACGCAAAAAGATACAATCGCTCACACAGATACACACATACACACGTACGAAATTATGTGTGTTTCATAAATTTTTGTCGATCAAAGTGATTTCTTGCATTATTTCGGTTTGCATATTTATGGCAAATACCCGAACTGCTGCCTTATGAATTTGGTGCCAAAGTAGTAACCTACACATGTGCGTATAAGAAAATATCTAAAAAGTGTAACCATACCAAATGAATATTGTATGTATTGGTGAATGTGTGTATGTATGTGTGTCTGTTTTTGGGTCTCAGGATCCAATCCAAGTGTAAGGTTTTGTTAAAATATGCCAGTATGGCGGAAAGGGAAATGGGTTGGCAAATGGCTGCTATAAATGATTTAATATACCCAAGTTTCTCATAATTCTACAAATGTTGTCTTCAAAACTTATATCATATATATGTGTGTGTGTATCTGTGTATGTATATTTTGTGTTTAACAGTGTGTTAGGAGTGACATCTCGTTTGTGTGTAGGTGCTCCAGTGTCGAGGGATGGCATAATTTGAATTTTAATATGTCTTCTCTGTCTGGTGTTTTTCAATTGTTAACAAGATTTAAGGCTTTAGCAAATATTTTGAGAAAAAATTACTAAAATATGACTTTTAATTGCGAAAACATGAAGAAAATTTAAATTGCTAATTGGTTTAATTTTAAATATAAACTAAGTGTGTTCAAGAGTTTAATATCGTAAATAAATAATTGTTCGCAATTCTTGTTTCTGAGTCCTAAAAACCGAAGAAAATTTCATTCTGTTTTTATTAGTATAAGTAATCAAAAAGTATAAATATAAATATATATAGTATTTATACAGGGAACGTAAAAATGACTAATGACAGCATCACCTCACATAGCTCATTCCATAATCGATTTATCGAGGCCTTTGTTCCCCACTCGCTTGATATTACAAAATGGTAATTTTGACTGGGCTCCACATTCTCCCGATTTAACACCAAGATACTTGAATTCAAAGTTAATATTAATTAACAAAGCAAGAATGCTAGGCGAACTTAAAGCCAACGGAAAACAATCAGAAATAGTCTTAAGGCTAATCAATACCTGGCCTCAATACCTGGCTAGCAATTGCCGGAGATACGATTGGATGTACTTCTACGATTCCCTAAACTTAAGAATCCACCAGCATTTTGTCTAGATTTCTGGATTTCGATCAGCAGCTTTAATTCCTGCATAATAAGATCCAGTGGGCCAAGATTTTTTGACAACCAGACGCGCGCACGAGCTCTCAAGTGAATCTCCGTAGCCAGAATAAGTTTAACCCTTAAACCGTCCTAGTTTTTAATAAACTTAGTGATCGCCTTGCTGAGAAAATTTTTCAAGTATTCGTCATTGCATCTAATCATCGAAAAACCCCGGACCAAATCTGGACAGTCGAAGGAGAGAACAGACTTTGAATTGGCTAAGAGCTGAGCCATAACTAATTCAAACATTTTTGTTTCAAACAGCACCTACCTCTCTAGAAGCTTTCCATTATAGTTGCGTTCATCGTTAAACGTCACACTGTGATGATCTATTGCTACTTCACTGAAGGGATCAATAGCTTATGTCAGTCTTGATTCCGGCTTTGCATCTCTTCCATCACCTTCATGACGCTTCATGGCTATGCGGAAATCTTCCTAGGATCTGTTACTCTTACCACTATCTCCGGCGTTCTTCCGGCGATAGCAAATTGGCGCACACTCTTTTTCTAAATATATTACTTAAGGATGGTGCAGTATTTTACAAAGTCGGTATTGTCCCGTATATGGAATATGATGGAATGATGATTCTCGTTTATGGAACCTTTTTATTGCTAAAGAGACTAGCATACCAATTAGTGTAGTACTAAGTAAAGTGCTTTCTTGAAACGTTTTATAAGGTTCAGAGATGATTTCATGATTCAAAACAGAAAAAATAGTAGAATGCCTATTAAAGCTAGACTTTGGTGGAGAGATGATGCCTTGACTCAAAACAGAAAAAAATAGCAGAGGGACTATCAGAGGTAGAGTTTGGCAGAGGAAGGAACAAACTTAAAAAATTTAATGGGATAAAAATTTGTGTGCATATTAAGCTTTTTAAATTAACCGTTTTTTATGATATTAGACATTCCATATGAGAGCGCTTCTTTGAGGTAGACTGTTCTTTCAAACCCTTCATGTTAGTAGGTATTGATAATTGTCACCTTATATAATACGTTTCCTTTTTTGTGTCTAAGAAATCGTTTTCAAATATTAAGAAAGGAGTTTCCTATATACCTGTTAAAGCAAGGTATTCATAGTTTTAATACGAAACCATAGCTAAAAATTCTTACTGGATGACCGAATGCAAAGAATGCACTAAAACGTCGCTAGCATTTGATGGTAAGTGTTTGAAACTATTTTTTTTAAGAGAATATTTCATTTAAACTAGCTTTTTCTTGCTGAAGCAATAAAAATATTTAATATTTTGTGCCATTTTAAAATAAATGCTTAAATAATAAAAACTGCTGGAGGCCAACTAAGTTCATTTGGAATACGAATGGAACATATGAACTTGAATTTCTTTTATACAAAATATTTCATTTATTGCTTGAATGGATTTTGATTGTATGAAATAGTCTCACTGCCGCCTCACAGTAGAAAATAAATAATTTTATTGAGGTGTTAAAATAGGAGGAATTCAAATCAACACGGTCAAGTACTGGTGGATAAATTTATTGAAGTGTTAAGCATTTGGGGAGCATCTTGTAAGATGATTCATTGTTCGAGACAAGTTTATGAGTTTATTATGGAAAATGCTTCATTGAACAACTCAATTGAAACAGCACTAGCACTAAACCCATTGTTTCCTCTGGAATATAATATGCTGAAAAAAAGTGAACGAACCTTGACATATGAAGAATTCTTTTATTACTAAATAAAAATGTTTATGGAGATGGAGTTACTTTTTTTAACTTTCTGAGGTACGACAACCTTATTATATATACATTTTATATAGTAATGCTTCTCCTTATATGCAGGTGCTTTCTTCTGTCAAAACAATGAGCGCCACCAATTAACAAACTCAAAGATAAAAAAGTTTTTGTCATAAAAAAATTTCAAAAATTATGAATATCAAAAGTTTTTATAGATAGGGGAATGCGTAAAGTCTAAACAGCATCAAAAAATTTCAAAGATACATTTTAAAATCAAAAGTGAGGACCGCACATAAGTTGAGCAGACATGGAAAGAATTCCATAAAATTGTGCAGACGCTGAAAAACAAAATTAAAGTTGAGACGAAAGTAAAGTCAAATACTTTTATAAACGAACAGAAGGCATTTTTAGCGACTGGGAAAAAAAATTTGAACTAATTATGAAATCAAAGCAATTTCGAGATTTTAACTTAATTGGCATCTTAAAGATATAATTTTTATATTTCCTTTTGAGTGGTTATTTTTGAATGCGCGATGGCAAACAACATATCAAATTATTTAATTGTGGTATAAGAAAATGATTTCAAAGAGATACAAATCGAAAGGCACAAACAAGATTTATAACGCTTCCATATTAGGAAGGCATTAAAAAACCTCAGAGTTCAGATCAAATCAATGATCAATAATTTTTTCAGTTTTTTTTTAATAAAAAAATATCACTAATAGCGTAAAAATTATCTCCAAAAAAAATTGAAGTCGGTTTCGTCGACAGCGGGGAATAACTAAACTATCTGAAGTATGTAGAAAAATCAACTGCTGTTATAATTTTTTTTTAATATTTTTGATCTTAAATTTATTTCAATTTATATTGAATCAGTATTAACCATAATCACTTTAACATCGATTCAAATTAGTTACTATTAAAAACTAGAATTAATCAACCCTCCTCGGAGAGTGCCACCTTGACGTGGTGTGGAGTTTAATAGTTACGTAGAATCTTCGAGCGATGCCGGTAGAGTCTCCCTTGCCGGTAACCACAAGAGGAATAATGAAACTAAACGCAGTCCACAACGTAGCGTCGGTACTCATAATGAGCGGCTGCAAACAGCAAGTGTTCTCACAGTTAAGAGCGGTCTATTTATAAGTGACCTGTCACTACGTGCAAAGCTTACAGGACTTACATTGCGCTTGTAACCCATCGTCAGGACTTTGCTCCTTTCTTTAACTATTTTATGGAAATAAAATATGAGTCTAAACCCTATGGAATTACAGTCTCCAAGTCATACCCGTACTTATACGGCGAATTCACCTGTTTCGGCAGCACGCAGAATCTCTTCGTTAGCTACAACTGTAACTACTCTTCTTCTTCACGTCGCAATATTACCCTGAGAACACAATGGAATGAAGAGAGATAATACATAATGAATACATAAAACTTGCCTTGCGAAATATTTAGTATGTACCTTTTATTAAGTGGGGACGTGGCACTGCAACTATCGGAGCTATTGCTTCTTCTGACGTTAGAGTAAGTCTCTAAGTTCTGTTGCATAAATAAAAAGTAGTACAGAACTTACTTTACAGATTTTTGTTGCCTCTTCCGTAACGATATGCATTCCCAAGAGTCTATTCCATAATTGTATCAGCGCAGAACATATGTGGCTGAATCTTCATTTTCTTCACATAATCTATAGCTTGCATCCGCATAGATACTCAGTCTTGTAAGGTGGAGTTTTAGCTTATAGTGTGCTGTTAAGATTTCCGTAATGATTTTAAGTTCTTCTTTTGATAAGTCCATACAATCCTAGTATCACCTATTGTTATAGTTTTAAGTGATTTGAATTCTACTAATCCTGATAGGTTATCCCAGTATTTCTTTTTGACCTGGGTTTCGTTCATTTTTAAAAAAATATATATAGTACGTGTAAAATCTTATAAAAAAGATATTGCTATTTTCTTATTCAAAATACTTTTCCATGTATATAAAAATTTGTATAATATACATTTTTATTTTAATGTTTGTTTTTATGTATATATTTACATTTATATATTTGGTATATAAAATATATAGTTAACGGAAAAGAAATAAATCGTCTTAGTTAAGAAGCTGTTACTTTTAGAGATTAGCTATTGTACTAAAAAGAGATGGTCAATTGAACTGATCGTCAGAGTAACCGAAACTGGTTTTGGTTATGTTACTCTGATATTCTAGCTGTGAAGGAAGATCTTGTTAAATAAATGTTTAACAAAAGACTCCTTAAAATCTTGTTCGAAAAGAATTGATATTATGTTACTTGATTTACAAGAAGTGTGCATTTTTTTATAAGTGTTAGAACTACTATATTGGAGTAAGTACATCGTGTCACTTTGGTATGGGTCATGACTTTACTGAATAGAGCCCAGCATTATTGTCTCTAGTTCTTTTAACAATATTTATTAATTCCTTTTAAGAAATATTAGCAACATTAAGATATAAGGGTAATTTTTTTGACCTACATCCATTTTTTCATTTTCTTCAAAACCTCCTTGCCCCAGGTCCTAACAGATATATTCATATAGCCTTTTTAGTATGTTATGTTCTTTCCATTATAGCTCTTTTGCAATGATCTGTTCACCTTGCTAATTAATAAAACTCTAAAAATTTTTAATGTTAATAAACTTTTATTCAACTTTTTACAGAGAGAAAAATCGAAACGTTCTCATCAATCAAAACAAAAAACTTAAAAATATTTGAAATTGAATTTTACTTTTTAAATTCAATAAATGCACAGCCAACTGGGTCGCCACAGTACCCCCTCCTAGCGATGGAGTACTAGCAACAACGCGACACCACAACTAAGTCGACAACACCACTCTTAATCACGAAATTCCGCTAACCTTGCTGGGAAACGCACTACTCTACCAGCTCGTGTCACTTTCGGAATCGGCAACAGGGATTCACGCCTACAATCACCAGAAGTCACTAACTGATCACCATTCAACAGCGCTGAAGGCTGACGCGTTTCTGGAACAACCTGTTCAAGATCATCACACGTTAAGTACGCCGCCTTCAACCTATCATTCGAAACAGTCACCTCTCTTCCACGGCAAACAATAACAGACGTCTTCTCACTACGACTCAGCACCTCAAATGGACCTTCGTAAGGCTGCTCAAGTGGAGCTCGAGCACGATCCACTCGAAAAAAACGTGCTTACAATTAATAACGTCACGCGGAACATACACAGATGGATGACAATGTCTTGTTGATTCAACGGATTTAACCTTAGCTAAAGCCCTTCGCAACGCCGACACAAAATCAGTCTCGGACGACTTCTGCTTGAAATCCGAAAGCATCTGCCCTGGAACACAAAGAGGATTTCCAAACAACATCTCTGAAGGACTAGCATTTAGGTCTAGTTTCGGTGTCGTTCGCAATCCCAACAACACAAGCGGAAGAGACTGCGTCCAATTACTTGAGGAATGACATCGAATGGCTGCCTTCAATGTTCTATGGAAACGTTCAACCATGCCATTTGCTTGAGGATGATAAGCCGTGGTATGAAAGTGTTTCACTCCAAGCAATCTCGTCAGTTCCCGAAATACAGCAGACTCAAACTGCCGACCCAAATCAGTGGTAATAGCCTGCGGAGAACCAAAACTTGCCACCCAACCGTCGATAAAAGCCGCTGCAACTTCTTCTGCCGTAATGCCCGACAGAGGCACAGCAACAGGCCACCGAGAAAAACGATCGACGCAAGTCAAACAATAACGCTTCCCCTGAGACAAAGGCAATGGACCCACAATGTCAACATGAACATGCTGGAACCGACTATCAATATCAGCAAACGAACCAATTGGTGTTTTAGTATGCCGCTGAATCTTGGACTTCTGACACGCAATGCAACTACGCACAAACACAGCTACATCCTTAACCAAACCAAGCCAAACATACCTAGCCTGCACCAATTTCCGCGTTGCTCGAATACCAGGATGAGCCAAACCGTGGAGTTTTGAGAGTACCAGCTGCCGACAGATTGCGGGAACAAAAGGACGAACACGACTGCCTGACACATCACAGTACAGTTCAATACTCGAATCCGGCAATCTCAACTTCTTCAACCCAACACCATCTTCAGACTGGCTCTTCAGCTGAGCGAGCAACTCTGCATCAGTCTTCTGCCCCTCAGCAATTAACTCAATAACATTTGCCTCCAACTGAACCGTAGCAACCCGAGACAAAGAGTCAGCCACCGTATTATCTGCACCAGCCAGATGACGAATATCAGTGCAATACTGACTAATAAACTCCAGCTGTCTTGCACGACGAGGAGATGCCTTCTCACTTATTTGCCTGAACGCAAACGTTAAAGGTTTGTGATCCGTAAAAATGACGAAATCACGTCCCTCTAATGCATACTTAAAATGCTGGACAGCTTGATAGATAGCAGTCAACTCACGATCATAAGCACTATACTTAGTCTGCGCTGGACTCAAACCTTTTGAATAAAATGCCAATGGCTGAGTCACACCTTTCACTACCTGTTGGAGAACAGCACCCACCGCAACGTCTGAAGCATCAGTCGTGAGCGTCAATTGTGCATCCAGAGCCATGAAGTTAAGCAACGTAGCTTGGGCAAGATCCTTCTTGCAAGCCTCAAAAACCTCTATATCATCTGGAGTCCAAGAAATCACCGACTTATCATTCTTGCGGTTACCTGGTGTAAGATGAAACAACCGCTGCTGATTCTGCACAGCGTTACGCAGAAACGGCCGATAAAAGTTCACCATGCCTAAGAATTGTCTAAGCTGTTTCACCGTTGCTGGCAGAGGAAAATCACGAACAGCTTGAACTTTACTCTCCGGAGGACGTAAACCCTTTGCACTAATAACGTGCCCAAGGAACTCGATCTCGGAACAGCCGAACTTACACTTGGCAAAATTCACGGTCAAACCAGTTTCTCTAAGTCGATCTAAAACCAGTCGCAAATGCATTCTATGTTCTGCTTCATCTTTTGACGCAATTAAAATATCGTCGATGTACGCAAAAACGAAATTAAGATCACCTAGAGTCTCATTCATAAAACGCTGAAACGTCTGGGCAGCATTACGGAGACCGAAAGTCATAAAGCGAAACTCGAACAGGCCAAACGGAGTTGTAATAGCTGTCTTCGGAATGTCTGCCAGTGCAAGCGGTATCTGATGATACGCTTTCTGCAAATCTATCTTCGAAAACATAGTTTTACCATGAAGAATACTCGTCACATCATGAATGAACGGAATCGGATACCGATCAGGTTTAGTTTGCGCGTTGAGCATGCGATAATCGCCACACGGTCTCCAACTTCCATCGCCTTTGCGAACCATGTGAAGTGGACTTGCCCAACAGCTTTTCGAAGGTTGACAAATCCCTGTCTGAACTAAAAATTGGAATTCCTTCTTGGCTTCTTCAAGTTTGGCTCCAACTAAACGTCGGGGACGAGCAAATGACGGCGCACCAAATGTCTCGATGCAATGTTCAACCTTAGTAACTAAACCCATCCGATTTGCACTCATAATGCCTAAATCACGGTATTCATTAACCAGCTCAGCATAAGCTGAAACTGAACCACACACACGCACAGTATCTTCTTGAGACACAGCAGCCTTACCCTTCATCATCAAAGTCGTCTTCGAATCAACTAACCGCTTCCTTTTCAAATCCACTAACAAGTCATAGTGATTAAGGAAGTCGGCTCCAACAATAGGACAGCTAACATCCGCAATCACGAACGTCCACGGGAAATGTCTACGCAAACCCAAAGACAAAAGCAGTCGACGCTCGCCAAATGTTTGAATAGGCGTACCATTAGCGGCATATAAATTAACTGATGCAACACTGTTAGCCCTTTGCTTCCAACGACAGAACGACTTCGGTAAAACTGATATGTCCGCACCAGTATCAATGAGAAAAACGGTCGACGTGGCGGGATCTTTAATACTAAGTCGAGCTATACGAACACTAACCCCTTCTCGGCTCGACGACGTAGAAGGAGTGCCTAGTTTTTTGACTGATGAGAGCCTGCCACAAAACTACAGGGCTGCCGACAAGCATTAGCTCTATCACCAAACCTTTCGTGATACCAGCACCAATCTGGATGACTTCCTGGTCGGGAACGAGTTCGCCTACGCCTCCTCGATGACGATCGACTTTGCACCGACTCACTACGACGTAAATCCAAACGACTCAGACGCTGTTCGATTTGCTCAAGCCTTCGTAAAATCACAGCATTCTCAGAATAGGCTGGACAATCAGAGGCTGACGCTACAGCTATCTGTTGAAAATCACCCGCCTCGCAAATACGGTCTGCTAATTTCGCCAGTTCTGCTAGTGCCACGTTCGATGCCTGCAGAATAGCGCGCACTTGTGGTGGCAAACGCTTCAGCCAAAGAGACTTAAGGAACTCATCGCTCACCTTGTCTTTAGCTAACGCTGTCAACTCCGTTAGCAACTGTGTTGGGCGTCTATCACCAAGTTCAACTTCTGACAACAACCGTTGAATCTTCCGCTGCTCGCTCTCACTGTACCGCTCTATGATGCAAGCCTTTAAATTAGCGTATCTTCCAGTTTCAGGAGGATGAAGCACTGCATCACTTACATCGGCGATAACACTTGACTCAATCGCTGCTACTACCGTGTTGAACTGTGTGATGTCACTCGTAATGGCAGCTACTGCAAATTGCGCCTCGATCTGAGCAAACCAAATCTCCGGTCGCTCGTGCCAAAACGGTGGCACCTTCACTGCTACACGGTTTACGACACTTCCACTATCAGAAGCCATTACTACACCTTCGTCTGCAACTGACATCACAGCTCGATAATTAGATATTTAGCTCAGAAGTTAATATTTCTAAATTTAAACTTTTTCGAGATCACGTCGGGGTCACCAATTTAGCAATGATCTGTTCACCTTGCTAATTAATAAAACTCTAAAAATTTTTAATGTTAATAAACTTTTATTCAACTTTTTACAGAGAGAAAAATCGAAACGTTCTCATCAATCAAAACAAAAAACTTAAAAATATTTGAAATTGAATTTTACTTTTTAAATTCAATAAATGCACAGCCAACTGGGTCGCCACAGCTCCTAAATATGAATAAATATCTTGACATATTAACACACATAAAATGATATAGGCGCATATTTTTAAAATATGTTTGTAGATGATATATTGTCTATAGCACCATCTCTACTGACCGTACTTATATAAAATTCTACAATGCTCTATTGCAAACGTAGCACATTTATATTTTAATTCCAATTGCTCAAAAACAACTTGTTCAATTTTTTTTTTAATATATAATATAAAATGAATAAATAAAAAAAAAGCTAATAACAAATCATAAAAATCATTAATCACTTTAGTCTTTTAACCGCAGCAGCTGAAAATCATGAGTTGCAAGTATTTTTTGGAATTTATTTTTTTTATTATTCGACCGTTGGTTTCTCCTTCTCTTGCCATTAAGAATACTTACGGACGGACATGGACAGAATCTTTTAAAATGTATAATTGGCTAAGCTTAATTGCCGGTTCGCCGTCAAAGTTATGGCTTTTAATGCCTTAGAATGTTGATGTGTTTTGCTATGACTCAAGTTATATTTAATATGAAACTTGCAATTATATTTCTCAAAGTATAACGAAACTATAAAAAAATTCAATTAAAAACAAAAAATTTATTATTAAAAAATATGAACAATATTAACAATATATAACCAGCAAGACGAAATGCTGGAAGTCCAGGGGATCGCATGTTAAAAATGTTCTTGTACTTTTATGTTTCCGTTCAGCTTTTTTTAACACTCCACTAAAATTCTTTAGAGTTACTAAATTATCTCTTAAAATTTGCTAATGACACACACAGCTAAAACGTCACTTAATCTCTAACTAACTAACTTCAAGGACTGTAATATATTGATTTTTCTGATCCTAGAATGATGTCGACCAAGCAGTTCATTTTTATATATATTCTTCATTGTTTCATAATTGAGTGATAGTATTTCTCAAAGTTGCATTCTTTCGCCGTTTTTTTTGTAATCTTCCATCTCATACGTACTTCTCGAATAATACGAGCGTCGCTAAAGTTTTTATAGCATTCCTTCCAACTATTGTTCTATTTTCGAATTAGGCGACTTTGTAATTAGAAATATCATCTTCTTTCAGCAAGTTTTCTTAGGTCATTAGTAATTCCAATAATCAGTTCATAAGTTTTATAGTTTCAGTTTATAGGTTAGTTTTATAGCTATAATGTTCACGTGTCTCTTTACATGTTCTTTGCTTAATTATCAGTAAATGTCATTATCTCTGCGATGTTGCGAGAGTTTATCATGCATTTGATGACATAATTTTCATACGTCTATAACTGATTTGCAACAATATGTGTCACTTTACCAAACCGCGTTAAAATTGATAAATGAGTTCGCTGAAAATACTGTGTAGAGTACTGCGTCCAGAAAAGAAATTAAATATTTGACTATTAAGTGTATGGTTTTATACCTTATTTGTTATTACATATAACGAGCTTAACTATTTTTTCTTTTTCTTCATTTCATTGAGTTTCCAGGGGAACATTGGGTCGCGTGGTTACAGTTGCACCCAACGAAGAGATTCTATTTAACCGTTAGTTTCGCACATCCGTCGTATATGCACAGGTACCACTTGAAGACTATAATACAATCGGGTTTGACTCGTGTTTTATTGCCAGAAAAAGAGTTAAAGATAGGATCAAAGCCTATGATATTGACAAGCGCAATGTCAATCCTATAAGCTTCACACGTAGTGACAGTACATTTTTAAATAGGCCACTTCAAACTTGAGGAACAGATGCCTTTTGCAGACGCTCATTATGAGTATCGACGCTACGTTATGGACAGCACTTAGCTTCAAGATGTCCTCTTCGATCTTACTGACAAATAAGGCTCTACCAGTAGCATTCTACCGCCGGCATCGCTTGAAGATTCGACGTAACTACTTAGGCTCCTCACAACGTCAGGGTGGCAGTCCCCGAGGATCAGGTTAACTCTTTAGTTAAACTTAATTATTAAGTTAAGCTCATTTTAAAAAGTTTGTTCAGCAAATACTTTAGTTAAGTTCGATGACCACATTTATTGTATGGTTCTAGATTTTCAATGCATATAAACACAATGTTGATATATAAATTATTAAATATAAATAATTCGTCTGTCACTTCTATATAGTTGTGTAGAGTTTAAGAAAGCTTCAAACATTACTATTCACCAGCAAGAAATTGCACAAAGCCAGGCTCTGAAAAGACTTTTCAAAGTACCATGGTATATTAGGACAAATGACATCCTCAGAGACATCAAGATTAATTCCATTAAAAAATACATAAATGGTAGAGCCCTGAAATTATTCACGAAAACTGACAGATCGCGTTATCAAATCTCAGAATGGTTACAGGTTCCTTGGGGAGGTGTGCGGATCTGAGGTCAATTATTGCTTAGTCTGATGAACTGATAAACAATAATCTAGTCAACGCGTAAAGAGGGGTTTTGAAAATACCTCCAGTTAAGAAAGAGTAAAAGCGCTTAAGTGCACTGGCTCATAGCTTCAACATAATAATAAATATTTTGTAAGAACAAAATTTTTATTTCAAAATCTTGTTAAATATACAATAAATAAAAATATTTAACAGAACTAAAAGGCAAAACAACCTGCAACTAACAAACAACAGTTATAGAAAAAAAATAGGTTACAAACCAAAAAGTTTATAATTACCTCAAAATGTCAAAATTAATTATGACAGCTGTCAGTACTCTGGTCGCTATCTATTAAACGCGTCACTGGAGTAGAATCTACAGAATGTCAGCTTAGAGGAGAAAGACAAAACCGACGGACTGACACAGCAATGGGCCAGTAGGCAAGTTAAGTAAGCAAAATGAAGTGGCAGCTTAAAATTAACGTTAACGTTAAGACAGAGTAAAGTGAACCAGAAGAGGCAGGTTAAAATTAAAATCGAAGATGTGAATGTAGTGGACGAAATGCTAGATGATGTTGACAAGACAAAGCTAACCCAAGTAAATATTAAAAATAGAAAAAATGTGAATTTTGTGAAGGAAAAAAAAATAATAAATGAAATTGGGTTCAAACTGACGGTGAGCAAATGAAAGTTTTGACGTTTGACTGTTGACTGTTGATAAACTGTCATGTTCAAATTGGTATTTATGTTGTTCAGTTGTTGGGATACGAATTTCATCCTCCTTCGCTCTTCCCTAATAACACTTTTAACAATAATAATGCTTGAAAAGATTTACTTGTTAACTGCCCACCCGTGTTGTATGGGCAATCATTCGAATTAAATTGTCTTTGTTTTCTGAGATGCTACAATACTTGACATTAGGCAACATTGGACTTTAAGCGGAAATACTGAAGTACCAGCCAAACCAAAACAAGCGAAGAAAAAAACTTATGAAAATTATTAATTTTTTCTGACTCAAATTGTTTTGAAATAAATTTCAATTCAATTTTTATTTTTGTTTTTATTTTTATTAAAATTTTTAAGGTCATTTGTCTATTGGAAACGCGTGTATAAAACAGTGTTGAAATCTGGTGCCGAAAACATTGTTAAAGAAATTATAAATTTACGTGTTGAAATATGAAAACTTAACGGTCTACAAAACACCCGCACAGTTCTATTGTTTCCCTTCTTGATTTTGGCATAATGAGGTTTCCACTCTATGTTACAGTGTTACGCGTATTCATCCGACACTGTTTCTCTTGGTTAGTAGGCGGCTTCTAGTAGTGTTTTGTGACTTTATGTAAATGAACCGAAAGTCAAAAATTTTGAAGGGCAGTTCAACCTACAAAACCGTCTGATGAACTCATTAGCCCAGGCAGCTTAAATACACATTTGCATGGACATTTCGTTAATTGAACGCACTTTTCCATTGTCCAGTGCCATTGTGCAGAGTGCGTAAAAACTCTTATAACAATACTAATCAACAAAACACATTTTTGTTTTGAATTTATTATTATTTTTAATAAATTATTTTAATATGTATAGTTGTGTCGAATATTGCATATATAATATTTCAGCGTGAAAACAGAGTTGTAGTGAAAAGGGAACCATTGAGGTACATTAACTATAAAAACCAAACTTAAACTCTCACACTTATATATAATACCAACTTGTTCAGTTTAGTAAACTCTTCGTATGGAAATATACTTTTACAGTCCTGCTTTCGAGTTAACGTCACTTAAAGGTTGAATAGCATCCATATATGCACATGTCCATAAAGTCAGGGTGTGCTCGAAGCATTGGCCTATTTACAGTCTCTTTGAGAATTTGTGTAAACTGCTGTAACCTGCTACGATAACTGGGAAGCAGAAATAGTTTAGTTTTTTAGAGGTATCTGGTCTGGTCACATAGGAACTAATGACAAAGAGTCGGCGGATAATATAGTGAGGTTTGTATTGGTCATTTAATTTCCATCCAGTTTCCATTAATTTATCATTCAGCCAATTTTTGGATCGATGCATTATTATGGAAAAAGTTGGTGGTGACTAATAAAATGGAGTTAATGGTTGAAAGAAGTACTATAGTGTGATAATTGACGTCACAGCCAACTATCACAATGCGTCTATCTTCAGTAGAAAAGAGCTGTGATTGTTGGAAGATTATCTGTCGAATGTCAATGAAACTGTTTTATCTTCACAAGACAGGTCTGTTTGAGGAAAATGACATCTCATCAATTCAGATAATCGTCTGGCTTAAAAACTGGGTTACCTTTAGAATGCTAACAATACGACTCTCTTCAATAAAACATCCCGCGATTAATGGATTGAAAATGCCCTTATTGGAGGCGTATAAGAGCCATACAGGATTTTCCAGTTTGGAAACAGGTAAGATTTCTAGTCATATTCGTTTTGCAATGTGACATTTATCTAGGTTAAGAGGTAATTACTTGGCAGAGAATTTTTATACCCGTTTGATATTTGGATGCTCTCAATCAATGATGCTGCTTACAAAGACAAAATGGTTTATGTTTCAAAAAGATTGGTAGGCAGCACAAAACATCAGACATTGTCACAGTGGGAGCCTGAACCTATATTCTCATTTAATCTTTTTCAAGTTGGGATCTACGAAACCTACTGTAAAGTTAAAATTCGAAAAATTGAAAGAAATGCGTTGAATATCTCAATGTTTACGTTAATTTTTTTCCCCCTTGAGATAGACATTTCAAAGCAATGCTTACGACTAAAATCGCCTTGCTATAAGTCAAAATTAAATTTGTCTTAAGTTACGTCTCTTCTCTTCCCTGAAGTTAGTACCCCAGAAGATAATATTTATCGTGTATTTCAACGATTTGAATGTTATTTCATAAAAAATTATAACTTACTGTAAACTGGGTAACTTTTATTCCATGAGTTTCTATTTAATAGAATAGAAATCAATAGTATTATAGATACGTGCCTCAGGGTTAATAAGTTCCTCCACAGAGGTCTATCTAAATGCAAAATAGAAGAAGATAAAAGTGGTTCCACTAATTTCTTTGAATGTTATCTATATTTAAAGTGTTAATACTATGTTTATTGACGATAATGCTTCCCTCGAATATGCATACACTTTTATTTTAAAGCAGTTTCAATATTCTAATCCTTTTAAGGTGCAACTCTGTTCTAATATGCTTGGCTTTCAGTCTAACTCCTAATAATCGTATACTGACAACTA
>NC_051847.1:39809156-39819904 GCF_002237135.1 Teleopsis dalmanni
GTTAGAGATTGTAAACTTATTACCTAGTGATATTTTTGACACAAGACACTTGTTAGTTAAAATGTGCCAGAGTCGAATTTAAGAAGCCTAGAGAATACGAATGTTGCTTACTATTATGTCAACACGGTTGTTGAAAATATGACTTACAATAATAATTTTTTTTAATAATACAATTATAAATGTATCATATTCATAATATAAATATACGATAGACGACTTTACGAGCTGCTGCCCCTTGTTCAACGATGACATATATTTTATAATATTCTGTTTAAAAAGAATTAGTAACAAAATAACCAAAAAAATCTTAACTAATACCATTATATAAATTTTTAAAGAAGTGTATAAGACTTTATATACTAAATTTATATATACATTTGTGCAAAAAAAACTTAAATCATCTTCTTCCTGCAGTATCACCTACTATTGTTTCTTTATGAAAGATCCTCAAATCTCTCATATACGCATATCATCTTAAGAGATTCAAATCATTAATTATAAGTAGCTTAGAAAGATCTGTGAAAGGGACTGTGTAATGGTTTCATGGTTACTATGATCTCTTAATCGTACTTCAAACAAGGAAATTTGTCGGCATTAGCTTTCAATATGCAAAACAATTAATAACACAAATCCCACAATAGGCGAGTAGAGTGTAGACGACTCCACACACATTACATCAATGGAATGCATTAAAGAAGACATAATTACAAAATCACATTAGCATAAATTACACAAAATATCATATGCAACAAATGCGAAAAACAAAATTTATTAAGCAGACAAACAAAAAATACTGTTGTCTGCAAATGCGACCAAACTGCAGCAGTGCTGAGAGGCTACATTGCCTCGGTGATCAACATTAATAACCAATTACAAACATGGACGGCAAATTACTTAAAAAACTCATACATCAAAATTTCAACGCCGTAATTAAGGCAACAAAATAAGCGCGAAAAGCGACGCGTACGCCGCCATACAACATATCCTATTCACATTTCGCTATTCACATCTCGCTATTCACATCTCGCTACTCACATCTCGCTATTCACATCTCGCTGTTTGGTAGTTACCATTTGCCGCTTGCCATTTACCATTTACCATAGAACACAGCAAAAGTGACCGACCGACTTTGCTATTCATTGCACTTCACAAAGCAGCGCTGTGAACTTCGCTGAAATTGTGCACTGAAAGGCACTTGCCTCGGTCGTCGGGATGTGTGATGTGTGAGCCATGCAAATTAAAAAATTGCACAATAAAAAGGAAGCGTAATGATGAAAATGGGAATCCCACAGCGCTGATATGTCGCACATTGAAATTGAAAATCGCGAAAAGTGAACGTGGCTGACTGTGAACGCTCTACATAGCTGCTAGCATAACATGCTGCACTGGTTTGGGATCAAATATTAGTATTAGTCGTATGCTTTCCGTACTCTTTGCTTTTTGTCGTTCTCACATAATTTCGGGTCGCGGTTTTTCATTGTCATTTACTTGTTGCAATTACATCAAAGCAGCGGCGGCTTTTGCTGGTTACTTTGTTTGTTAAGTAGTTTTTAAAATAGCACAGAATCTGGAGACTCCAGAACATAATTAATTTTTTTTCTGCCTCTAACTATCCTCACAGATGATTGGTTGACGAACCAATTTGGAGTGTGTGTGAAATGCGTCATATGAAAATTTACTTCAGTCCATACTTGATAGGAATTTTATGCTATAATTTTTGTTATTATGGATGCGAGTTTATTGTACACAGTGGGAGTGATGCGGTAACCCTTATACTTGCGCTGTGTTGCTCTATAATATTTTTAGTCAGTTCAGTTAGGATAAATGCTATTTGTGCGTCAACAACGATGAACTCCACCCATGTGATATGCTATACTCTCATATCTCAATTGACAAATGTTTTTAATTAAGTTAAATGTACGATTATAATTTATTTTATATATCCAAGTTTTTTTTGCCGTTTCTTCTATATGAATATAAATAAACAAAAATAAAAAAACTTGGAAAAATAATAGTAATAAAATAAAAGAATATAAATACATCGAAAAATCAAGAATTTCGTATTCTGAGTTCGAAGATCTATCTATTGGAAGATCTATTGTACCAACCCTTGAAAAGAGTTTTCTAATATTTACACATTCAGATTGCTGATAAACCTAATAATATCGCTTGGTTGTAGACCTCCAACCTCATTGTATTTAATTAAAATTGGAGTTAATAAAAATTGCTCAGAACAATCGTATTCTGCTATCAATCGCAGTTGGGATGGGTGAAAGTTTCTCTCTATACTTTACTGAATCTGCTTGTATCGATGCTCTTTGGTTCCTTTTTCGAAAAGTGTAGTTAACATATCCGGATGAACTGCTTAGAGTATCGCATGCCTCTTAAGTTAAAAGGTGCAATAAATAATAGAACAATAAACTTAGGAACTCCTCCAGTTAAGATAACATTTATTAATCTAAGTTTAGATGAATTCACATAGAGAAGCCAGTCATTCCGAATATTTATCCAGTTGAACTGTTTGAAATGTTCAGATCCTCTAAGTAAAAAAAAAGAACAATAAAGAATATCAACAAGAGATCACGATTTTTTAATGTAATAGATTCAGCATGATGTCTAGTTAATAGATATCAGATCTATTTAGATTAAGGATTCATTATCATTGACCCGGAAAAAGTTTGTAAACTATCTCAGGCCTTCTAAATAAAAGCGAGTATAATACTAAATATTATAATCATTTATTACTAACAGTAGAGCAATCCTGAATTATTAAATTCAGGAACTACTCCTACTGCTGTTCTTCTCTCCTAAATGAAGCATAGGGCCTATGCTTGTATACAGGTCTTGGTATACCAACAACTCACACAAAAATGCGTAATTAAGTTTAGAAATAGCTTAAAAAACAAAAAATAACCAAACTTCTTTTATGGTTTTGTAGGTCTGTTACGTTTTATTTGAGTCAATTTGAAACCGGTAGTAATTTTTAAGAACAAAATTTTGCGAAGAATTCTTCCAATTATAAATTATAAACTTAAGCACGTACTTTTTGCTATAACTCCCTAACAGACAGCAATACAATTATCTGTGTTGTGTGATTTCTTTCCTTTTTCAAATTTAAACATACTAAAAAATAGAAATCATGTTCAAACCGAAAATAATTAATCTCGAAATAAATTTTTGTAATAATATGTGATCATCAGAATATTCAGTTTTTTTCACTGGAGGATTAATGGGACCATATAAGAACTCTTCCATTAAGTAATCGCCACCACCACACACTTTGCGTTCCCATATTTGACTGAGACAACACAAATCACCTAAAGTGCCATCATATTCATTAGGTAGAATATTTGGAGAAAACTTGGCATGCAAATTAGTTGGATTTAAGCTGTATGGAGGCTAAAGAAAAATGAATACTATTACTATTATATAAATAAATTATACAATATCTTACACACCAATCGTGTAGTATTAATTAAACAAAATAGTTTCGCCAAATATAAAATCGCTTTCAATGTGAAGGGCGCATTAATTATATGAATCGATTTTGCTTGTAGACGTAGACCATACCGAAATATCATATCAAACTTATTTCTGTTATGTATAATATTCCACATTTTTTTTAAGTTTATGTTCTGACAATCTATTAAATAGACGACGCCAAATATGACTGCATTATCTTCATCATTAACTAACAGCTCCTGTGCTATATAAATCAATTGCATGAACTCTGAAAATTTCGATTCTGCAGCACCAGGTCGAATCAAAATTACACGCGGTCCCCAACGATGAATGGGACGTGGTAAAACTTGTACCAATCTATTTAAAATTCAAATATATGAACATATTTGGAATTAAATATTACAAATCTTATCTGTTATACTAACCCACTGCAAATCAAATTTTTGATTCTTGGATCATTTAAATCTGGTGATGAGAGGCAATCTGTATACTTTTCACGTAATAAGTAGAATATTTCCATTTTCCCTTTCGCAGCTCCAACATCATGATTGGCTTGACGCAAAAATGATAACAGAAATTGTGCACTTCTGCGCATAGTAAAAGTTCTGTGATTGCATATCCATTCTCTTAATTCCGTGATTTCTTCGACTATTCGTTCTGGGTCCTCCCTATATCGCTTTGCAGCAAATTTGGCTACTGTTGGGGACAAAGCCCTTACTTTAATAATTTGTTCTTCCTCGGTTACATTTCTATTATTTTCTTCATCACCACACATAACAGGGAAAACTTGTAGAGCCATTGTTATACCTTGTGATCAAAAAAGAACTTTAATTTTTAATTTTTAAATTCCCGCGCTTATCCAATCGGTAAATTTTTCGACTTCTTTGTATAGACGCCAAACAAAAACTATTTGACAGAATGTGTATACTAGTGTTGCCAGCGTGAAAATAAAAAAAATTTACCGATTGGATAAGCGCTAGAATTTAAAAATAGGCCTCTCATTCTTTTTTGATCAGAAGGTATATACCCACAGAAATTGCCGAACACCAAATTATTTACTCATTTAGAAACAAAACCACATTTTTTTATATTTTTCAAATAAAAAAAAAATTATGTTAAAAAAAATAATTGAATTCGATAAAAAGTGCCAACTTTGTTTTATCTCAAATTTTATACGAGATTGCTTAGATTAAATCAGGTTTAACTAGCTGACATAGACCAACTAGTCTTTTCGTCTGTAAAGTTATCGGAATGTCATCGCCATCCCAATGACCAGTGTTGGATATTAGGTCAATATATGCATCGCTGTCTCTTTTTCTTCCAGACATTGTCTGCATGTGTCTTCCTTGATCTTCGATATTTTTTTGAGGTGAAACTTGAAGTTTCCATGTTCACAGTAATTAATGAAGTCAGCCACGGATAGCTAAGCACCTTTATCGCTTCACTGACCATCGGTTTTGGCATCATGAATTTATTCACTTATCGTGCTATCCAACTACTGCATACAATGTAGTGACATTGTGTACAAAAAATTTAGATATTTTTTTAAATAGCTGGCGGTGAATAACCAATCTTTCAAAACCTCCAATTTTCTATATTTTTGAGACGAGTCTTAGTCTTTAAAAGTCTTCCATGCGAATCCATGTGAATTCTTTCTAAAACTCAACATATCAGTACACTTATAAATCATTGATTCACATCGTATGAATACGAGTATTCGTTTTTTTAATCCCTTTCTTTGGAAACAATTTAATGACCATACGATCGCTAATTTCTTTACATTGTTCAGAAATATGGTACATTGAGATGTGATCTTTAAATACTTACAAACAATGAGTAAATCAATAGATGGGAATTAAATTGTGACTATATTTTAATAAAACATTTGGAATTCAAATATAGAAATTTTAGTTAGACTTTTGTTAGATAGATGGCGCTTATCAAACTATGGGCTACTATGTATGTTATGTTTATGTAAGTATTTTTATATATGGAAGAGTGAAATTAAATTATGACTGTATTTCTATAAAAGATGAGGAATAAGTATATTGAAGTTTTAATTAAACTTTTTGTAGATAGATGGCGCTATGCAAACTATGGGCCACTATGTATGCTATGTTTATATAAGTATTTTTATATATGAAAGAGTGAAATTAAATTATGACTGTATTTTTATAAAAGATGAGGAATAAGAATATAAAAGTTTAATTAAACTTTTTGTAGATAGATGGCGCTTTTCAAACTATAGGCTACTATGTTATATATGTTATGTTTAGGTAAGTATTTTTATAAATGGAAGAGTGAAATTAAATTATGACTGTATTTTTATAAAAGATGAGGAATAAGAATATTGAAGTTTTAATTAAACTTTTTGTAGATAGATGGCGCTTTTCAAACTATGGGCTACTATGTGTGTTATGTGTATGTAAGTATTTTTATATATGGAAGAGTGGCGTCAAAAGTGCTAATGTAAGTACATTTAATTCATTTCAACTTCTCTGTTTTATTATTATACCGATAAATTTTTGTTTTAGTAGTTTTGTTTTTTATTTTATGTGTAAGCAACAAAACCTATTTACACACTCATGTCAGTATTTTGGTTTTTATTGAAGGAATTCGAAAATCGTATGCATACTTGACCCAACTTGATATGACGTGAATACGATGAGGTAAATCATAACAAAAGTTCAAACAATAATGTGAGGTAACTAAGAAATACTCTGCAGAGAGGCACTAAAGCTAACATATTAAAAATATGTGCACAAATAGCAACCGAAACCGAAACCGAAAACAATGTAAATCCTTCTTGCCTGCAAAGGAACAATGTAGTCCTGTACGAATTTTATGACCCCATTTATGCATAAACGCACACATTTGGGTCAAGTATGATACACAAGTCAAGTGTGATATACATTTATGGCAATAAGAAAGCATATGAAACTACATAAAATAGCATTTAAAAGGCGTGTGTGTAGGGAGAAAATCATAAAAACTGTGAAATGAACTAAGGTAAATATGAAAAACAATACAGCATACCTAACATGAACAACAACAACAACAACAACAACAACAACAAATCTTCAGTTACAATAAAAGTCATGTGAGAAAATTTACGTCTCTGCATTGAGTTTTTTAATAAAAAATTCTGATGCTGTTATTCTGTGTATTCGAGCTCCGGTCTAATACTAAGCCTGATGAGTTCACAACACCAGAGCATTGAACATAAACTGAAATTCTAACATAGGAATTAAACCGAACTTTACATAAATAACTGCTTAAGTGGACTCATCACCGCACAATGCGTCTAATACGCATATTTGGTACATTTCATATAATCTTCATGCTTTATTCAACCGACTGAAACTGTAATTATGTTTTATGATTTCATCCATTGTTACCAGCTTTTATAGCGCATAGAAGCTCTCCAATCTCTTTTGGTTTCATAAAACTAATTCTGTGTCGAGTGCAGCTACAACGTGTGAATATATTCCAGAAATTCCATTTGAGATTTAGGCATGCCTCATCCAAGCATTCGGACAAATTCTGGTAATTTTTATGACGATTAAAAATTTTTATAAGTGCATATAGTATCTGATGTTGGTATTTATGTGATTTCACATTTTACAACAAAATATTTTTCTTTTTATATGCGCTTGTCACAAAATCGTAAAGGCAGTCGTAGTGGAGCTATGAACCCAGAGCATCGGGCATTGAGACACGTTAGTTGCCAACATGAGCAGCTGCCATAATTTTCCAAATGTGTACCGACACCGAAACTTTATGGCTTTTGCTCTATTATGTGAAAAATGCAATTTTATTGGCTGTAAAACATACAAGTTTTCTAATGTTAGATACAAAATTTTTCCTCGTCAATAATTTGTTTTCATTTTGTTCGTTGAAACATTGAAGTTCTTAGGTTTCGAATTTTTTAAATAATTTAATGTCACAATAATTTTGAAAGGCGACATCGCCCGATTTCTCCAATATTTTTCTTTACTTTAATTAAAATTTAATAGTTTATGTTTAAAATTTTGTTTTTTAAAATAAATAAAATTTGTTAACAAAGATTTAATATCCTTAATTAAATATTTTGAATAACATGATCAACATTAAGACAAGACGAACCAATATTGGTTATTTGCATGGATTGATTTATAATTTTATAATTTTTATTGAAATAAAATTAGTAACTAATTAAATTTTTAATTCAACTTAAAATATTAGCATAATTAATACTTAGAAGTATATATTATATGTAAGGTAGGTTGAAATGGCGGCCTTGTATCCAAGAAACCACACTTGAGGTCAATTAATGAGCCATTGTGGTAACACAAGAATAGCTTTGGTGCGTACATAGACTAAATCTCTACATATATAGAACACAGGAGAAAGTCTGAAAGTCATGCCTACTATAAAGTCAACTCTTCTTTATTATTTGACCGATATTTAAAGTATATATATTGAATGCATTGCATAATATATAGAAAAGACAAAGTGGCTTTTTAATACAAAAAGGAATGTCTTTAATCAAGCTGCTTCGTGCAGCTGCCATGTATTTTTAAATGTGGTTTCACAATAGGACCCCTTGTTTAGGCCTTAGCTATATAAATATTTATATACACAAATATGGATACTATATTGATTTTTAAAGAAATTATTTTCTTAATATAAATTATACTTTTCAATAGAGAGATTTTCGAATAGTAGTGAATTGCAACAACAGAATTTTATTATTTTTTATTAATTCAAGTTTTCAATGACCATACAGCTGTTTTGAGTATTGCTAAATACCAATCATCAGCGATCTTTTAAGTATATTTTATAATATTTAATTATGCGTCATTAAATTTCTAACACCGCTAGTACCGAGGGTTGAACTCACACCCTGCCAAATTTTAAACTCAGCGTCAGAGCTTATTAGGCAATTGACCCAAAGCCGTACTTTACATAGATGTTTTGACTTGGAGGCTTCGCTCATTTGCTGTGAAAGTTCAATAATAAATTCAATAATAAATTAGTGCAGAATGGCGGCTTTGTGACCAAGAAATTTCACTTGAGCTCAAATAATGACCTGTTGTGGTACCACTAACCAGTTGATTAATTAACTTAAATAATTATATTTATTTTTAATTGTTTTATTTCAATAATATGCTTTGGTAGAAGTATTATTTATTGCATGATTTTATATTATTCTTACTTGTATATAGAACCTAATCTACGAACGTAATACAGAGAAAGTCATGCTTATTTTACTCTCTCTGAATCTGGAAAGTTGGTACTTGTAGTCTCAAGGAATTATTTACGAATAATTCAATATAAGTAATAATTCCAAAAAGACACTAATAATGGGTGTTTGACAATACTCAAAACGGCTGTATAATCAGTCAAAAATATAATAAGGTTACTCTATTAAGAGTTATAGAGCGGAGATTGTACTTTCATAATTTTGCTATCACATAGAACTCAGTTTTAGTGGTTATGTGAGTCTTGTCTACCAGTTAGTTAAATCTCCACATGAAAATATTTCGAAATAAGACAGTCTATTTACGATTTAAGTTGTATATAAGCAATAGCTTACAAATATAGTGCTTATGTATGTATAGAGTAACTACTTATGTTTAATTAAAGGCAGTTTGAACTAAGAAATTTATATGAAGTATTATGTAGATTTGGGGTTGGAGATTTTCAATGTCATCTTATTTTATAAATTTTAAAATTACAATTGTCAATTGGGTACACACTACTCCAAATGAGTATTCAAGTTGCATAAAATGGATTAAGAACCTCAACTATCTTAGCCATTGTATGTAGTAATTATAGGCTTATTGTTATGAAGTTTATATAATTCTTATGTATGTATAGAGGAAACTAACTACTGATATTTTCACAATTAACTCAAATCATAGCGTAAAATGCAATTGAGCTCAAAAATAAATGAGAATGTGTAAGATTATCTCTAAACGAAAAACGACTGAAAACTCACATGAGCAGAGCATAATGCCTCACTTAGGCAGAATAAAGATGATTGCTGTAGATTCTTATAATTGCTGGAAATGTTGATGTCTTAATTACTAAAACCCAAAACGAGTTCTTAAGTTTATTCTGCTCAAGTGAAATAATTTTTATGTTGCTTCTACACTGCGTCTTCCTGTCAAGAAATGCCCCATGTCTAGGCAATTATATGCGAACGGCACGTGTGACATTAGTTACACCGCATTTAATTGAGCCACAAATTAAGACGAGCACTATTTGTAATTATTAAGCCTTTATATGCCGGCAGAGATACTTAAAAATATTAGTCAGTGATGTGGAATTAAAAACTAAAGTAAGGATAGATTCCTGGGCTTGTTGGCTATTAATTTAATAGTAAATTAAAATAGAAAGAAAATTCGTTGTAGAATATTATAATATAGTACTATATGAATGTATATTGTATAGTATGTTGTATTAATAATTGATACTAGATATTACTTTCTTAACATTATGATTGACATGAGTACTCCCCAATTTAGTTTGTTTTTTGCTTACCTATAAAAGTTGCTTTGTTTTCATTACCCGTGAAGCTATCTTAGAATATATTTTTATTATTATTTTTTATTTTTTATAATTCTGTTTTTAATATTACTTACTTACTTATTCTCTACTATGTATATTTTTTATGTGCTACAAGAATTCACACGATTACGTTGACTTGACGAAGGACAGATGGATTGCACTATCTCTGTTTTGGGTTCATAGTTGTCCCATTTTAAATGACAACTATTTGAACGCATTCATTAAAAATTATTGCTACTGGAATTCAGTGACTTGGTTACGTTGACACAATTACGTGTTGTCTTGGTTGACGTCGTCAATGTCTTTGGGCTGCCTTTATAATTAGACTCCAAAGAAGTTAGACATTGTTTTTATCAAGCGCTAAGCAACCTTTCGCTTGAGGCTAGAGAATTTGTTGAGAACCCTCGTAAATGTATCTGCTATCTTACATTCAAGTTTTTAATTGTTGGGAATGCTTTGAATGTTTTCAAATTTTTAAAAACTCGTGCATCTTTTCGAGATACTCGTATTCTCTTCCATGTTAATTTAAAAATTAACTTTAATTACCAAAATTGAGTTGAACAAAAATTTCTGGCAATGACTTCATTAGTAAAATGAATTGTCTCTGTCATGTCAAATTAATTTATGGGTACATTTAATGTTAGTTTGTAGTATTTAAGCTTCTGTAAAGCTATAAATTATACATGAAATAAATATACTTTTAGATATACACTGAAGATAATAGTTTTATA
>NC_051847.1:39820004-39835351 GCF_002237135.1 Teleopsis dalmanni
AAAATTATTCAATAGAATAAAATTGTATTCAATAGAAAATAGCAAGAATTTTTCTAATTAATTTTGATTTTGAAGAAATTAGTTCTAATCCAAACACAATACTAGAAAAAATAGAACCAAGACATATAATAAGAAATGCAGCCGACAGTTCATCCATGCCAAACAATTGGTCCTGTATAATTTGCCCAGCACTATAGTAATTGAAGTCTGTTTCCCAACTCAACCAAGCACCGGGAAGACCGGCTCCACGTATCCAAGAAATTTGATCGTTAAACTCATCGAGTAGATATGAGTGTTTGCTGAGATACATTGTTATATAGAACACTACAAATTGTTCGGGTATTATAATATAAAATCCAGCTTTTTGTTGTTTATATATGAAATCCGCAAAAAAAGTAATAGATGTTACAGCCACTGACGGGCCACGCGTTGTATCTTGAATAATAAGTAATGCATTGGTACCAGTGGGTGGAACTTCAGGCACAAATCTACTCGCAAACGTAATGTCTTTCACAATACCATATGTCTGCTGATTCATAATAACGTTGTAGTTTTGGGATAGCAAATCATCTATTGTCTTCGGTACAGGTTTTGTTTGTTGAGTGCGTATTAAATGAAAAAGTATGGCTTGATAAGAGCTACGTATAACAAACATAACCAGGAACCACTGTAAGATGAAAAATCGTCTTACTGAATTCTTTGGTAGCCGCGAAATAGACACACCAAGCATACTTTCAACAATACGCAAGAAACTTGGAAGTTTGTCTTCAATTTCATTTGGATATTTTAACAAAACCATATTGTCTATGTACTGCAAAATGAGTGCTAGTATTGTAATTACTAAAACCATAAGCCAAGCATAAGTCGTAAATGGATGTATTAGTAGTTCCAAAGAGTTGAATTGATATGCTGCTTTATACGCAATCGCAATTATCTGCTCCTGATGATAAGGCACTGTCGGTGAGGCATATGTTGAACGTTCATGGCTCTGACGAAAGCAACCGAAAGAGAAATCAACAGCACGTCTATGTAGCTGAAAAATAAATACTGATTTCAAATTCTTATATATATTAAAGGATTTTCATTTACCATTCCTATAGCTCCATTGTAAGTGCCATTAACCATATAACCACGTTGTTCATTCTTAGGTGGGATTACTATTTCAATCGAGAAGTTGAGTTTTTCTGCTATTGTATTGACCATAGCACCTTCGAAACCACCTTTTATTCTAGTTTGTCCCCTTCTATTGGTTCGCAAAGTTACGAAGGGGGCTATATTCCAAACAGCTGCTTTAAGTTTGCAGCCATAAAAATTGTTTAATTTCCTTGGAAAAAGTTCGGGAGCAATAAATCCGGTACCATTAAACTGATTAAACAAGATGGGCTCTATTTTGTAACAATGTTTCGCGGTAAACGGAAAATAGGTATAAATTAAAACTTCACCACTCGCCGTTTGTACCTGTACAATGCAATTAATGAGATAATGCGACCAGCAATAATCGAATATTTGTTGCATTTCATTGTGCAAAAGATGATCTCTGGCTTGCAGAAATATGAAGTAATACTCATTGCTATCAGAATGGTGTGTATTGCTGACAATATCGATTTCTCTGCAATATCGATTTTATTAATTAAATAAAATTATTTAAGTTTAATATATATTTAATACTCACAAGAAGGCTTTATATGAATCGGTTAAGATTAAATTGTATTTTCTATCACCTGGCACTCTAAAGCTGGAGTTCGCGTGCACAACTATCAGTTCTAGTATCTCTATATCCCATAGTTGAAATAGTTTCTCCATCATGTCATTGTAGAAGTTGCAAGTGTGTTCATCGCGACAGCAGAGCGTCATAGTAAAGTATGCAGCCTGCGTCAAGAAATAATTTGTTATCACATGGAATAATGCATGGGCCACAAACCAATTGATGCCAGTACTCTGTTCGCCCGATTTATTGCTAAATTCGCTAAAGAGCGCAGATATATTCATGACTGGTTTGAGCGGGCGATTTAAATGCTTTGACGAAAAGTATAAATTTTCTCTCTAGGTGGTATTCAATTTATTCCTTTAGTTATTTGTTATGGTTTGATTACAACTGAAATGCAAACAAACAAGTCAAATATTTATTAAAAAGTTTCCTAAGTTTCAATTACTTAGGAATTACTTTTGTAGTACACTGAAATCCACATAAGTTTTGTTTAATAAAACAAAAAACTATTGAAACATCATTACGTACCGCATTATGCTACAGTGATTACATTACTCATTATTACACTAAATTCAAATATAACTCTGATTGATTGCAATAATGAGTTTAATATAGACTGCATATATATACATATGCATATATTGAGTTACAGTAATTATTTAGTATTAGTGTTTCTTTTTTACTCTGGATGGTACTTATAGTGCAAAGCTTACTTCAGCTCCACTTAACTCAGGTCAATTTAACTCAGCTGCCTATTACCGACGCCCTGGTGTTACGAATTAGACTCTGATATTTGGCCATATATGTTATGTTACTCGTACAATATATACAACTCAATATACGGCGCAGAGTGCGATATATAATTAACTAGAGTTGCCATCTTAAGAACTTAGCAAAAACTATGTAAGAGTAATGAAATTACAATATATACCTTAAAGTTAGTTGGCAACAACAAATAGATACCTAAGGTTTTCATATAACCTTAATAACTTACCTTATTTGTAAGTAACCATCTAAGCTATAACCTTATTCTTTAATCCTAGGTTAATACTACACTTAAATTTATCTTCCAATTTAACTGAAGAGCGATTGAGTTATAACTTCGAGTTAAAGCCATCGAAATAAATAATAAAATTTTAATTACAATATACCATATCTGTGATGTTATATGCATTAAGTACAAAGTGAGAGTAATTAGATACATACAGTTTATATTAAATATGTTTAAATAAGAAATTAGAAAACATACCTGTATAAAATCTTAAAGCGGCGTATAAGATTCTTCTAGTAAAAAATCAATATTAGCGGTATTCTAAATAGTTCTTATTCCATGTCACAGAACTGAAATCCAACAAGATCAGGTCTCTGATCAATTCATATTTCGCAACAAAAATACAGTTATTGCTATTGCAAATTAATTATGTCTGTCTTCGGCTTCCAATGAGAAATTTTGGACTGATGCATTGATGTAGTATTACCATATCATACCATATCATAACCATATCTCTTCAGTATTAAGCATCTCAGCAAGTGATGTAAGGAAAAAAAACTGCTTAGGAAAATACCAAGTTACTTAACAGTTGCGAATATATGCAAGTCACAAATTAATCAATTAATTTTCACGATTCGTCAGGTTGTGTAGAACTTTAATATGAGTATATCTCAGGTATATATGGTATTATTAACTGCGTGAAATTCCCAGCGCGTGTTGAAATCCTGATTTCAGTATTTCATTGCATAGTGTTGTACTGTACTAAAACACTTGATATGCAAAGTCACCGTAGACCCCGATTTCATGTGTAATATTTTCGTAATGTACAAATAAATTGGGTATGGAACCACAACAATTAGTCTCGAAAATTACTGCAATAATACCACTCGAATATTTTCTTTAAGCAACTCATGCTCACTGAAGATACCGGTACTGGCCAACCCGCTCTGGAATAGACGGACAAATTCACTTTCTTGTGAAATGTTTTCTTAACACAAACTGAAACTAGTCGTAGTTATAAATCACTCAAGAATTCCTCTGGAATATATTTCTTTAACAGGAAAAAAAGTAACAAAATCTTCAGTCGAGGTCCAGGTTACTAGACACAATCAAAAAAAACTATATGCTTCACGTTTACGCTTTACTACTGACACATTGTTTAGCCCTTAATATAAAAATAGTATTTATATCAAATAAAATTATATTCCATATCAAATATACCTTTCTTGGGGATCTCTAACAATGTAATTCATCAGCTTTTTGTATATTTTGATTAAATTTGGATTTTGTGAATGAAGTGGCCATCAAAGATCTTAATGTGGTCGCTTTGAGGTGTTGTTCTATGTTTTCTATAAGAGTTCCATAATTAGCTGCAGATGTTGCATTTCATGAAGAAATAGTCGTTGTAACGCATTATAATCCAATAACTAAAATCGGACATGCCTTTCTCTGGGATCTTAATTATCTTCAACCTAAAATATGAAATTTTTAATAAACAAAAAAGTATATTTTAAGTATAATTCAAAAGGCCCTAAACTTATTTATTAAAAGCAAGGTATTAATTTTATATATACATTAAAAATAAGATTAAAATTAATATAATCCAGAGATAATAATATAATAAAAATTACTTTTAATTTAATATTGATATATAAATTTTTTATTAAAAACTTTTAGGAAGTACTACGAAGTGTAGCTTTCTAAAACTACCACTAGGTGGCGCTATCTAAAACTACCTGTAATTATTTTGTATACATATACACTTTCTAAGCTCGAATTGTTATAAACTTTTTTGGTTAGCTGATGTTTTCTTCTGTTTTTTGAACATACATATTTTTTTACTTTTAACATTTGTTCTTGTTAGAGCAGTGCTGCCACATACTACGAGGTGCTGCTTTCTAAAACTATTACCAGTTGGAGTTTTAACACAGAAGTTGTCATTTCTGTCATTAATTTTTTCTCCAAATTTAAGCGCATTAAGACGAGACTTTAACTGCATCCATGTTTGCTCTTAATTTTTTACTATTTTACAAATAAAATGATAACGCATCTTTCCACACTATTATTCCTACTCGTTAGTTTTTGATCAAGAACAATACGTATTCATCTGATTGAGCTAGCTGCGATTTTTACCTGTTCGAAAGATTCGGGGAACACCTTTTAGTCAACGATTATAAAGACGATTATAAAGACAGGTTTTATGAGAAATATGTGGTATGGATAGATAATTTATAAAGCGGTTCTAGGAGAGAAAACTTAAAGAAGACGACGGTGTGGTCTAGTTCATGTAATTTACAGTAGGGCTGGAATACACCATTCCGGTGATAGTCGGTATGACGGTCATAAAACATTTCAACTCTTCACCCACAATAAAATGTTAAGGCTTGTCTAGAACTAGGCTTAAGCTATTGGGTGCACCATTCTTTAACACATACGGCGATATTTCGCGCATTAGCATTAGTCAAATATTTACTTTCCTCAATGCATTCGGCTGATTCCAATATGACCATTCTCTTGTTATCAGATACCATATTTATATATACCTTCAGATACCACGATTATGAAGAATGTGGTGTTAAAATGCCTTTCTTAGCTCTCTCTCTCTCTAATTTAGTATGATTCATTCCTTCTTCCAGTTCACCTTACCTAACCTATAGATCAATTATTGCTAGTTTCGTGAGCTTGAAATTAGCGATGTGTAATAGCATACTCGCTTGTACCATATAACAACCTTTTTGGATATATATCATAACAATGCAATATATAACTTCAATGTAAGCACTAACTCAATGATAACATATGCTTTGGATAAATAATCATGAATATGTTGGAACATGAGTTTTGCAGGAATAAGTTGCCTCTGTACTTATCTTGATGTAACGAAAAATGTATAATTGAAACATTGACCCACTTCAATGCCACAAACTGTGCCAAATGTTGTGAACATAAGAAATTTTTATTTTAATCATAAATTCGCATGTGCAGTACAAGTATTTCCGAAGGGGCAACCACTCAATATCATCATCAGTAGCCAAATCAACAACAACATAAATTTTAACTCATTTGTTACTTGTTAATTTAACACTGCGAAGCAAATGAATACGAATTCGAACGAGGCACGCATGCAACATTTGCGCCATGCTTACATACTTGCGCCGCAGCATCCCAGATCTGCGCAAATGTGCGAAAACAAGCAACGAACGATGCTGCATCGCTGCGTTGCTGCATCGCTACGTTGCTGCGTTGTTGCGTTGCTCCTTGTGAAGCAACCACAACATTTGTGTTAGCAACATAATTTATTGCTTAATTAAAAAATTTTTCAAACAAAATAATTTCTTATTAAAAACGATCTCAGATTCGAGATATCACAATCAAAAATATTGTTTATACAAATCGTGTTATTTGTAAAAATGCTTCGCCAACAACTCAAAGGCAATTGGGAAGAAGAGTTTTGTAGCGAATGACATGGAACAAGAGGGTCACTGGGTTAGGCATTTCATTTTATTCTGGATTTCAGTATTATTAATAGCGAGCAGAAAAATGCTATTGATCGGATGGTTATGGTTTAATTGATTGCTGCTGTCTGCATATATTATGCGAGAACATTAGAAATTTGATATAGAGTCTTCAAGTTTAGTGAATTTTATTTATATGTGCGGAAATTGAAAGAGATTAATTGAGGTGTTAAGATATAAGAAAAATATTATAGTCTACAAGAATTTAGTAACTTCTATATACAACCTGCTGGCAAGAAGTAACTAGAATTGTTGACTTTTTCAAAAAGTTTTCGTTTCATCATCAATATATATTAGATCCGATTCAAAGAAGAATTTGTTTAATATTATGCACTATTGTTGTCGTAGTATATTGGTTAAACGATTTCAAGGTTGATTACTAGTAAAATAATGTTGGTTTTCAGACTTTAAATCTATTCTTACTCCTAAATAATCTACTCTCCTCTCACACAACACATATCTATCCATATCTTAACCCATACTTTCGTTTTCTATTATCTTTCAGACATTTTTCTATAAAAAAGTTGTTTTCAAAAAAGGTGTAACTTTTGTTCACAATTGATAAAAAAAAACAATCTGTCCACGAAGTGGGAGACTTACTCCCACTTACATTCTTACTACTAAATAATCCACTCCCCTCTCACACAACACATATCTATCCATAACTTAACCCATGTATTCGTTTTATAATATCTTTCATGTTATCTGTCTTACAGATCCTTGCGGGTTACAACAACAACAACTCGTCGATGATTTATTTAGGATTTTGGAACGGAAAAAATCGTTAGTTTTGTATCAATTTGTGATACACTTTACGTGACATGTGATATCAACATCTGATAGACTTTAGTCCGAATTCGAATCGATAGTCAACCGATATAGCAATCGGTAAATAAGGTTCTGATTTCCATAGTTTGGAATAGGCATGTTATAATATATGAAGAATTCGTTTTTTTTTCTTTCTGTAAGAGAGACATTGAAATGTTAAAAAGCGTTAGGATAATAGTGTCGCACTTTCAGGGAATTATGTTGATCAGTAGAGGTGTACTTAGATGAAAAAATTGTATAATTATAACTTAGTTTCGGGACTTCACAGCCGATATGTTTGTACTTACTGTAATACAGACTGCCGGAATTACTTCTCTAAGTATGGTCTTAAATTCGGTCCACTATTTCTGTTGCATGTCATCTGTGGTGGAAAAGCTTTGTTCTTCGATTGTATTTGTGTATTTGAGAAATAGAATAGGTAAAATCAGTGTACTACAGGATGGATGTGGAGCAATAATGTTACAAATTTTTGGAATAAATTTTGCTGTTACTCGTCATGTGCAAAACCTTGGTGGATGTATTGTGATGCCCGGACCATTCACCATTTTTAAAATCTTGTTGTTATGCCTGCAGGTATGTATACTATTCATAAGTTCATTGTAGTCACATGGACTTCCATCATTGCCAAAGGTCTCCAATTATATTTCGAAAGCTTAGTTGCGTTTATACTATGTTAAAATTCATACAAAGCTCAATATCAAATTAATTTTTATAAAATCTGTTTTTTTTTTTAATTTTTACAAATTTTAATATCCCTTTATAGATGACCTCTTTGTTCTGAGGATTTATTTCGCTTTACAAATATTTTTTTTTTTTCAGTGAATCTATTTTTTATTCATATAAAATTCCTTTAAATATGCGCATTCCATGCTTAAGTAAAGCGAATGCACTTTTGTGCATTATTTTTATAAAAATATGCGTATTCGCATTTAAATCTGCCATTCTGTGCAAATTTGAGTGGTCATTGTGGCTGCTGACCAGAACAATGCCAGTACCAGTACCAGTACAAGTACCAGAATCCCACTTGCGCTTTTCCAACAATTTTCCATTTGCTTTTGAATAATTTTGCGTATTTACTGAAGGATTCTTATTTTCATCCATTTGCGTTACGGCTACTTAACGCTTTCGCTTCATTACATTAATTTCTCATTGTCTTGCTCCGGTGGGATTAAGAACGTTTGCGCTCATGTGAGTTGACTGCTTTTTATGGAAGCCGCCACGCATGTTTTGGCTACGCTGGCGCCCTATTGTGTACCTCTTTTCTGACAATTTTCAATTTTTTCTGGTCGCTCTTTATATTCCTTTAAAAAAATTAATTTTTCTTTTGTTTTTTTTTTCTCTTTAAATTAAAAAAAGTGGCGCTTCATGACAATGAAAGAACAGCTTTAATGCCACTGCTCTTGTAATTGTTGCTCAAGAGACATCCTCTTTTGCTGAGACTTTAATTGTTCTTTTTTTTGCACTCAACCTCAGCGTGTATGAGTTTTTATCTGTGACCATGTTAGCTGTCATTGCAAATTTTAAAGTTTGACAGTTTACATGTGCCTCGATATACTTTAGTTCCAGGGGCTGGAGAAGCGCTGCTCATAGCCGCTTATTAGTACAAGTTATGGCTGTACTATGTACTATGGCGGCTGCAGCGTGCATGAGCGGCTGCTCTTGCGGTACTTCGGCGATTCTTATTCTTATGACTGCATGAGCTCAGATACATGAAAATAATGATGACAGTAAGTACAATTGAACAAGTTGATTTAAGCCAAGTGTCGTTTTCCTGGCTGTGCTTTTGATGTTCTTGCTTTTAATTGTGTAATGGCCATGGGAACAATTAACAAACAAAATTATGTGGAAAAAAAAAGTTTTAGATGAATGTGATTACAGCGAAGATTGCAGGCAAGTAGAATTTAAACATAAACTAACAGTTAGAGTTGACATGATATATTATTTTTTTCTAATAGATGAAGTGTAATGAATGACTTTTACTTTAGTTAGTAGAGGAACGCTCTATGCCCTATGCTCTATGAGCAACAAAAATCAGTTTTAAAAGAATTTTTGATGTTGACTAGTTAAACTTGTTAATCACTTGAAAAACATAAAATATCTTAATTTTATTTTTCTTACTTAAATAAAATAGTCAAAAATATAGACAAAAACATAAGTCGTGATACTAAAGTGAAGTTGGTACAATGACCTTTTAGAAAAATAACATAACATATAACGAATGCAATCAAACAATTTAATTGATTTATTTACTCAATATACAATATACTCATATAGTAAAAATATAGCGATCTTAGGTCAGGCTAATTTCAAAAACTTGCAGTGTTAGATTATGGCAGGGCTAAATATGTCTACGGTGCTAATTTCTAGTGGCTAGCTACCACTGTTGTTCAGGTATTTGAATTAAACAATATATTGAGAGCATAGTGTTGTAACCATGATATGGTTGTGAGGCCGTCCTCATAAAGCTCCAGAAGCTGGAGTTTTGAACACAAAGATAATATACTAATTTGATCATGAATAATATTAATAGTTGAATTCGTAGAAGATTAATTAAAATGATTTTTAACGTATATTTTGATGAGAAAAACTACTCTTAGTCAATGAAGTGGGCACTACACACCTTCAGATCTCAGTGCTATATTTCATCAAAAGAATTACGAAATTATAGATACGTGTCTTTTCTCTTTTCGTTTTTACGAGTCCAGCATCTGCATTCGATATTTACTGAATCGAATATGGCCTGGAATCTAAAATCAAGAGAAATTTTTAAGTATGTCGGATTATTTAAAAGATTCTCTCTGTGGATAACACACTATATCTTATGGAACTTAGTGTACCACAACCCCTTCTAATTAATATATTAGTAATAATCGTATAATGGTGTAGAAAGAAAGGTCTGAGGATTGTACAATCTTTAACATGGCAAACAATTTTAAAGATCTTAGTTCCTTTATAATATATACAGTGTTTTCTATATATATATATATATATATATATATATATATTAACCAAATGCTTTCAATTGAGCTTTTTGGTGAAGAATGTATGTATAATGTTTTATTGGCGATATAGTTTTTCCAAGAAGATTGCAATAGGACTGTAAGTTTAAAACCACGCTTCATATTCTACTGCTGCAGAAATCACTATTATACGATTTAGTTGAACAACAAGTTTGAAACAGACCTGAAAAGTTTCAAAATCATCAATTCGCAATATTTTAACAGTGTATGAGTTCATGGGAGACAGAAACAATGACGAATACATCTATAGTCTATGTATAGTCTAAACTATCGGTTTCTTTGCTTTGAGTCTTTATTTTATTTTATTTTTGAAAAGTACAACTGTACCCAATGAAAGTAGATTACTTCTAACAAATAAAGTAGCTTGTAGTCTCGATTGAGGTATGTGTCTATTTAGATAATTCACTAACTATTACGCGCAATATAAATTTAATAAGGATTCTAATAATAAATTTAAAGGATCCTAGTAGGAGTAATAACTACACAACCTTCTCTTTCTTCTTATAAATATTTCACTATTCATATTGGATATTTGAGTAAATTAATCGATTTCATTTGAAACATTTAAAATATTTTTAAATAAGCTTAACTAACATCAATTACTCTTAAAGAAAATAAAACAAAGTCCTTAGACAATTGAAAGTCTTTAGCCAATTGAAAGTGGTTATTTTCATTTTCTGACTATTTAAGCACCTAAATGACTCCTTTCAGACATAATCGTATGTTTAATCTTTCAAGTAATTTTCAAAAGTACTTAAATGTCTTAAATTATGACTGAATAATTTCACATTCAGTCTTCCGAATAAGCGTAAATAATCACATTTTAGTTAATTTGAATATTCACTTAAACCTCAAAAGGAGTTGAACTGAGACTTACTACGTCAAGCTTCAGCACTGCACTTTAAGATATAATTTACTGCTCAACGTACCTACATCTATGAAATTTATTGCTTTAATGTTGTAAATCTGTAATTTTCAAATTTAGATTTATTATTCCAAATTAAAAATAAAATGGACATTTTTCGTTACTATAGAAATTGATATATTACACACATATTACATCCTAGTCTGTATGTACACTATGGAATACTATATACATGCGAGTGAATATTGTATGCAGTATGACGTCTGTTGTCAAAGTACAGGATACGAGTATGTGCAAATAAATCCACTTACCGCAATATTTGCATCTGGCGTGCTTGCATGCAGTTGTAATGAATTGCACCTTAAAACCATTGGTCAAATATGGTCAACGAACAGGTTCAATCGGATCAATTGAAAATTTTTTGATTAAAATTTAATATTCATTTTGCTCGAACTGCAACTCAAACTCACTCATGCCGTACTTCTCTACGAATTTTTAATCGAATTCGGTTTGCTTTTCAATGTTTTGTGTCATTTTTGTCTGTAGGTTTGCTTATGTAGATGAGCACTCATTCCCTGTGTTTATATCGGATTATGTGACAAAACATAAACACAAAGCTTTAAAATTATATAGACAATCATATATGTAAGCATCTGTTAGAATACTATTGGGTATAGTGGATGAGTCTGAATATGAACATCAATTCATTATGCGACATATTTTCATGTACCATCAGACGGACACAAAGGTTAGACAGATGGATTTGCAAACGACAAAAATTTTTTATTATTGTCCTTTGTTGTAATACATGATTTAGTTAAGTATGATTTACGAGGGAGGACCATTAAATTCTTTTTAATCAACAATTATATTATATTACAGATATTACATAGTTATGTCACATGATATATATGCCTATAGTACCAAATATAAATCATATAGAAGTCCAAATGGGACGGAGTGTCATAAGTTTTCAAAACGAAATAATATCTTTGTTAGGGATACCCGTGAGCTATCGCCTTCTTTATATGTGTAGTATATTATATTTGAACAAAAATATAATATAATTGAAAATATAACTTAATTATTTTATTAAACTATATAAACAAAACTATGTAAATGAAGATTAATCAATTTGAGTCAATCTATAATTTTTTATCAAAAGAAAACTGAATAAAAAAGTTCCAGTCTCGCTTGTATGAATCCTAGAAAAACATTACCATGACTTTTACCTTATAACATTTCCAGAGTAGGTTCTAGTGAGAAAGAATAATATAAAAAAAACTATGCAATAAACAATACCTCTACAAAAGAAAAGTATTGAAATATAACAATTAAAAATAACTATAATTAATTGAGGGCCTATGCTTAAAGCCGTATGCTCAATGCCCTATGCTAAGAGAAGAACAGCCGTAAGTAAGTAATAATTAATTAATAATTATATTAATTATAATTCATCTTCTTCTTATTTCCTTTAACTCCTTGTGGAACATAAGGCCTCATTAATTATAATTAGTTCAATTATTCCACAGCTAATTTCTGATTTCGTTCCAATATAACAAGGCAAGGAAAACAAATTAAGAAAACCACAAGCTCGAATCAAGTACGGCTTTGGGTCAGTTGATTAATGAAAACTGACTCTTCTGAGCTTCAAATTTGACAGGATGGAGTTTAAGCCTTAGTACTTGGAGTTTCCAAAACCAAAAAAAAAATTATTTATGAATAAGTACATATAAGAAATAATAATAAGACCACTGATGATGGGTACTTGGCAATACTTAAAACAGCTATATGATCAGTTAAAAATTCAATTAATTAAAAATAATATTTTGTTGTTGTAATTCACCACTGTTCGAAACCATTTTATTAAATACCATAGTTTCTATTTCTATATTTTTGTATTATATAGATCGTGTGCGAGTTCAAGTAAATTGATGGTAAATTGAGGGAATGTTGGCAGCGTGTGTTGATATTTACCAGAATTTCGAGTAAATTAGGTGTTACCATTGTGAAAAGGTTTTATAAGATGTTTAATAAATAAATAAATAAATTTGAAAACTTGTATTCAAAAATAATGAATAAGTGCAATAAATAAATATTTGTATAAGTGCAGTGCAAAAAATTACTAAGAAATTTTAATTTACCTCAGTTTTACCTCAATTTACTGGAACGCGCACTCGGCCATAAATGTAATATATAAATATAATGTAATATATTAATATAACAAATTTTTTATGATTTTAAAATAAAGATGATTATTACTCATTAAATTTTAATATCAATGTTGAAATCAAAAAACTTACAACAGAACCCTCGTTTTTCGATTTAGATGGATTTCCCAATTTGAGTGCTTAGTTTAGACATTCTATGAAGTAAATTTTCAATTAAAGTTTAATAGAAAAAGCAAACACTTTTTGAGGAAATCACAATTATTATTTGGAAAATTGTTATGCAATATTACAAGTCGTTTTTTTTTATTGTACTCTATACCATTGGCGGGCATTATTAGTGCATGAGATTGATAATGAAATTTATAATTTTAATAATATTTGATATAGTTTTTACTTTAAATAAATAGATGAAACTCGAAAATAGAAATTTTGGTAGATTCTCAGAAAAACAGTTCATATAAGAATAAATTTGATGGTAGAATAGTTCAACCTCACAGTGGAGTTTTAAAACTTAATTCTAATTTGGTACACAACTTTCACAATTTGATATAAAAATTGTAATTTAAAGCATATGTTATAAATCATTAAAAATCTTTTATAGCGAAACCATAAGGCGGTATTTATGGTCCAAATTATGACAAAATTCCTTGAAGTAAATTCTTAATCCTTAAAGTCAGAAATTGTTTAGTTTTTATAATCACTATTGAGATTCCTGTTGATTCGTTCAATTGTCGATTGAAGGATATTTGCATTTATTAAAATTTGTAATATGTAAAATGTTTTTGTTGATATTTTAAAATTTAATTTAAATAAATATTTTTAATTTTATTTGTTTAAAATCTTTAAAATTTAATAAAAAAACAAATTTACTTTGGCTCATAGTTTGCTATATTACATATATCTTTTACATATATTTCATTATCAAAGGCATTCCAAAAACAATTAATAATATGTCTTATAGATATGTAAATACTATAACATATGAGATACTAAGATATCTAGTATCTAAGATATCTCTTAGATACTAGTATGTACTTATGTCAATATTAAATATATAATTTCTTTCTAAATAGATGAGAGCTAAAGTTTTACAAAGTGCTATCTCCTTTAAAATACCATTAATAAATGAAAATAAAATATATACCTATGTGACGATATCCAAAGCAGCGGATATATAATTTTTTAGATTGTGGTGGCAGCTTTGCGAGAGTAAGCCCATTTGATACCATGGATTAGCCCTGCTCATACGCAGATCAGAAGGATTTCCGATAGGACAGAATGGTCAACGTATATTAACTTTTCAAGTCCCTAATTTTACAAGATGACAACTCTGTCATTTCAACCCCGTTATGTTCTGTGGTAACAATTAACTCATGTATCTAAGCTTGAATGTTGATTAGCCTGAATAATCATGCCACAAATACAATTAACAGAAGTATCTAATCAGTAGATATCTGGTAGATTTTTATACTAGGTTTTAGTCTTAAAAATTCTAGATTTAGTATATGTTCGCTATGATTATTGATCTAACTGCAATAATAAACTTTGACCAACTAATGACGGTGTTTGGCAAGAACTTCATCACAAATAAGTCGTGTGATCAATCACACAATTGATCTAGAAAACTTATCATATTAGCATTTATACAAACAAACTCTACTATAAAAATTAAATACAAGACCTAGAATTAAATGAAAGGAATAAATAATAGCGTACTCACCAAGGCATCCGAAGTAGTTATCATTCATAAAGTGAGATGTTTTTTTTGGAACGATGTAAACATATCTATCATCATGGAACCGTAAGAAACATTTTCGGCCATCGAATGATAGCTGATGATGATTATTTATGTTGAACGTAACAGTTTTTAATTTTTTCCATAAATATACACTGATGACAACGACAATTAAGTGGCATATCTTTTCCATTTCTATTAACAAATTGACATTTTAAAATTGCAGAAACAGGTTGCTCATATTCATAATTCTCTCCGATTTGAAGGTCCAACTCATCACTAGTAGGATATTTTTCATCCACAAAATTGCTATATTTTCCCACATATTGCGCTACTGTTTTTGGAGATTTTATTTTTACATCAAAATTACCATATACATCATCTAAACGGGGTAATGGTTTTTTATTATTGTAGGATTCCCGATTTTCCTTGGTTATTTGCTTATAATTAAAGCGAAATGGTTGCCTTATATTTGATATCAATGGCTCTGATTTAGCGCTCCTTCTTCTTCTCC
>NC_051847.1:39835451-39857842 GCF_002237135.1 Teleopsis dalmanni
TGGCAACGTGCGTTTATTTGGTGCTTGTCATCACCCATGAAGTAGATTTACAGAAATTTGGGATCGTTATTGGGCATCGGCATTAAAGATTGAAAATTGCGACCATTCTCATTCTGAACGATTTTTGTTGTTCCAAATGATGTCACTTGAAAGCACGAATTGAATTTGCGAATTTTACGAAAAAACAATTTAGATTGAGATGTAGGTCCAGCCAATAGTGCTTTCAATGGTTCTGGCGGCGAATTCAATGGTTGCAATACAACTTTTCCAGATGCCACGCAGAAATCGGCCGATTCACCTTTGTATTTGAGTGCATGACAGTGTTGACACTGTTTGTTCATAGCACCGATTACAATTCGTGAATGTGACGAATAGTCGATATCCGATTCATATTTAAACGCAAGGCGATGAAATGATGCACGTGTCAATGCCCGATACACTTGCAAACGCCGTTGTTCACGTGTTCTGAATGTGTCGGTGACTCGTTGACGGGCCAGTCTTTGTCTTAATGCATTAGCTCGAAGGCGTTCTTTGCGTTGCTCTTGACTTTCATTAGCACGTGTGATTGTATCCTGGTTTCTTACATTTTCATTGTTTTCTGCCGATCTATTTAACCGACGGTTCTGGAGTAATTGTGAATTCCGAGTCCGTTGACCAATATTTTCTCCTCGTCCACGAAGACGTGGCAGTGTTTTTTGTACATTATTTATATCTTTATATATATAATTCTTCTTTTTTGTGTGTGTTCAAGTGAATTCAAGGATGGTTTAGATTCACAATTTGGTCTACTGGATAACGTTTTTTAAATTATTATACAGTTTTTTGGTATCCATATACATTTATATTAGACATTTGAAAGTTATTCATGCTTACTTTGATTTGTTTAAAAAGTTTAAAGTCTAAAATGAATCGTTCAGCTATCCTGTTGAATTTTTGAATTCGCTGGAGTCTCCAGGAATACCACCACATAACTTAAGATTAAAAATTGGCTCACCTATAATTATACTGCTGAATTTAAATGCATTTAAGCTATGCAACGGCAGTTTTACGATTCATTTTAGAGATTTTAAACTTTTGAAATAAATCAAAGTAAGCATGAATAAATTTTAAATTTCTAATATAAATGTACATGGATACCAAAAAATAAAAAATTAATTAAAAAGACATTATCCAGTGGGCCAAATTGTGAATCTAAACCTTCTTTGAATCCACATGAACACACACAAAAAATTTCATCAAAATCGGTTCAGCCGTTTAGGAGGAGTTCACTGTCAACACACGTACAGAAGAAATATATATATAAGATTATATATTATATATTATATATATATATATATATATATAATATAATAATAAAAAATGATTATAAATTCTTTTAAATATTTTAATAAATAAAAGTAATAAAATAAACTAAATATCTGAATAATCTAAGTTTATAATATATGGAACTCGAAAATACTAACAGCAGAGTCCTTCTACTTAATAAGAATTTATTTATTACCTAATGACAAGACTGAAACAGAATTTGAAAGGCATCTATTAACCCAGAGGGCGATAACTGATGAAAATAATGATTAAAACCAGGGCGTATAACCAGTTACACAACTGGAATATTATTTCTACACATACTTCTGATAATGGAGTAGAGTTAGTTCAGGACTGTAGTATACCATAAACCTTTCGGATCAGAGTTTTTTAAATACCGACCTATGCCATTCACTCTAACGCTCTGTAAAATATTGTATATCCACCTTCACCGATATTAGTTTATGGTAATTGGATGATTTAAAAATTATTCGCTCTTTTATAGCAGAATTTCAATCAATAGTTTTTCTTATTAAAAATCAATTTTAATTAGTATACATTAGTCATTATTATTTAAACTTATTGCCATTTCTGGAATAGTTTTATAATTCCATTGATTATCCATCTGTCGTGATAATAAGAAACTTAACTAAGTGATTTTTAGTGGGTCTTCGGTCCACCAATTTTTTACTATTAAGAAAGTTTAAGAAATTTATTTGGATATTGCTGTCAATATACAAATAAATCAATTGAATTGTAAATAAAGTGAACTTCCTAATAGCCACCACAAACTCTCAGCTTTTTGATGGGACAAAATAGAGTTAATTGATGGAATACGAAATAGTTAATAAGTCCCAGAAAATTAATGAACTTTCTTTATAAGATAAACAAAGTACTCTGTTATACATAATGCGAGTATTTATATAGCCTTATCAAAAATTAGTGTCAAAAAATAGTAGTCAAAAATAAATCAATCATTAATATTAAAGAAAAAATAATAAAATTAAAACAAATTTCTTTAATCGTATTAAATGTCTTTTTTAAGGGCCAGGCGAGAAGTTAAATTGATTGAATTTGGTTTAATCCCATTTAGTTACTAACTTTTATGACAGTGAAATCGAAATACTTATAAAGAGTGCATTACTAAATGCGTTTTGACACAAAAAATTTAAGTAATTTAGATTCTAACAACATCCTTCATGAAATAATGTCCTAGCAAGAAACACAAATTCATTTCACTTCTCGTAATAAATAACTTCGACTTATACCATATAAGTATATAGGTCTATAAAATGTATAAAATATTTATTTAGAAAAAATATTTTTCAATATTCTAATCTCTTGTTCGTTTAAATTAATGCTTAGTTAGTCGGTACGTACCGTAAGAACTTAAGCGAATTTAGGCCAAAGCAAAATACGTGGTTGGTTGTTGCTTTCGCTTTGACTTAAGTTCTTATGGTATGAACCGACTAACTGAGCCTTTATATGTTTTCTGGTTATTTATGTTTTGTTTTATGTTAAAGATGTCAAATTTGATCATTTCCCTTTTGGGAAATATATTTTGCAATATTGCAAGTGATATTTCTCTTAAAATTTTCTTTAATTTATTCTTAACTAAATTTGCGAAACTTGAAAGCTCTTTGTATGTTTGATCAACACCATTGTATCATGTTTCCACTGTAGTTAAAACTACTTATGTTTATGAAATTAAAATTTGGCATAAGCTGATTTATGCTTGTGAAATACATATTAAACATATGACATATATTTTAAATTTTGCTAATTTGCCTTGTGGGAAATTTATTTTTAAGGGTTGCATTCGACTTTTTTTGCCTTAAATCAGTTGTTTTATTTATAATAAGCTCTTCATATAATAAATTATCCTCATTAGCGGCCTTAATGAACCTGTTGAAGACAAGTGGAAACATGGTATTAGCGAGCTAAATTAAATAAATTTCTTTAATTAAATCAATGGGAACATACTGATAACACTGAAATATTAAATGGTTTGCTGTGATTTTGAATTGATTAATACAGTATTTTTTATTTTTTTGTTGAGAAGTTTACATGTATACCTTTCAATAACTTCAATACTTCTTCATACAAATAATACAAATTTTACTTTGAAAGGGAATGTTCTACTGATAAAGAAGCACAAGTTCATTCTTTCTTATTAAAGACCCTATATAAAAAATAGATTTGCTCTACGTTTTTTGAATTTTATTTTTACAATACAAGGATATTATTAATGTCCTTAATATAGAATTTTCTTTTTTTTGTTGAGAAACCTATAAGGAATACTTTTCATTTTTTCAACAATCTCATTAAATTTTATTAGTAAATATTCCATTTTTTTTAATGAAACAAAAAAGGTCCACATATTCGATGAACATAAATTAACTTACAAATTATTTTATGTAGCTCATGAATATTAATCAGTGTATTTCAGTGTTTTTATGTTGGAAGTAGCTGCTGCCAGACGCTGATCCAAACATGAATTCCATCACAAAACAGCAGGTGTTGATGTGGCTAATTAATGGTGCTGCTTAGTGTCAGACAACACATATATGTATGCGCATATATATGTATATATAGTATGGCAACCGATGGAAATGTCAGTGAGTGCGGCACCTTAACCAAGAAAAATAATTGGAAAGGTATTCTAAGGGATTGCCATCCTGCGCTTACACATGCGGGTTAATTTAGGCGACAACATAAATGTTGTGTTTATGCATTTAAGCTGCGTGTGGTTTCTTCATAAAACAGAACCAAATTGTATTGTTCGGCACACACTACACTTAGCCACCAAAGGTACTAGGTACTAATGCAGCTACTCTCCTTAAGCATATTTTAATGAAATAATGTAACATACAAATGCAGTAACAAATTGTGTTACAAGAAGAAGAGTGGAGGAACCACTCAGTACTGAAGTCGTTGAATGGCGTAACACTGCTTTGTAAAACATAGCAGGTGGTACAGTCCATTGGGAATCATTCGGCTACTGCCAATCCAAATTATGTAAACTGAATTGCGGGCAGTCATTCGGTTGTTGGAATATTGTAAGAAGTTTAATGTCTGCAAGCTGATTTTCATCTTACAATTGTCAGGGAGACCAAGAATCAAAATTTTCGCAATTAAATATATGTATGTGAAGACGGGGTTTTGACAAATTTAAGTGAAATAAGCACAAATTGATTTAATGTATTGTAATGACAATTCCAGCTGCTTTGAAGGGATATAATGCCTATTAAATGTATGTATGTCAAATGAAATATGTAGACTTTAAGTCATACCTTACATTTTTTTTAGCAGAAACTTATAAAATTTAAGTTTGTCTATAGCAAGACATTTGCTAAGGTTTTTTATTATCAATATTCGTGCTTAGTGTTTAACATTTAATTTATTTTCAATTTAAAAACATTAACAAAGCATTTTTATAGATTTTTGTAGTGCAGAAAAAAAAATTGTTACCAAAAAATTATAATGTGCTCGACATTATGATTAACATATCACGTTGAAGGCGGGACTACTTCAGACACGATAACTAATATGCCTCTTCTGCTCATGTTCGGCATATACGAGCATGGCACCAATAAAAAATAAAAAATTAACAAAAAAAATATGCACAATAAAATTTAATAAAAAATCATAGTTCAATTGGTCGATTGGAGCTTGGCAAGCTCCAAGTCTCTGACACTTCCCCTAATAGGCAACTAATATGCTCGAAATATCTCGCAGGCTATGTTGTCTGTACACGACTCTTGCGCTTAAATCTAAGCAGCACGACTGACTCAAAACGAGACGGGCTAATGCCATTCTTTGATAGACACCATATTACCACACATGTCATTTCTCAAATAATTGCTCGTTTCGTTTCCCAAAGCTGACTGCGCATACTCGCATTGTCTGCAAGGAGCAGTGCTAGCACACACCAAGAGCATACATAACCCCTGCTGTGGAGTGCAACGTTCGTAATGGTCACGAGTAGGTGTCAATAACTTTCAAATGCCAATGAAATATATATGTGGCTGAATAAGTGTAAGAAAGGATATTTGTTGCTCTTAGCGAATATACATGAGGCGATAAAGTTATTGCTTAAAAATTAGTTAAGTCTTTTTTCTACTTAAGATGTTATTGAATTGAACGTCTGTTTGTTTGCAATTCAATAAAATGCAAAAAAATAAAATAAAAAATAAAATGAAAATAAAACATTTAAGATGTGAGATGTAACACATCCATCTAATGAATTAATGGTCTAATCATCTAATAGCTTGTATTATTATGGTGTCTACTGATTTTAGGGTTCCCACAATATACTAAGCAACCTTTTACGATTGACCATAGTGTAATAACACTTGATCATCGATACGGGATTTGAAAATTATTTGAGTTTAGAAAAATCATTTGAGAACTTAAACAGAAACACACTCCAACTTGAATAACTACTTCATAAATTCCTCTATATTATCATGGAAATAACTCAACGGCTTCAATGTTGGTGTGGTGCGCACATCACTTACAATCGGAGACGTTTAGTATAAAGACAGGAGTGTAATAAGGATACGGGACGCTGTAAATCGATTGACATCAGGCCGTTTGACTGTTTTGAATAAATGTTGTTATATACAAGAAATCGAGTACCCTTTTCCAAAACCCAACTTCGTTATGCACTTTAAAACCCGAAGTCTTAGGAAAGGTTGACGCTTGTATAACCGGTCTTTGGTGACTACTCTTAGTATGCGAACTATATGCTATTTAATTTGTGCAGCCTTGGCTACTTGTGAAAAAACGCTATTAATCATCACTTCTTATTTGACAGGCATGAGTTCTAAGCCTGGCATTTGCAGTCCAAACAAATTATATGTAGACTATAAATTAATTTAAAAAATTAGAATATTTTCTAAGATCACTGATGATAAGTATTGGTACTTAGCAATACTCGAAACAGTACTCGAACTCAAAACAATACTCGAAACAAATACTCGAAATTTCAATAAACTAACTAAAATTTCTGTTGTTGTCTTTTCATTCCCAATCGAACCCTTCTAACTTTTAATTAGTTTCTTTTCGTCGTAAGACGTGTCACTTTCGGCAAGAAAAAATGAACATATGCTATTAAATTTATCAAAGCTGTGGAGATCAAAAAGAAGAATAGACAGTAGTGGAACGTTTCTACTATAATTATTTAGCCCAGCATCAGGTCGACTTCTCAGACAAACATAACTTAGGTACTTCGACAGTGATATCTAACGCATTGATTACAAACATCCTGCGCTTTATATGAGCCTCAAAGTAGTTCCATAAGTAAAGCTGTGTAAGACCCTGTGTAAGAGTGATATCATATCAGATGCTAGAGTATAGGATAGAAAAGCTTATTCAAATGTATTAGGAAGAACAATCTATAGTTCAAAGTATAAGAAGGTCATATACGAGTACATATATCTATAAATTTTCCATTAAGCAATTCAAAGTCCCTGCATGATACATAGAGATCTGCGGTTACTACTGCTCGGTATAGCTAATATCTGTGCATACATTAGTTGACTTTTAATAATGTTGCTCGTTAGTTGCATTTTTGTTTTAATAAAAATTTGAAGTTTTCATTTTCACTTTGGCAATTTTTAAGGTGGCATAATAGCAATCATGCAAATACTGCATTCATTCAAAAGTGAAAACATGTCTGCCAGATAAAGTGCAACGATTATATTCAAATTCGAGCTTATTTACCATTTTTGACTCCTGATAAAGTCATAAAAATTTTTACAAACTTATGAGCAGCAAAAAAAAGAAACCAAAAAATAATCATCTTCAATATTTCTGCCGAATACACGATTTTGCATGTATTTAAAGTGTTAAGTCGTGTTTTTGGTGTTAAGTGAAAATAAAGAAGAAAATTTCGATTTCATTTAAAAAAGCACCAAAAGTGTTTATATTTCTGTTATTATTATATGTGAGCAATCTAAATGAAATCTGAGTATTATTGCACCTCAAAAAATTATAATAGCACGAACAGAGTGGCGTCTTTAAGTAAATTACTTTAATGTACTCGTACGTACACTAGTCAACAAATGCTTTATGAGAGATGAGAGATAGTATTACTTGAATACTACAGAAATAAAAGTTCATTGAGATTTCTTTGTTGGATTTTTTTTGTTATATATTTGATTTTTCCCAAGTAATTTTAGTCAATATTTTCCAACGTATTCACAGACCCCACATGAACGCATGTCGATAAGAGATATTTTATGTGCCGTAAGCTTTGGAACAGCCGTGGCTACACTGTCCTCTATTTACTTAGCAATAGATTAGTAGTCATTTTTTGGCAAAGGATTTAAAAGCAATCATATATAAAAATCGTTTTTGGGAGGATGAACTCTTGGTCTTAAATTACTTATCCAGCACGTTATATATATAAAAAAAGAACAATGAAGAGTCGGTTAAAAGAAAAAAAATATTAGACTTATAGCACATTCAATAATAAAGATGATTTACCATACAAAGTGCTTTCAAATAAATGAACTCATTACCAACAAATCAGTTCATTTAAGGTAAAAAATGTCGAATGCAACCCCGAAAAATAAACTTCCCAGAAGGGAAATTATCAGAATTTAAAATATATCATTTATATATTTAATTTTTCGTGTGATATTTAGTGAAGTTTATAAAAGTTCTATTAGCTACACAAATGAGCTCATTATAATGTGAACGTTCACTATATGAGACAGTGTAAATGTACTATTATCTGCTTACCTTTTTCTAATGCTCTCGCACATATCTTGTCGGTTACCGCTTTTTTTTATAAAATATCTTAGCAATAAGAGAACGGTTGCCTACATATTTTAGGTCATCAATTTTAATGTTCTCTTACGGAGCCACAATGATCAAGCTGTATCCAATCACTCCTCATCAATGGCTTGTACAACGGAAGTTTTGGAACTTAAAGCACCTTATCCCCCACTCCTATTACATTTCGAACTATTTTATATTGAATATAGAGTATTTTTTTTAATCAAATATTTTCATAATGAGTTTGAATTAGTTTTCAAGAAAGTCTTTGTATATATATTTGTTTCTGTTAATATCTTGTAGTTAAACATATTTGACCATTAATGATTCAGACATCAAACCAAAGGCAAAGCCGGGCATTAAGGAGAAAATGTTATATGGTTTCTTTTTTCTGTGGATTTCCAAAACTTCTTCAGTAAGGAATGCGAAGTTTTTCTGCGTGGGTTCCTATACAAAAGAGAATCAATACCTGATTAAAAAATCTATTGCTAATTGTAAAATAATTACTAAAGAATTTTGAATAAATTCCTTTATTCCAAATATTAATTATTAAAATATTTTAATATTAATCACTAAAATATAGTTTCTTGATTATTAAAATATAAAAAAGTTACAAAAGATATTTTTCAGCTAAAAATTCAATTAATTAAAATAATATAAAATGAATTTTTGTTGTTGTAGTTCACTACTGTCCAAAAAACCTCTTTAAGAGATATTTTTTGAATAAAATCGTTTATTCCAAATTTTAAATATTGAAATATTTTAATATTAAGTACTAATATAATTTTTTAATTATTAACACTTATTAAATTTTATGAATAAAGTTAATAAAATAAAATAATATTAAAATTAATTAATTATAAAATAATTACAAAAGTGATTCTTTGAATGCATACTTTTATTTTAAATATTAATCATTTAAAACCATAATAATTTCTTAATTTTTTCAGCACAACAAATTTAATTACTCAATTTGTTAAGCTTAAAATATTTCTGACTAACAAATTGTTTTAATTAAATAAAAAAATAAAAATAAATAAATTTAGTTTAACTACAAGCCTTTCAATTTGCAAATAACAGTTTTTTTAACGAATGCCATTATATTAAATATGAAAACATGTGCCAATATGATTGATTCATCATAATCTTCACAGTTCCCATTAAGCGACTGGGCCAGTTCAACTTTAATCTAAGCTAACTACGAAACAATTACATTCCCAGGATGAGGTGTGCCAATTTAAGCAGATTTCTACAACGAAACCCTCACTCATACAATAGGTACCAAAATTTGACCTCGCCAAAATGCTGTAGGCGAAACAATCGCTGCGAGTTCAAATCCGAAGCCAATAAACCATGCACCAAACCATTCAGCCAAACAATAGCTCTGCAATGATGATGTTATTACTGGCAAGATGCACTCACTGCGCCATTGTCTATCTAATCTCATCGCATATTATTTTAAACGTTTTTCCGCAACTATTTAGTTTTTCAATTTATTTTATTTTCCTCGTTCAGTACGAGTATTGCCCTAGTACCCTATTGATATGTTGCGAACGATTGCATCTCAACGAGTTTTTCCATTATTTCAAGTTACTCTGCGGTACGAGTATTTTTCTGTGACTTAGCCAGCTTGTCAGCTACATCACACTTCCAAACAATTTATTAAGCTGAAAATAGTTGCAATATTACTGGGAGCAAAAACCTGATAATGACGTGGCAGTTAGCAGAAGTAACCACACTGTGATGTGCGCTCGCTTAAATAGTTTCAATATGGATGCACGCTCGCTGGAGATTTGCTCCATGATGTCGAACAACTGAGCAAATTCGTTTACGGCACATTGAAATTATGTAAGTCATTTCGCTCGAATGCTCTATCATCATCAATATCATTATCACTATAAATATTATTATGACAATCATCATTATTAACGTGTCGTCAATATACACGTAATCCTTCATATCATAATATTGAAGCCATGAATAGCAAACACTTGCCAATATTCACAGATTCGTCAATCATTGCAGTGCATGTTGCAAGTAATGTTGGCTTTTTCCCCGAAGCATCCTTTTGTATACAATTTTCTTTCCTTATATTTTTATTTTTATTTTATATATATATGAATATTTTTATATTTTTATTGGCTCACCATTAACAGAACGTAATATTGATATATAAAATATAAAGACCTTGACTGGCTGACACAGTTTAATCCTGACTTATAAATGCGATTTGCATTTATTTACTTGTTGGCTGTAATCACAAATATATTTAAATGGGTGAAAAGCTTTCCTTAGGAGGAGAAAATTCATTTTTATATTCGAATAATACATATACACTAAGTGAGTTTTCTTTTTTTGTAGTACAAACCAAACAAATAATAATTGTAAGAAAAACAAATTTAAAGACAGGAATCAATAGTCCCGAAACTTTAAAGCGCTACTAAAATGGAACTTTATAGCGATTATAAATATATTGATTGTAACAGGTGGTCAGATAGGTGGAGTGATTCGAATCCTCAATTACCTAAGAAAAGTTTTGGTTTCACTTTCCTCGTAATGATAAAATATCACCCTGTGTATTAAATAATATAAAGATCAAAAACTTTAACCTGATTCTATAAGAGACTACAGCTGCATACAACAGGTGTGCTCTGTCTCCTCTTCCAGCACCAGTAGACATAAACTACAGAAGATTCGATAAGGAGGGGTGAGCTTAGAGCTACACCGTGCAAAAGTTCGCACTAAGAGAAATAATTAATTAGAGTCAAGAAGGTGGTAGGATATACAATTCCCTTAGCCTGGGAATTGGACTCCGCTTTCTGTGAGTTTGTCCATCTTTGATCCGTCTTGTCTTACATTCTAATCAGCGCTGCATTCCACTTCCCTCTTGAGGAAGTTCTAGTGTAAAAGTTGTTATCAAAGTATAAGCGAGGATATAAATAATCTCGAATAAATTGTACTTTAGTAATATAACTTACACAAGATGTTATGTGAAGCAAACTAGAAAGAATTAGCTATATTACAATAGTCTGACAGATTTCCCAATTCTGAAAGAGAAAATGCAAATAAGAAGACGTACCCAACAAACATGTTATATGAAGTCATTGTTCTGAGCAATATTGAACAACTCAGCTAACATCTATTGCTTTCTTTCTTTCTTTCTTACTGATTAGATAAGACCACTATCAGATGGCTCTAGATTAGTGTTTTTAGGTTTTGAAACTCAAAACATTTTTTCCTATATATATATATATTAATCGGCATCTGAACAGATAAGCAAACAGCAAGTAAGATACTGGCTTATTGAAAGTTTTCTCGAAAAGTCTAGTAAACTGCTTTGACATGCTATAGCAACTAGCAAACTGACTTCAACTTGGTTGGATGTCTGATCACAGAGTAATTTATAGCAGCAAATCTGTAGATAGATAATCTTATAAGGACTGTATCACCCGCTCAATTCTATGGACCGTAAACTTATTGTGGTATAAATTGATACTTATAGAGTCCTCTGGAGTAACTAATGTCGCGACACATCCCTAAATTGTCAGACTAATTAGCTTGTACATCCATTCAACTACGGTAGTGTACCGCTCTATATTATACCGGAACTAAGGTTGTTACCTAACGTGTCATCATAGCCTGCGTATCATCTCAACAACTTGGATCTGCCTGAACAAAACGCATGTCGTTTCTGTTTGAAGGCAGATGTGGTCTTTAATCATATACTCTATGACTGTCTGGCTTTGATCTGGATAAAAAGGAGTTAGTGTGTTGCTATAGAGAAGCTTTATTTATATCTCTTAACCTTTAGTACTGTCTTTAGTAACTTTTCTATCTGTAGTGAAAGTATACGATATTCTTAGCCACAACTTAAGAATAAATTATGTAGTATTGTTATAAGGGAGTAGCGTATCCTTTAAAAGAACAAATACAGCAACACATTAATATTTTAATTTCAATATTAGCAGATTTCATTTCACTTCATTATTTTTACAAAAAAATTAAAAGTAGATCCTAGTACTTCTTTCCCCTAAGTATTCTTCCACAAAGAGAAAAAAACAATTATGTCAAAATTTTGTTAGCAATGTACATGCAAACTTTTAAATCCCATTTGATAACTCAATTTAAAATTTTACTAAATTCATTCGTTGTCGAAAGAGTTCACTACTATATTTGAGATGTGACAACTTTGAAGGGTGAATTCTTAAGTTTTTCGCAATTAAAAACAGTAAAAAATGGTGTAAGGATATTTACAAACCTTTTTTTTTTGGTTTTTTTTTTTGCGAGTAGTATCAACTACTAGTTGGAAATGGCAACGAGCATTTGCGCCCTAAACTGCAAAAGTTTTCAACATTCTCAAAACAGACGGAAGTTAAACAAGATTACATTGAATAGTTAAAGTTGCGTGTTACAAGTGAAGTACTTGTAGAACCGGAAACCGGAAACTTTTACAAGTTGTGCACATTTTAATTTTAAAGTTCAGTACAATTTGTACTGTTTTGTTATGTAGAAGATTGGGGGCTTTCTAGAAGTACAGATGATATTGTGTGCAGTCTATTTGAGCAAATATGATAGGCACAAAGGACACATTTTTTCGATGTTTTTTTTATCCTTTACTACTCGGAGACAACATTGTATGGCTTTATGTATATGAAGCGTAACGCACAGTTTAATTGTTGCGTTCTCTTTGCTAACATACAATGTATGATGAACGATATATAGGTAAATCGCTATGAAAGTGAGTACAATTTTAATTAAATTGAGTTACATTTCAAAAATGCTGAAAATATTTAAACTAACTTATATTCTCTAATACTACTAGTATAAGTTATCTTATATCCTTGGAAAACTAAACATGTTAAAACAACACTATTACTCTTAGTGAAATTTCAATTATAAATAAAAACTATCGCATTCATAAAGATATAATAATGCACAATATCAAAATACTTGAAATTTAAGTACTACTGACCTACTGAGAGCTTAAATATCTTATCATTCCATGTGCTAGATAAATTTCTACATCTGTACTGCACACAAACCAATGGCAACGAAATAATTTGTGTCAGTTGAAATATAAGAAATATCTGCGAGATTGCAATTGATGAGGGCGCGGTATATAATAAACAATGCACTTAGCGAGTTCCAACTGCTGTGATACTTTACAGTACCCAACCTAGAGTAACCTTTACCTACACCTACACCATGCAAGCATGAAGGCATGAAAGCAGGACAAAAGCATAGCAAAAGGCTAAATCATTAATGCTAAAATATCAATTCACTGCTTACAGTTAGCAGGATGAAGAAGGAAAAGTTATGACTGGGAATATAAACAACATTGAAGAAAAGGAAAAAAATGAGTAGAGCAATTGAAAATATTTAACAAAATAATGATGACTGCTTGTGATTCAATATGATGGCTTCAACCTCAGATAATAAATATAAAAAATCTACAACAAAAATATACACTAAGTCGGTAACCATAAAAAACTTAAATGTTAAACTAAAAGTAAAACACACAAGAAATATACATACATACATATATACAAAATATAAATAATAATAAAAAAAGGAGGAATCATTTGAGGAACGACCGCAAAATGATGATAAAGATCTCTTGACTTGACTTTGGTTATCTTGTCTTTAACCTTCTCGTTAAAAAATAAATAAAAATGTAACTAAGAGTATAAAATCCACAATGAAAATACAAATGACGCCGTAAACCCATGGAAAAAAATTACAAATACAAAAAATATTATAGAAAAGAAAACAAAATACCAACAAGAAACAAACTTCAAATTTATATATAAATCCTATAATTTAAAGAAAAAAATTATAAAAATATACTGGAGAAGCAAGTGAAGTATCAATAGAAATAGCGGAGGAATATCGCAACATAACTTACGGTTTTGTACCGCAAAAAATTAACAAGCGAAAAAGCGCACTTCAGCGCTAAACCCATGGTTTGGGTTAAAGACTTGCTGGTACAACGGAATGCAATATGCAATATAAATAAGCACTTTTTTTTTTTTTTTTGCTCTACAGTGTTGCCATATGGTTACATTCTAAGGTTTATGAAAGGCTCGACATTTTATGTACTACAAAAAATGTTCTTTTTTTCAGTATGTGGAAAGCATCGCAAACCATCGTTTAAGACTTCAATCCAGTAAAACCAACTTTTAAGATTGATACGTATAAAGATACACAGTGCTTAAACCATTGAGAGAAAAATTGTAAAAAATTTAATGATAGAGAGCATTATGAAGTACTTAATTTTGTTAAAATTATCATCAACTAAATAAAATAAAATAATGAAACTAAAACAAAACGACTTCAATTAAAAGTTGGAAATATCTATTGGATCATCGACCGCTGACCAATATAAAAATCTTTTAGTTCATTGACCGGTGACCAATATAAAAATATATTGGTTCAACGAGCGATGACCAATAAGAAACTGTAACCAGCACTCTCGATATTTAAAAAAAAATTATGATATACAAGCAAGTTTCGAGTCTTATATGATTCTACATTTTGGGCTACTCCACTCAAAGTAATTTCAAGAAAGCCAAACGTATTCAAAACAATGTTTTTTGAAACTTTGTTAATGCCACATAGTACACTTAAATCCTAAATATTCATCGAAACCTTAACATCTTAAAGGAGCACTTTTAACAGTGAATGACCCAAGTGGTAAAAGACCTCTTCTATTAAACAAAATTTCCGTAGAAACTGAATCGTGTTTCATCAACCAAAGAATTATTCAATATGATCTTATCTCAAAGAGCAACTAAGAGTTTATTCAAGATTTCAGATAATTAAAGCTTTATTTAGTAACAAAATTAATAGACATAAAACCAACGAATCTCGCTATAACCTATTTATTTTTTCTCTTGTTTCTTTCACCCTTAAATTAATGTCAAATAACTATACATGACACTGTTAGGTAAGAATAACGTGACGTCCTTGCAAAATAAAGTCGATCTGAGCTCAAATAATGGGTTATTTTGATACCAATTAATGCAGCTTAAAAGGAACCGTAAACAGACAGCAGTGGTCAACGGACGGATAATTCTGAAAGCCACGGTGCCCACATTCAAATAAAAGTGGAACAAACTTATTAATTTAGTTTAATACCATATGTTAATATTGAATGCAACTCTTAAACATAAATTTCCCACTAGGGAAATTATAAAAATTTGATATATTTGTCATATGTTTTATATATAAAATGTAAACAAAGAACAGCTGAGCTGTAAACAAGCTGTATTGATTGAGTATGTGATTGATATATAAAATTTATATAAATGTTTTAATATATCAATTATATATATAATTTTTTTGTGTAATATATTATTAAGTGAAGTTTATAAAAGTTATATCAGCAGCATAAATAAGTTCATTATAATGTGAACGTTCATTCATTTATATAAATGAGCAAGTGCCTAAATGAGACAGTGTGAATGTACTATTACTAAGTAAGCAGTGAACACATACTATTAGCATCCCATAAAAATAAAATAAGCTAATTTTGATTCTATAATATCATAAGGGATTCACAAAATTGAATTATTCAGAAGTTAAGTTGGCAACACTGACAATCTATTTTGAACTCCTTTTTTTCTATTTTCGCAATGTTTCATTTTTAGTGGAAGTATAAAAATTTCTATAAAACCAATAAAACAGCTAAAAAAAATTCCTTCAACTTTATATTTTTATTTGTGTTTCTGCTGTTGTATGTAAGGCAGAAAGCGCATAAAATGTTGCCTTAGAAAATGTTAATAAAATATTTTTCAATATTTGTTGCAAATCTTAGAACGCTACATTTTCATGAGGATAATTTAGTGATACATAAAAGGATATTCTTAAACAAACATTGAGACAAAGCTAAGTAGATTTAAAAAAGGTGTTCTCATAGCAATCTATACTCAAGTTAATATCTATTAATCGAGTCAATCTATAAACAATTTAGATCTCAATGAATTTAGAACTCTCCCCATTAAGTACTCACCTCATTACAAATTACAAATTACAACAATTTATTTTTCTTTAATATGTTATTAAATTCAATAAGCTGGTTTTTAGTTACTAAAAGGATTAAAAATTTATGGGGTACTGGAATTCCCTTCAGAAGTAGTTCTGTCTTTTTTTTCAGTCATTTATATTGTCTCTTTTAGGCACTTGCTCATTTATATTAATGAATGAACGTTCACATTATAATGAGCTCATTTATCCAGTTTATAGAACTTTTATAAGAAATGAATAAACTTCAGTTAATAATATATCACACAAAAAATTTAAATTAACTGATATATTAAATTATTTTTACATATTTTATATATCAATTACATATTTTTATAATATAAATAAAGATTTTATTAAATACTTACTTTCTCGGTGCCTTTGTTTACAATTTAGCTGTTATTAGTTTATATTTTACATATGACCCACATGACACATATTTCAAATTTTGGTAATTTCCCTAGTGGGATATTTATTTTAAGGGTTTTATTCGACATTTTTCGCTTTGAATGAGCTGATTTATTGATAATGAGCTCATTCATGTGAAAGCGCTTTTTATGGTAAATCATCCTCATTAGTAGCTGTAATAAGCAAAATCGCCAAAATGAGACAGTGCAACTGTTTTATAAGAGGAGAGCAAAAACTGCAAGCAATATCAAGATAATATACCAGAACTATTAGGACCAGATACTTTAATAACATGCAATAGAAAGTATTGTTGGGTTTATATAGTATGTGAGATACAATATAATAATATTTAAAATTATTTATTTTACTAAATAAAATTTTAAATAAATCATTATTATTCATTGAATAAATATAATGAATATTAAGAAGTACCGATTTCGTTCAAGTCAACCAAAATGACTAAAATTATTTGTTTACTTTTGCATTGCTGAGACTCCTTTGTGCAACTTGTTTGAACAATAAAATAAAATAAAATAAAATAGAAATAAAATTAAATACAAAACTTATTGTATTGTAAATAAATGTACAAGTTTACAAATATATATATATACATAAGTATCTAAATTGTGTATTTGTTGCTTTTCATTGCTATAGCACATCGATGCTTTACTAGCCGGCATGGGTTAAGTTGGCAAATCCATAATTGAAAGTATTTCCTTTGGTAAGTAATAACATTTTATTTACGTTTTAAAATGTCTTCAGGGATTATTAAACTTTATATCCTTAAGGTTAAAGTTGAATAATTAAGTTATTGAATTTTTACAAGATGTTTTTTGAGATTCTTTTGATGTTGTGATGTTGGTGAACCAATAAAATTTCATATACATTGAACAGTAGTTAAATGTATGAATTTTCTTTCGATGTAATATAGAAAGTGTTTTAAGATAAATAAGTGTTTTATGAAATTTATATATTATCTACAAATAAATAATTCGATAATAGATAATATATTTACAATATATATCAATATCAGCAGCAAAGAAAATAAAGAAAAGAAACAGAGAGTTACTCAAAAATTGTGCATAAACATTTCTGGATAATACAATTAATATTCAAAATTTTTGAATAATGAGGTGAAAATATCACGCAGTACAATAACAAAAAGCCTAATGGTACAAAATGGTGCGTTATGATTTTCCCCACAGGGTCTGTACTCACCACGATTATTACTAAAATAAGAGCACTTTCCGAGAAATTTTGTTTTGGTTTTTTAACATTAAAAATCAGTTAAGAGATTTTTTTTGTCATATTACACAAAGAGGCAAAATGATTCAAAATTTCCTCTCAGTTTCTTTTCTTTATCTTCTTTGATCAGCAGTGTCAAACCAATAACATAGCCATACTGTTCATTATAATGCCCTTATAATAAAACGACTGGAATGTAATTAATTTCTAGTAGGTTAATGTAAGTAAAAACTGTAACATATTAGTAAAGTTTTTAAAAAATGTGTAACAAAATTTAATAAGAGAAAACTTTTTAGCTCGTGTTATTGCACATTCACACTGTCTCATTTACACGATTTTACTTATTATAGCCATGGATGGTTTACCATAAAAAGTACTTTCACATAAATGAGCTCATTATCAATAAATTAGCTCACTCAAGGCGAAAAATGTCGAATAAAACCCTTAGAATAAATTTCCCATAGGGGCAATTATCAAAATTTGAAAAATTTGTCATATGTTTTATATATCAAATGTAAACAAATAACAGCTGAGTTGTAAACAAAGGCACTGAAAAAGTAAGTATTTAAAAAAATCTTTGTTTTAATTATTTAAATATGTAATTGTTATATAAATTGTATATGAATGATTTAATATATCAATTATTAATTAAATTTTTTTGTGTGACATATTATTAAGTGATATATTATTAAGATGTGTAATCATTTCATATAAAACTTCTATAAGTTACATAAATAAGCACATCATCATGTGTTGAACGTTCACATATAAATGATAATACATGTAAATGATCAAGTCCTTAAACGATACAGTGTGAATGTACCAATATAAATCGGTAAATTAAATTGCAAAAGTATAATTATGTTCTGCACTTAAATATTTTTCTAAAAGAAATGTATTATCATGATATATAAACTGTTTAAGTTCCAATATAATACGAATATATTTTAAATCAAATAAAAATATGAGTGTCGTATAAATCGTCGCCGATCTGAGATATTATATTAGAATAACTTTATTCTAATGTGGTCTGTTAAAAGTTTATTTTATTAAAAAATTATTTATGGCATCTATGGCATCACACCTAACTTAACAAGGAAAATAGGCGCGTTCCTCACAGTAAAGTCGATGTCTGGAGTAAGTTAAGCATTGTTGATCGGTAAAGAAAAACGGAGAGATTAATTGAAGATCGAGAACTGAGTTTTTTTTTTATTATGTTATGTATTTAATATATATATATTATGTGATATCCTAATATATTGGAAAATCTAATATGAATGTTGATGCCTACGTCATAGCCCAAATTTTTTTATATATGTAATAAAAGCTAAAAAGTGATGTCTATGACCTGAAAAATTCTCTATTACGTGTTATTTAATTCTACAAATTATCGGGAAAAATTAACGAAAGATATATTGTGACTTATTGGATATTAAAAGCATCTGATATGAATATAATTCTTATAGATTTGCAATTATTTTTATAATGTGAATAAAATCATTCCAAAAAAACCAATTTTAGTGTTTGGTACGCCAAACTACGCTGGGTATTTCAGAACAAAACGAAAAGTGTCAAATTAAGTAAGAGTAAAAGAGACAACATATGTGTGAACTGTAATTCAAACAAAATATGTTCTAGACGTTTCGTAGTCGATTTTATAGGACATTATTGCTTGTAAGCATTAAGAAGCTGTGCCTAGTATATTTACTCCTACAAAAACTTGAAAGAATATAAAGTGGTTTCTAATCGGATATTGAAAAATTTTAATATTAATATCATTTTCACAAGTTTAGAATTTTTGTGAGTGAGTATATTTAAATTTAATAAATGTATTAAATATTTCATTAAATAATACGAACATATTGTACTGAATATATGGTGTACTGAGTACATATTGTTTCCGGATCATATTGTTTATGTTTCTTAAAATATACTACTTTTATGACATTATTTATATGGTTATATATAATTATTTAAACATATATCTAAAAAATTAAATAAGTGTAAATATTGTAATGCATTTCATACATAACCTCAAACAAAACCTTTTAAATTAAAAAACGTAGAATGTGGCAGTAAGTGAAAGAGCGACGAGTGTATATTTATCGCCATGGCGAAAAATTTGTTCTAGATTTTTCGTTACAACTGTCATGAGTTTAATTACTTCAATTTTAGTGCTTGCTATAAAGCACTATATATACTGATTGTAAGTTTTTTTTTGTTTTAAAAATTTTAACAACTGTCCATGAAATTTTTACTCCTACAAACTAGGTATGGAACGGAAATATTAGCAATTTGATGCTATATGCATTTCATCCTGAATGCGTAAAAATTCAATATAAATTTTTCTTTATAGAATTCCGGAATATGTGTTGTATTATCGTATCTTATTTACACACAGCAAACAAATAAAAATATCTTAAAGATGCATTATAAGCGTGTAGCGCCACAACTTTTTTCGCCGGTTTGTTGTTGTTGTTGTTTGCGCGCGTTCCTTTACAATTGGCGGCTTCGTTTGTTCTTCGCTCTCCGTGTCCGTGTCCGTGTCTTGTGTGTTTGCCATACTTAGAGCACATTTCTAAGGAAATTATCCATTCAACTGCTAGTTTGCATTCGTGTACGTTTAAGTGCATCTTGACAATATTTGCCTTGTCCTACTCAAATGACTCAAATGACAATACAAGTAATAACAACAATAACGATAATAAAAATAATAGCGATAATAAAACGTTCTGTGTGCCATTGCTTGTGCTGGGATTCCTTTTAATTTCATGCTATATCAGATTTTCAATCCAGAGACGCACCTCCTGCACATTGTCGATCCTTTCATTGTTATTTATTCGGTTTTATTTGCATTCTTTGTTGATATCGAGCGCCACTTGTAACTTGCAATTGATGAAAAGTAGTGCAGCAGCACTCCGTCCTCTGTCTCCGTTCATGTAGACGACAGGATGTTTGTCTTAACTTTTTTTTTTAATTTAATTTTTTTTTTTAAGTACATTCCATCTTATTAAACAATTAAACAAAAATCAGGCAAAATATTATTTAAATATATTCAAAAGGAATCAAATATTTGACTGTTTAGTAGTTTCCCATGAGGCTCATAACTGATTGTGTTTTCTTACTTAGCTTCTTTAATATTTAGAACAAATAAAAATTTATAATGATATCTTAATTAAATAATAAATTATTATTTATAGCCTTTTCTTTAAAGAATTTATTAAAAACATACTTTAATATAATTAATGTCTGCTAAAACCATTTCATTTTTAAAAAATTTCAATTCAATATAAAAAAACTTAAGAACTAAATTCTACCTAAACAAATTAAACTCTATAGTGCATAACATATATAAAGTCAAGAATTTAGTATTAAAATATTTTACTTAGTAGTACTAATATAACTACTATAGACTAATATAAATATATATGTATATAAATAATAATGTACCGTCTAAATACAGCATCATTATGGATATTTGTTCTGAATATTAGATATACAGAAGTTAGTTAATATATATGAAATGATGAGTGTAAATTTAAATATTAATTACCATTCAAATAAATAGAACATATTAAAAATATATAAATAAATATGTAAATATAAATATATATATACTAATGCGTATGTATATACATGTACATAAATAAATACCTATATAAGTTCATATAGATATATATATAAGTATAAAACTGTATAAATATCTATAAGTATATAAATATATAACTATATAAATACATAAGTACATATATAAATAAACACGCATATATAAATAAATACGTATATATAAATGTATATTACATATTATAAATATATAACTATATAAATATTTATGTTTATAAATACAGATATATATACATAAATATATTAATACGTACATGAATATATTAACATATAAGTTTATGAGTATAATAAACATATAATTAAATAAACATATAAATAAATAAATATATAAATCTATTAATTCATAAATATATAAATGTATATGGATATATAATAATATATGTTAAATGTTTACATATATTAAAATAATTATATAAATGAATAAATTAATATATATATATTAATGTATAAATATGTAAATATATAACTATATAAATATATTTGGATACAAATATGTACATAAATAAATATATGTAATATGAAATATATAACTATATAAATATATATTTGTACAAATATATGAATAAATAAATATATGTATATAATAAAATATTAATCTATATAAATATATGTATATATATATACATATATGTAAATGTATATATTTACAAATATATAAATACATGAATATATTAATGTATGTAACTACTATACAAATAAAATAAATATGTAAACGCATTAGTTTATAAATAAATATGTAAATGTGTAATTATATATATATGTAAATATAGTAGTATATAAATGTATACAAACATACGTAAAATATATAAATATATTGAATTAATTAATTATATATTAATTTATAACTATATAAACATGTAAATATACATATATAAATACACAAGTATAAAAAAGTATATAAATTTGTGAATATATACATAATTAAATAAATAAGTGACTATATAAATATATAAATAATTATATGTAAAAATATATTAATACACAATATAATATAAAATATG
>NC_051847.1:39857942-39882468 GCF_002237135.1 Teleopsis dalmanni
AAATAGCTTCAACATAATATATATAAAATATTATTAAAATAGTTAAAAATATTGGGATGTACAATTTTATTCTGCTACTTAAAATTCATACTCGTATTAAATTTTAATTTTTAAAATTGTAAATCTTCTGTAGGCGTAATACAGTAATTAGTAACGCACTATACAACCTTTTACTGCTTAAAATCGTAATTATTTTTACCACATGTGGCACCAACAGTTCCACACGTTATTAAAAAGCAAAATTAAATATTTTGACAATTAATTTGAGTTGACATTAATTGCATGAGTGCAGAAAATTTTACATAAATTTCAGGAACCACACACATCCACACTCATAGGAAGGCAAGTACCTGCAGTTATCAATTCCTGCAACTGCATTTTGCAACACCCACTGACGGGGCATACACCTTACATGTGTACACATGCACATGCATGCAAGTGCATGCAGGCGAGCGAAAATGTTGACTAAATAACTTTTAAGCTTTTTGGCAGCAGAATTCGTGTGCAAAATCGTGTTAAAATCGTATTTAATGTAATTTACGACAATGACCATTAACTGAAATTAGCGCTAAAAATGTTGAACACTAAAAAATGATCAAAAAATTTGGTAAGAACAAAAAAAAATGTTATAAAATTCTTTGGAGTGACCGACCGAATGAAAAATTCGTTGTACGAAATTCCTTTACGCATGGCAACTGCAATGAGTGCTCAGGGTGCAGTGGCACTTCGCTTCGATTTGTTTTTGCAATGCAACTAAACCAATTCTGCATGCAAAAATATTTCATTATGCAGCCGGGACATCGGTCAAACAATTTTAAATATGTGAACATGCATTTGAAATGTGCATTCATGAATATGTGAAATAGCCAAACAATTGTGCATTCAATCATTTAAACGTTCAGTCATTCATACAATAAAAGCCCACAGAATCCAGCCAGTCTCCATATGCATCCATATGTCCATTTCGTCTGCATATCTGTCCGTCTGGTTGGATGTTTATGCGCTTTTGTTTATCTGTTCCCAAGGAAACAAATCATTTTGACTATAATAATAGCAATAACAAATTAACGAAATCGTTTATGAAAGCAGATCACAGAATTTATGAGCAAACAATTTATGACGGCATCCATTCTTTGTGGATGAAAGCAGAGGAAGTTAGTTAAAGATTTAGTAATTATACTGCATACTTCTTTCATTGAAGTATATTATTGGACATTGATAAGACGGAAACCTTATTGTGTAATTAATTATTCAAGATATACATATATAAAATGAATTTATCAGATATTATAAAAACAAAGTGGAACAATACGGTAAAAAATACGGACTCAAGGATACAGTGTAACAACAGACTACATTGTTGTGACACTGTATCCTGATTCCGCAATCTAAAATGTAATTGCCTTACAGAAAGGGCACCGCCTTATCCCGGCAGGATTAAAACTAATTTTAACGAGTCTTAGCTTAACTATGGCTCGGAGAAAGAAAAATAAAGTCATTCATTTGATCTCTGATTGCCAAAGACTCGCATAGGATTGTTTTTCTCAAATAATTATCTTTGTTACTAGTTTAGAAACGAGCATAAAATTAATTTAAAAAATCATTCAGTTTGAATATACATATAGATAGACATAAAAATTCGAATTGAATACATGAAGGATTTTAAAATTTATAAAATTTTGTCACAGAGTTTCTTCACATCTCAAATGTATTCAGAATACTTGAAATAACTGTAACCTGTACGGTTATAGTACTGATATGACTTGAAAATCCTGGTACAGAGGTATATGTTACCTACATTAATTTCTAATCAAGTCTCATTTAGGGATGGTTGATTGGTTGGTGCAGTCACAGATAACTTTTCACGTATCTTAATCAGCGATTTTTAGCCGTTTTGCTATCACATTTGTCGCAAGAACCCCTAGGATAGATGAATACCGACTACATCCATTCCACCGAATTTAGATAATTTAATACTCATATTTTGAGCGTCAAACTATATTATTTAATTATTTCTATTTGAACCAGTGCACTTGAGCACTTTTACTCTTTCTTAACTGGAGATATTTTTAAAACCTCTCTTTACGCCTTGACTGGATTATTGTTTATCACTTCATCCGACTAAGCAATAATTTACCTCATATCTACATACCTCCCCGAGGAGCCTGTAACCATTCTGAGATTTAATAACGCGGTGTAGGTTAGTCTGTCAGTTTTCGCAAATAATTTCAGTGCTCTATGCTTTATGTATTTTTTGTTGAGATCAATCTTGAGGTCTCTAAGGATGTCATGCGTCCTAATGTATCAAACTATATTTCGTTAAATTAATTTGAATAACTTATCATAATTGATAAGTGGTCTTATTACAGTAGATCACTGATGTTGTTGAGTAAAGTTGCTTTAGACACTAACTCGCGTTTCCTCAAGCAAGGAAGTGGAAGCAGGCAAATAATTATCACCTTTATTTAATATATGTATAATTGTAATTTTATAGTTATAATGATTATAATGACTATAAAGTTTCTAAGTAAAGACTTGAACAGAGCGATATTTACTTATTAATTTTTTTTTTAATAAGAGTAATTTTCATAAAGTAATGAATAATCCATACTATCATTAAAAAGGAAACAGCCATAACATATCAATTTTTGAATGCAAGTAGGAAGAATGCAAATGCTTCAGAATTTATAGCCATACTTCCAATTAAAGAAAGCAAAATTGTTATGCTTATCGTGTTAGAGTTAACATTTAACTTGAGTTATATTGAAGGGCCATTAAAGCATAAGGATTCACTTAATACCTAGTGCGCTACATTCATCTTTACCTTGAAAACAAAGAAACAACAACCATAAATCGCCAGTTTTATAATATCAATTAAATATTATTTCATTCTATCCTATGATTCCACTGATCCATCCATCCATCCATCAACTTTTTCTGTGCAATCTGTGAGTTCATGACATGCTCACATCCAACTAATCGGTGAAGTGTTCAATGCTGTTGTGGCAAATGCATTACAAGAACTTCAAGTCAAAGTGCAGTGCATATGCAATATATTTATCTATGGAATACTCGTACATAAATTTCCTGCCACGATATCCTTCGTTTTTAATTACGCAAGTATTTTTATGGCTTTTTGCAATTTTTGCAAAGAAAATTAATTTAAATGCGATTTCGTGTAATGAATCACAATGTGCAATTGTCTGCGCACAATTTATTGATAATAAAGAATTTATACGTGTGTCGGGTTTGTATCTCGAAGAGTTAGGAGCAGCATGTGTGGTGCTGCTTAAATTACAATTCGCATTTTTTAATTAAAACGGTGTAAATTACAAGAAAACACATCATACATACATACGAGTAAGAGTGTGAGCACTACTGGACTTACACTGAGTCCAGTGAAGATACTTGAGTATCTTTAGCTAAGAATCAATGGTGTTCAGTCTATGCCAAAAAAAAAAAAATATAAACTTGAAATTTATATCTATAAGTGTTTTAATTAAGTTAATAATTTTAAGATTATGTTACACCTAATTTTTATTAAAATTTGCTATTAAATATATCAAAAGTCACAGGTCAGTAGTTTCAAAAATAATCGAAGTCAAAGCACGTGCATTTAGGCAGGTGTGCCATTAACCTTTGGCCCTGTTAAAAAAGTAAAAACTATTGAAACTGCCCTTCTAAGTATACTTTTCAATGGCCATCGTGTTCATTTTTAGAGAACTTAGTCAACCTTAAATGTTAACAGCCTAAACGTTTTCTGATTTTATTGAAAAAAAATTAAAGTGAAGTGGTGCGTGGTATAATGGGCGTTTTGACATGGCAACCTTAACAAGGAGTCACTATAACATTATGAACCAATTAAAGTGAAAACAACAACATAAATTTGTCACAGAAAAACAATGTAAATCACATTCACGTACCAAATAAGGTCACACACATATAACATAAATGCAGGGAAAGCAGGTGTAGATTTTTAAGGACTTATAAGCTTAAACTTTTGATTATTCATTTATGTGTTAAAATATAAAAAAAAATAATAAAGAGAAAATAATTATGTATTTGACATGTATGTATATATAATAATACGTTGAGTTCTCGAATAAATAGTCGGTAAGCAAAACATACTATAGGTATGAATATAGCCATAGGCTATATACATACCCTTGACAATAGGAAATATACTCTGGACCAGTGTTTCTCAACCCAAAACGTACTATCACTATAGTATTGAATCTATTTCACAATGATGGGTTTAAATATCTTACCAAGAAATAGTAATAAAAAGTTAATGGCAAAAAATACTAAGGGGGATTAACAAAATTTTATGAATCTTCCAGACTGTTTAACTTTATTCCATTGTGAGAGTGAGTTGCCTTAATTTCCAACGCATAAATCAGTTGTTCTTGTAAAGTCCATTGACGTTTGGAGTTTTCACATTTTCCATCACTCAGGAGCTAAATACATTTATGTTAAACTCGGAAACTTCTTCATGTGGAGTTTAGAATCGGTAAGTGCGAATTTTTGTGAGTACCTTTAATGTAGGTACATTGGTAGTGTGAAAAGTTCGGAAATATAACGTTCAGCGGATCGGCGGTTGTGAAGTTCTGTTATATTTTACACTTTAAAACAATTAATGCGAATCAATATAAGTCATAAGACCACACTGAACTGGTTGATCTTGTGGATGTAAGATGTTGCAATGAACAAACTTGTCTGATTGTATGTATAACTTGGTCCATCTACGATCCGAGAAAAACAGAGCAATTGTTAAGGTTTGCTCGGTATCTGTTATCTGACAGAATCGCTGTAGTGATTGGTAGGCACTTTCACAACGTTTCTCTCTCTTATAATTAAGTCATATGACTAATATAGTAGTTATAGGTCATAGGAGTAAGAATATTTACTTTGTTATTGCCTGACACTCTTTAGAAAGTGTAAATACACTCTGGGTTCGCACTTAGTACATTTTTTTTATAGGAATTGAAGATATTGCCTGTTTCATTGAAGCCAAAAATTGTTTTCCCGGTACAGTTTACCCCTTACCCAATAGAGATACCAATGGCATACCGATGAATCAGATTGTACCGAAGTTTCTGCAAAAGTTGCTGCCACCTGCACCCTACCCAATGGGTATCAATGAATCGGATTATACTTGAGTTTCTGCAAAACTTGCTGCCACTTGTGTTCTACCCCTTACCCAATGACGATACCAATTGCATACCAATGGATCGGATTATACCGAAGTTTCTGTAAAATTGGCTGCCACCTGCGCCCTACCCAATGGGTATCAATGGATCGGATTATACCTGATTTTCTGCAAAACTGGCTGCCACCTGCGCGCTATACCCTACCCAATAAAAATACCAATGGATCGGGTTATACCAAAGTTTTTTCAAAACTTGTTATCACCTCCAGCCTACTTCCTACCCCTGAATTCACTGTATCAATATTTTTAGCAACAAGTTCACGCTTTTGACAGTTTGAATTCTTAACATCACAAACGATATATGTTTTGCTAAGGTTTTCAATTATATTGCGAATTGTGGGTTTTGTAGATTCCGTGAATTAATCGACCTACAAAGCTTACTTCACGTTCAATCTATGTATTTATGTATATGTCAAAAACTGAATTACTTGATATAATGTAATTAGTATTATCTAATCTCAGAGCAATCACTAACCGCACTGGGCGGTACGTAGATCTTAGATCAATCATTGAATAATCACGAAGATTATCAGGAATGCTCAAATAAGTCAGTGAGATGGGTGGAACTCTAATGAATCCCCCTAGCTCTCATAAAGTAAAAGTGACCAGATGCACTTACTCGAAAAAGGCTAAACATAATAATAATATTGTCTATTCTACACAACCATTAGTAAAGTCTTTATGATTCAAAACTTTATTCATGCAAATTTACTGATTTCTGGGAAGAATTTCAGATTTGAAAAGCTTATTTGAATATTGTTTTATATACATATGTGAAACATGTTATAGTCAATCAATTTTATCCATCAATGAGAGCCAGGTTTGCAGATGTATAGAGAATGATGGATAGACAATGAGTCCACTGTATATTATTGCTTTGATGTAACATTGATTTATCAAGAATGGGATATACATAAATGATTTATATGGTTTGCAGTGTCTATGTGTATTGTGTTTTGCAAGGAGTTGAATAGAGCACATCAGCAGCAACTTTATAATTATTTCACAAAGCTTTTAATTTTACAAAATAATAAATTTATATATATTAAAAATTATTTTTATCGACTATATAAAATCAGTTTCACTTGAAGTGTTCTCCCAATCGCTTTATTAACAATTAATAGTATTTGATTTAAATTTATTGCATTTTAAATTTGCAATTTAGTCATCATCATTGTTTCCTTTAGCAATAAAAGCTCGCAATTCAGAAGATATATGGAATGCTCATTCATATGCACATAAAACACTCTTTCATTAAACAGTTAATTTGATTCCTTGCGCATTTTGCATATGAAATCTGGCCGAACTCATTGAGGATGCACAATGTGTGACAAGAGCGCCAGTGCGTTGAGCTCGGCTTGCCAGTAAATTCTTTGCAAAGCAAAGCAATCAACAACAGAAATTCGAAATGAAAATATAATTGGTAATTTATTGTGCTACAGATTGCGGCCTTCAATGCAAAATATCATAAATGAACATTCAATATTGTTGAAAGAAATAAACCAAAACAAAAAAATTAAAATAAAAACTTTGTATCTGAATAATAAAAATAATAAAGAAAAAAAAAAAAAATTTATGCTAAAATTTAAATATTTCACATAAACACAAACATATAGTTTATATATAATATGAATATGTGTCTCTATAGAGACTCTCTATAGTGTGCCTCCATGAAGCCGCCATCGCCGCCGTCGTCGCCGCCGCCGCTTATAATAAAAATAATATATATAAAAAAATCTCCAACAAATAAATCACAACTTCGCAGACTGCACACGCAGTTCGTGTATGGAAAATAAAAAAAATAATTCTCTATAAAAAATTTAAAAAACAAAATTAAAAATATTTATAAAAAATCATAAAAAATCAAATACACCACAAACAATGCATTGAATTTTAAATGCATGATTCCGTTTGCTATAAATCGTTATACATACCTATGTACATACTATGTCTGCATGTTCGTAAGTACGTATGTGTATATAGAATTATTAATATACTCCAATTTGATAACAGAATCGTCCGCGAAATGATGACCGGTCATTAATTACCTAACAAACCCCGTTTTGTGAGCAGTCGCCGGACATGATACATTTTTTACGCATATGATTCGCTGTGGGATGTTTGTGCTTTAAATGACATTTTGTTCCAAATAAAAGAAACTAACTATGTTATGTATATAGTATGGAGTAAAAAATGTTTTTATATATATATATCCCAGAAATTTATTGATGATAGATCTCCACAGGCGGTTGTCTGCAGTACTTTCGATTTTGTGTTTTTTTTTTCATAATTGAACTCTGCGAAGAAGGTTTCGTGCACTTTGCTATCGATTCCGGTTGATTTTTCAAGCTTAGACTTTATGGTTTCATTTATATTATTTTTAATATATTTTTTTAAGTTTTTTATAGGTTATATGATTTGTGAAGATAACGCCTTTGCAACAAATTACATTTAAACAAAATATTAACAAATTTGGCTACTTGGAATTTATACAAACTCATAATATTTGCACTAATTGAGACAAATAATTTATTCTTTTTTATAAATTTTCCTTAAAACTCTATAAGTCATATTATTACTAAACCAGTAACTTTAATAAGAAAAACATTTTTTAGTGCTACTTCATATTTGTATTAGAAAGACAAACCTAAAAAACCAAGTAAACAATAGATAACAACTTTAATGGCAAAATACTCTTAATGAAATCTACTAAAATAGATCCGGTCAAAAAATACATAAGGGACAGGGCTCTGAAGCTATATGCGAAAATCGACAGGCTGTCCTACTTAGCACTATCTAATCTCAGAATAATTACTAAACGCACGGGGCGGTACGCAGATCTTAGATCAATCACTGAATAATCACGAAGATTATGAGGAATACTTAAATTAGTCAGTGAGATGGGTGGGACTCTGCAGAAACCGCCCAGCTATTAAAGAGTAAAAGTGCCCAAATGCATTAACTCGGAAAAGGCTCAATATAACATTACATTACTAAATGCAATATTGAGCCTAAAAAGGTATGCTAACCCAAGGATAAGCTGAAACTAAAACCTATACATGAAATGTGGTATACCACTCTTATAGTGGAAATACACTTCTTTGTCTATACTCTCAAGTTGAATATTAAATATTCATTAAAAGAGAATATGTTTTCATGTGTTTTTATAACCATAAGTCTTTATGTCCTAGATCAAGAAATCTATCTTCGAAAAGAATCCAAAAAAAAAAATCCAAGAATTTTGAGTTCAATCAAATCAGTTTTTGAGTTGACCATATAACCGTTTCGGATTCCGTCATATATTTATCAATATTGATATTTGGAACGATCTATTTATTAACTTATCTGCTTAACAATTAATAATAATAAGAATATCATAACATATAAGTAATCCAACAACTTTTTGTTTACAAACTTAAATTAAAATTTTCCTCCGAGTAGTCGCAGAGCCAAAGGATATAATTAAAATTATTTCCCGAAAAAAATCTATTATTCAATAAGAGATTAATTCTTGTTATCTATTTAAATTTGTATTTATAAAAAGCAAATAAATTTAATTTAAATATGCTTATGAAGAATAAGGTTTTGAGTGCTTTTTGCCAAAGGATCTCATAATATTTTGAAGTCATATAAACTACAACTTTAGTTTAAAAGCTTCAAACTTAAATGATTATATTTTTTCTTAAATGCAAAATCTAAACTAGAAAAATCCTTAGGGAGCTACTACCGAGAAGAAATGTCTTCCTAACCAATTTAACTGTAAACGAATTGCAAATAATTGAATTGGAAAATGGCTGGAGTCGTCAAAGTGTTCACTCAAATAAATAAAAATGGCTGCAAAATATGCATTCCTGTCAAAGGACATCGGCAGACAGCGGAAATGACTGCGGATTCGTTAATCCGCGACGCATGCATAAAATATTAAGTTTAATAAATGATAATAAATATTAATAATTATAAATAATTTAAAATTGATATAAAATAAAGATAACGAAAATAAAATAAAATGTCAAGATAAATATTAAATTAATATTAATATATATGAAATTATTAAAAAGAAAATATAAAGAAAATAAAATATTAAAAAAATAAAAACGCAATAGTATAATAGAGAAATAAAAACAAAAAAAAAAATAAAAAGTAAAAAAATAACAATAAAAGTAATAAAATAAAAAAAATTATAGTAAAAATAATAACGAAATGAAATAAAAAGTAAATAAAACTACACTATTATACTTCAGCTTGAAATTGCACAGAGCCAGGCTCTGAGAAGATTCTTCAAGGCACCATTATACAATAGGACAAATGACAGCCCCAGGTACTTCAAGATTGATTCAATCAAAAAATACATAAAGGATAGTGCCCTAAAATTATTATTTACGAAAACTGACAGACTTACCAATACCTCGTTATCGAATCTTAGAATGGTTACAGGTTCCTCGGGGAGGTATGCAGATCTGAGGTCAATTATTGCTTAGTCTGATGTAGTGATAAACAATAATCCAGTCAAGGCGTAGAGAGGGGATATGAAGAAGCCTCGCAGTTAATAGAGAGTAAAAGTGCACAAGTGCACTGACTCAACTAGCCTCAACATAATAATGAAATAAATGGAAGATATCAAAAATAAAAAAAAATATATAACATAAAAAATAGAATATTTTTTCTAAAATTTAAATTATTCATGCATTTATATACAACTCTTATCATAAGACTTATATGAACTTTTATAAAAAGAATATGTATTCTCAATAATAGTTTTGACAGAAATCAAAACTATTTTAGTAGTCTGCATCTCGTCCAATATAGTTCACTAATGTGGACGTTATTTTAACCTACTGCCAGTAGCTCCAAGGTAGCTGTAATTTGGGTTCCTCACCATACTAATATAGTAGGGAAAGAGCGCGCTGATTAACTAGCGAGACTTGACACCTCTCGTTTCAATATCTGCATTTTTCAACGTCATTTTTTACAAGTCAACAGCTATTAGGTTAATATTTCTTTAGCAGCTAGAATATGGCTTTTATTCTTCAAATATACAAATATTCAGTTCATAGAAGTAAATCAAAAATCCTTCAAATAATATCAATCCTAAAGAGACACTAAACTACAGGACGACATGGAACCAGGTTGGGTCTTATTTCAATGGTGTTTCAATCCCTGCTTTTTGCCAGCCGCAAACAAAAGATAACGTAGGATGATTTCTTTCGACAGGTCAAAGACAATTAGGCTTATGTTTCTTCAGGAGCTAGGATATGATTTTTGTACCTCAAATGTAGAACCTCTGGCAGTCCCTAAAAGCAAATCTAAAGTATTTAAAATAATAATGGTCTCAATAAGACACGGAACTACAGAATAAAAACCTGAGCCTTCTAGTTTTAAATATATGTACTTATATCTGATTTATATCTGCATAATTTAGATCTTTTAAGGTACAGTACTAATACTCGACGGATTCTTGCAGTAGTTCGGAACTTTAAATAAAATTGGCTTATCAAGTGTGTGTGAGTATCAACCCAGATTTAATATGTATCCATTCACTACAATTGAACACTATAGAGCTCCGATTTTGACAAGAGATTAGTTTTCTATCCGTGGTCTAAAGTTGTAGATAAGATGATGTAATCAATATTCATTAGTAATTCGGTAAGCTTATATATAATTGGATAGTAGTACTAATTATGTAGGTTCCACCTTCTATATGTAGTGTTAACTCTGACCGCAGAGACAACTGAAAATTGAAAAGTAGAACATTTAATCTGAAGAAAGTTCAGAATTGTATAAAATATCTTCAGCGGAATAGTTATGACGACTTCTGTTATGAAAAAAGTAGTCATTCTTCGCACTTTCTATATGTACTTGGAGTGGGTATCTTTGTTAGAAGCGCGCTAGTGAATAAATAAAACATAAATAGAATGCTATAATAACTACAGTATTAATATATTTTAGTCTAGTGGCAACCTTGTTTATCAAAACTCATTTAAGCAGAAATAATGATCCATTGTGATACCACGAACCATGAACTTAAGTTTGAATTACATAAAAAATATTCCTAAATATTGACTTCTCTCAATAAAATCATTTTGTCCATTAACAAAAACTCCAAGCTTCACATCTTAATCACTATCCTGAATCTTTAGTTACTTGAAATCTATATAGTTTATCCGGAGAGATACATAAAATATTTAATTTAAATACTTACGACTTCTATAATTTCAACAAACAGCAACAAATTAATGATTTTCTGAATTGTTATTTAGACAAATAATTTTCGACGAATAGTTTAATTGATGATGTGCTTAAGTTCGTAATCCAATATTTTCTAGCAGTTAGTAAAGTCATAAAGACTGTGTCAGTATCGTATTCTATTTTTAATAAACGTACATAGATACTCATTGCAGGTTGAAATATACGACAATAGCACTGAAAGCCAACAACTCAAGGACGGTATTTGTCCCAACAAACGCGCACAATTTTCGAATAAACACCAAACAATTTCGGTGCGTAACTCGTTGGACGAAAGCTGCAGTAGACCCGTTCAAGGTAGTGAGAAGACAGCGCCTGTGTAGTCTGTATAGTCGGGAGGCATGCAAGGTAACCATTTATAGTTGCTGTTTTCTTTATGATTGTGCAATTTCGTTTTTATTGGCTTTTTGCTTTTGCCCTATGTACATCGACCAATATAAATTTTTTTTAATACTTCTTTATTGTGAATTTAATATATTTTATGGCATATTACCGGCATAAATATGGTGGCGCGCATGCACCTTGCATTCGATGCTCATTGAGTACCAAGTACTTAAGATGTTTCCAAGGAGCGCTTAGAATATGGAGTCGATCAGTGAGACTATGACATAGACGCTACATATCACTAATATATGCTATGTAGTTAAGTCCTCTACCTCTACGTGGTAGGCACCTTGTCGGAATTAGGCAACATCTCTCCAAAGGACATATTGGCATTCTTAACTGCTACTCGTCTATGGGACTGAAGTGGGTATGTCACAATAATCCTCGAGGATGCAGTGACGCGGTAACTACTTCCCAACCCTTTTCTTTGAAAAAAAAAGTCATTATTTATTATAATCAAATTTTCAAAAAATTTAGATAGATAAATTTTAAAGTAAATTGGAACCACTAAATTTGGATATGACTAAAAAAACCAGTATACTGGTTTTTACAAATACTGATGTTAAAAATCCTTCCTAGAAAAAGTGTATAATGTTAAATAAATAATTAATAATTTTATCTAATGTATTAAATTGATTCATCTGATTTAAACTTAAACAAAAACTCAATCACAAGTACGGTACGTTTCTATTGGACCCACAAAATGTATAACCCTCTAGTAGATAAAAGAGTTTACTAATCTTCTCCACCGTTTATATACAACCTCACATTTTGAACTGCTCTGTATCCTCTCGCCGTTCGCTTATGGCGTATATCATCTGCTGTAAGTCTGTGACTAAACAGACATCATTGGCGAATTCTAGATCTTCTAGACACTCAAATAGTCCCCATTGGATATTCTGACCCCTGATATTCTTTCCAATGGGGAAAAAAATTTATTCCATTACATAAAGAATTGCGAAATATAATTAATTTTCTTCCCACCTTCCACATATGTTAAGTTCTGATCTCAATAATGCTTTACAAAACTAATAATACCATCAAAACTAATGTAGCGTTTACATTGAAAAGTAGCTCAAGCTCAGCATGTTGCAGTAACAATGCTTTTGGATGCACTGCATCTTCTTTTGTGTAACGTTCTAGAAATTATGTGATTTATTTGATGTGTCATGTAAAGCGTTCAATTAGTGACTTAAATTGCATAAAGCAAATGTGCTTACGAGTATTTTGGTCTGTCGGCTCGTCTGCTAGTTTGTTGGTCTGTGTGTTGTTATTTAGGATCATTTAAGAACGTTTTTCGTAACTTATGCTTGAGTTTATTAGTTGGAACTTAGTCTTTAGAGTAAATGCTCTCACGATGCCATATTTATGGAAGCACGACTTTTTTAGAAATACTTTATGTACGGGTCAATTGCGACTTAAGTTCGAGTTTAAAACTTAACCGTTTTGTTTTATATATTAACAATTTAATTTATTGATAATTTTTTTCTTTTACGATATAAGTATTAAAGTTTTAAAAGTATAAAGTGAATAGAAAAAACATTATTTACGATAGTTTTTTGAAATAATTGCATTAAAAATTTTATATCAATATAAAGGCTAAAGAAAAACAAAATAAGCTTCAATAAAAATACTAAACTTTATTAAAAAACGATTATTATTTTAATAAAAATGAAATTATGTGAAGAAAAATAGTATAATGTGATATTTAATATTTCCAGAAATGAGTTTTTGACATCCCAAAAAAAATTAATTGCCACATTTTATATTATTTTCTTCTTTTTTTTTGATGAAAACAGTCTTGACATTTCAAATAAAAATCTTCTATTTCTCACGACTATTGACAACTACTTCAAAGTTTTTTACTCCTGGCTTTCCCAAACCAGCAATAAAACTATCAATTTACGGAGATTTTGGTCTATCAACTACCATAGACCTCTGCCATCTGGTTTATTAAAATAATTTTTTTTACTGATGCATTTTCACTTTTCGCTACATGACTAAGCCATTGTGTGGTTGGTTTTGTTGATTCTGGATCTATAAAATCAATTAGTCATTTTTAAGCTTGAACGACTTTTAATGCATTAGTAAGTCAGCGGTCCTTTTTCTATTCCCAAAAGGTATTTTTGCCTAGGTAGTCATGCATTTCATAACCTTTATATTTCGAGATTCATTCTAATACTACATTCGTATTAGGTTTACCATATTTGAAGTATTCACCACAGCCTAGGTCCTTAATGCTACTTAACATCTGACAGGAAGACAATTCCTTTACAATTTAATTTAAAAAGTTTACAATATTTAAAAAACTGGTTTTAAGGCCACAATCCAAAGATTAAAAATTTAAATTTGATTTTGGCGTCAGTTATAACGATAGTGATATTGAAAACTATTGTATTTAATTGGTAGGTTTCGAATAGTTGTGAATTGCAACAACAAAACTTTATTATATTTAGTTAACTGTTAACTTTTAGAACAGCTGCATTGCCAAATACACATCAGTGGTCTTGAAATTATTTTTTATATTTGATTATTAAGAGGGGATGTGGCACTGCGTTTGTCGGGTGCCCTTCTGGGATCAGAGTATGTCTCTAACTTAGTTAATAAAAACTATTGTATTCAATAGAAAGATTTCAAATAATAAAAGATTGCAACAGCAAAGTTTTATTATTTATAGTTAACTGAGTTTTTGACTGATCATACAGCTGTTTAGAATATTGCCAAATACCCATCATCAGTGCTCTTGGAATTACTTCTTGTATTTGATGTGGCTCTGCCGCCTTTATGTCTATTGTGCCCCCATCTGGGTTCAGAGTATATCTCTAAGCCTTATTGCGTCAATAAAAAGGATTATAAAACATACTTTATAGAGTTTTGTTGGCTCTTCAATAAGGATATACATTACAGCACATGTGCGGCTGACTCTTCATTCTCTGTAGATTCTGTACAGTTTGCATCCGTATATATGTTTAGCCTCGTAAGGTGTTGTTCTATTTCACAATATCCTGTGATGATTCTAACTTTTTCTTTTGACAAATCCATACAATCCGCGTAACTCCTATTGTCATAGTTATTAGATTTAATTATTCGGATATAGTTTTTTGAGACCGCATATATATAGTGTATTGGTACAGCGCACCATCCAACAAGTGGTCCCACTGAAATGAAGGATTAGCTGAAGTAGACCACGAAACGATTTGGGACCTTTTTCGTCCTTCGATTTTTAGACTGCATGTACCTAAAGTTGAACTCTTACCCAGCCAAATTTGAAACTCAAAGTTAGTACTTGACTTGACTTAAGTACCTGACTTATACGTTCAAACTATGGATCCAGTTAATTTGCTGTGAGAGTTCATTAACAAATTTATTTGGTGTGTTAGATTAGAACAAAATCGTAGACCAGCTGTAGAATTGTTAAATTAATTAATTATATTTTTATGTTGTTAAATTTCAATATTGTTCTTTTGTAGAGGCATTATTAATTGTAAAGTTTTATATTCTTTCTTGCGTATAGAACCTAATTAATATTTAATTGAACAATCATCGAGTAAAAATAATTAAAAATTAATTAAATTAAATTAATTTCAATATTAAACAATTAGTTTGAAAAATTAAAGTTTTTATGATCAATTTATTTATTTACATTAAATACTAACCCATTGCATTGCCCACCCCTTTTTAAGACACGATAATAGAATTCTAAATATATATCTCTTGCTTTTATTTGAATACATTTCAGGCATTGTTTTCATCTATATTTTTTTTTTATTTTTAAAAATTTGTAAATCTTGTAATTCCCAAATATAACTCAAAATTTACTATCCGCAAATAATTTTCCTCCTCAGCAAACTATTTGCTGTTGAGCAGAGAAATGGCAAATGATGCACTAATGCAGACATTAATGCCAGCAGCCAGTGCACATTGGACACCAAATCTACTAAGATGCACTATCATAAACAACGTATAGCGTTGGGGATAATAATATTTTTAAAGTAGTACTGGAACTGCAGAAGAAGATTCATAAAAGAGAGATAACTAGTTTTAAAGACAAATATAAAGTTTGTTGAAACATCCTGGCAGTGGCCGCTCCTGGGGACTGCAAGCAAAGGTGCGCATTATGCGCGTAATGAGGAAATTTATGTTCAATTGATAATTTAGTGGCATTCGGTAACATCAATTACAGCGGCAACACACTCATCTCCTCAGAGAGACACAGAGAGTGCGGGTAAACGGCATATGTGGGTATGTCTGGTTGTTTGGCAGAAGTAGTGGTAATGCGTCTTGGCATAAGTTCTGGCTTTGGAAGAAGAAATAATGTGCTTTTCACCCATTGCGAAATGAAATATTGTTATTGAGACCAATGAGGCACAAATTGTACAAAATGTTTGGTTTGGTTTGGTTCGGTATTTTTTATTGGTACACAGTTTTGAAGCTCATACTGGTTCTTCCTGTACTCTTTGTTGTTCTTGTTGTTGTTGTTGGTTTTATTAGAGTCCATATTCTTTACAGCTAACTGCAATATTCGAAGATGAAATCATTCCTCGTTATAATTTGTCGCGTATATTTTCTGTTTTTCTGTATACGCAACAAATAATGTCCTTAAATTTTTTTTGGAAAGAATTTTTATATATGAACATTTGTTTTATTGGAGTCAGAGTTGGCGGTGCAGTTTGTGCCGTTCTTCAGCAATCAGATGAATTATGTTTTATGGTAGCTTCATTAGGTTTTTGCAATGTCCATTATAATTTATTTAATTTGCGCGGTTTGGTTTTTATTATCTGGCATATTTATTTGTGCAAGCTGCTGCCTAATTTGATGTATTATTGCCTTACAAAATTAAGATAAATATATATATATATATATAAGTGCTTTAATGTATCAAATATGACAAAATTTTTGGCTTTTAAAAATTTTAAAAACATTTTTGTGATTAAATTTAAAAAATTCAACGCAATAAAAATAAAATTATAACATAGAACGAGAAGAATTGAAATGGAATGAAAAGAATTGCATGTAGACGTGGAGAATGGGTACTGATAAAACCTTAAAATTTGTTATAAATCACTTTGAGGATATCCATTTACAATGAACTCCTTTCACTATAACTTATTTACTGCTGGAATTGTTAACCAATAATCGTTGCATACTATTAGGGGTTTAAACTTTGTACTTTTAATTGTAGACATTAAATTACGTGCTTAAATTACAGCACAAAAACAAAATCAAAACTTTTGACTTACGTAGAACTATAGTAACAATTGCAGTTATGGGGAAGAAGACAATAATAACAATAATTACTTTTAGTTTTAAAACTTTTACTTCGTAATTTGAATAAGAAAATAAGACAAACCTAGAAAAAAAAACAAAAATATTCTAAGTTTTTATAGTTCAATGTTAAATTTATGGCACCCTACTTGTGTAAGGGATATCCACCCTTTATATATCCACCCACCCTTATATATTAATTAATTTTTTAATTAATTTTTATTGACTTAACTTTCTGTTCTTAAAGAGATATATATAAATCTATATATATAAAAGATATATTTATAGATATAATTATAAAAGATATATATAGTATATAAGTATATTTGAATAAATAATTTTTAACGAACGTTAAAGCTTCTGAGTCCTGACGACGTCTGTTTCAACACATTGAACCAGTTTCAACTCCTGTAACGTGTTTAAATGATAATTGGCCTTGATACCGACTAAACGAGTTTAAAAATCAACTGTTGTACTATATATTATTTGCATGTTTTTTAGTATATATGTACTTTATATATATATTAAAAACAAATCCAACTAAAAATATAAAAAAAATATATTATAAAAAAAAATATATAAAATATATATAAAAATATTATAAAATATATATAAAAACATATATAAAAAATAATTTAATAAAAAAAAAAATAATTTAAATTAAAAAAAATATTTTCAAACTAAAACAAAATAATTTTTAAATGAAAAAAGATATATATAAAAATAAAATAAAATAATAAAAATATTAAAATAATAAATAATAAAAATAAAAATCGATTGTTTCTTTTTTTAAAACACATTCAACTAGTTTAAGTTATTAGTGTAGAGCGAGCCCTATTGATCCGTAGAATTTAGTTCACCAACAGCTGCCATAAAAATTACTACAAATTACCTTTCATTAGGATTTCTTGAGATTTAGACTTAGAAGTATTATATTGTCTATGTATTGAAATTTATTTTACAATTTAATCTTAAAAATCATATAAGAACAATCAATACGTAATTCCTTCCATTAATAATAGTTACAAGTTTCATCAAAGTGTGAAACTACTTATTATTCAGTGAAGGTAGAGTGTTAGAAGGAAGAACTGTGAATGAAAAGTTCACGGTATAATTATAGTCTAGGAATTTTACCATTTTTTATGTTAGAAGTTATTAAATGAAATTAATAGGGTTGAGTACCAAAAAACATGAAAATAAAATTGTTTTGTCTTAAATATGGTGGCAGTAGCAATAAATTTTAATTGGCTGAAGAGAATTCTTTTTAATTACCTATAAAATATAACTAAAAATTAAAGTGGAAGAATTTCATGGGAAGCACTAGTAAATAGTAATTAAATTAAATTATAATCTTAAATATGACAAACTTTTACAAGTTCAAGGTTCAATACGACAAAACATTCAATTATTACTTTTAAAATGGATGAATGTTGAAATTTTTGAGTTTTATTTTAGAATTGAAAATATTATTGTCATTCCAATAAAAATATCACCCAATTTTAAAATATATATCTAAGAGTCTTGAAAAATTATATATATATATATATCTATATGATACAAATGCTTTGAAATACAAAGCTTTGCTTTGAAGTAATCCCGAAAGCATCAGTGACTAACTTACAACTAAAATTTTTTTTAATAATTTATTTCATTGGACGATGACATGTGTTAAAATATTTATATATAAGTATTTTTCTGTTAGTAAAAGAAATGTGCCATTTAATTAAGTAAAACTCTGCAGCAGAATGTTTATAATGAAAAAAATTAAAAATTAAATTAAACGTGGTCTTAGTTGTTGAATCTTTATTAAGATCGATTATTAAAAAATCGTCGCCACTGCTAAAAACCTGAAAATCGTTATCCTTCGACGATCCTACGGAATCACTTAAAACCTATTGGCCGGCTCCATTCTGTTATCATATAAGAAGTACAAGATATCAAGGGCACGATCATTGAATAAAGACCAGAGAGCTTGCTTTGGCAGTAAGCATGTTACATGAACATTTTTAATACATATTGTGGATTAAAACTGCCGATACTAACAAAAATATCTAAAAGGTTCATAAAATAATTATATATGACCGTCGAATCGGAGAGCTTCCTATGGCGGTAAGTATATTATTTGAATGTATTTGGTGAATACCTTGGACCACGAAAAGCTTTTTGCTTTTCTGATTAATTCTGATTAATAATTTTTTTTCCCCCTATTCAAATTCAATTCAGACCGGAGGATAAACATCCTGAAACAAAAAGGTGATGTTGATTGGATTTTTTAAAGTAGTTCAGTTCAAAGAGTTGGAATATCGTTGAAGTGTTTAGAGCAATATCGTTGCTCTAAAAAATAATTGATTAACCTGTTGTTATCTTAAAGGTTCATTACTCTGAAATGTTTTACCTGAGTTAATATTTTCATAAAAAGTTTAAAATTAAGTAAATTTAATAAAAATAAAATATATAAAATAAAAACAAAGTGCTTTATTATAGTAAATAGTTCGTACTTATTTAATATGTTAGAATATCAATTTGTAAAGGAAAAATGAAAATTTTTTTTATAAATATAGAAATACATGATGAAACAAAATGCGTTCTAATTAATTAAGTCAATTAGAATGAAATATTTTTAAATAATTGTTTTTGAATCTATTAGTTGTCATCGCTGCTCCATCTATCGTCTACTCGGTCACGTTGACGTTCAAGTTGTATTTTCTGATCATGGCGACGTTTGCTGAAGAAATACGATTCCAGAACATCTTTAAATAAAAAATAAATGTTTGGTTAATGTTAAAAGATATATATATAAAATATTCTCACTCTTCTCTGTATAGGATGGTTCCTTAAGGAACATCATATTGCCACAGTGTTTTCCACCATTGTACTGATGTATGGCATTCTCCGCGTGCTTACGAAACTTAAATATTATATGTGCCATGCCTGTATGTACAATTGTATATAATTATTTATAACTTTACATATATATATATATATATATATATATAATTGTATTACCCAATGATTTCTTGTACAAGTTGTAATGTACAGTACACATATCAATAGGTCCAAATACTTCAAAGACGATTTTGAGTTCTTTACTATCCACTTGAGGATGAAGGTTGTGCACCATAACGTAACCGGGGCATGGGGGCGACTATAAACAAATAATAAAGAACTAAAATTAAAAAAAATTTTGGTTTATATATGCATTTACAATATATATAACAAATATAATTCTTTTAGTTAATTACCCGATGCCGTTTTCGATTTTTATACTGCCCACGGAAACCTTTCCAGTCATTTCTGCACTGGCGCCCACGATGTTGATTTTTGGCACGATTACGCTTCTTTTTTTCAGTAATGAGGTCGTCAAGACTTCTGTCAATATCCATTACAAAGGGCTCCATTTTCAGTTTAAGACCTGTCTAGTATTAACTTAAAAAAAAAATATATATATATAGATATATATTAATATGACAAAGTTATATATTAAGTTAAGATATGTGGTTTTAGCAGTGTTGTATCATAGAGTCATATCACACGTTCTATTATGGGTATGTTGTGACAAATGTGTTCAGAACTTGAAATTATGCGGTTTACTTGTGTAACTTGGGCACCAATTACGTGCGATTGATCACCATTGGATTTTTTTTTGTTAGGTTAGCAAAGGATCGTGTTCATGTGGACAGTCTTTACATTTTCGATAGTTTGAAAGCACATATTGACAAGTTACAACGAAGCTATTGTCGACTATTTGCCAATAAGTTATCGAAAATTATCTGAAAAGGATTTAGTACTGTGATATGTTTCGTGGAAAACTTTAAATAATGTTAGGCTTCACGACAGTCCCTATTGGAAAAATGCAAAAAATATATTAATATAAAATTTAATCTCTCGCAAGTGATAAGATGCCTTTACTATCAGTTCCTGAATATGAATATTATATTGAGTAATAGATACAAGTTAGGTTTGTGATAATCATACAAGAATTATCAACTTAATATCAAGATTTTGTATATAATAAGTAAAAACCTGGCTGTAAAATTGTTTTCAGCAGAATTTTTATAGATTTTTTTTTGTTTTGAAATATATTTGAGAACCGAATCTCTTTTAAACACATTTAAAATTCTACTCATTACTTTTCTTCATATATGTAAAGTACCTCTTGCAGGTTTACGTGTACTTTCCAGCATAAACATGAACCTGTCACCGGCGTTCCGACGTTGTCAGCAAGTAGGTACATGGAAGCGCTGCATGAAGTAAATTAATAAGGCAAAGCACACATGACTTCCTAGTAGGATTCATAAATCAATCATTTAAGCAAAATTTTTTTCGTTCAGTTCCACTACCAAAAATCAACACTTCAACAGTTTTTTTGCCAATATTTTGTGAAATTTTTGTTGCATGTACCGCCTTTTCGGTCAGCGCCACATGGAACGTTTCAGCAGAATTCCGTCATGCAGCTCGGGCAGACCAACTCAAGCTGCTACTGTCTTTTGGTTTCCTTAATTCTGCTTGTGTTTGTTTTTTTTTTTTGTTTTAAATATACTTTTTAATTTTTTAACCATACTTTTTATTAAACCAAATAACATAGCAAAAACTGGGTAAAAATAATATTAATAAATTTTTCATGTTTTTAAGAACGTAATTTGTTATTATTGCATATTAGTCAATGTTAAAAAGTTATTATTAAAATTTTGATTATGAACACAGACCACCAATTTTATATGAGTTTCATGTTCAAACTCTCTCTCTCAGTCTCTTGATTTACAGTTGAAATATGCAATTTTATTTAATTTTTTAAATTTTAATAAAACACGCTTCGTTTAATTTTTAACTCATAAAATAAACATTTTCATATAAAAAAAAAGAAGCGAGGTACAATGCGATACACAAACATAAACTTTAAAGGAATCCACTCGTTAAATGGTAAAGCCTTTGACGTTAGTATCAATGCAATCACGGTCCTCGGCAAGATTTTTAATCTGCTATCGCATATATTTTTTTATTCAGTTTTGTCTGTACAGTCTGGACATTGTCTGTTGCATTTTATTATGCTGCTTACCTCGTGTCTTTCCCACACAACCAAACTCATGCTTAAACTGCATTGAATCGAAAGATTAAAGACCAGCAAACACTGAAATGGACGAGAGTACAAGTATAAACATAGAAATAAAAAATTTGTGCTTATATCCGCACTTTATAAAATACCATAAAAAAGATACAAACTTTCTACTCGGAAAATTAAAAAAAAGAAAATAAATAGAGAAAAAAATGGACCAGCACTAAAAGTCCAAACATTAAAATGTCTAGGAGAATTGTGCATTAAATAAATGAAACACTTTCACAGCGGTAAGGTCAACTAAGCAGAAGATAAATAAAGATTTAAACTTGAAACTCGGGACTCGGGACTCACTCTGCTTGCTCTCATTCGAAAATTCTTTTCTATCGAGCAGAAAAGTATGCTTTGTTTTTGTTTTTAATCGCTTAATGGCAAATGGCAAGCGTAGCAATGAAAGGAAATGGACGGAAGCCGTACCAAGTCTATTACATTTGCAAAGCGTTAAAAATGTTAAGGCCATTCCTGATGGCTTTAATAAAAAATTAATAAATTTTTATATATTTAAATATTAATTTAATAATTTATTTAATTTTTATATAATTGATTTTAAATTTAAATTTGATTTTTCAAGTCAATTATGATGAGAAACTATTGCTTTAGTAGAGAGGGGTACCTTAAACAGTAGTGAATAATAACAACAAAATTTTATTATTTATTGTTTAATAATTAATAATTCTATTTTTAATTCAATAAGTTTAATATACTTAATTAAGACCAGCATAATGATTATTATCTTGTTTTAAATTTAATTAGGACTAATAAATTTAATGTTAATAAAATTTATGATGAATATTATAAATAAAAATATTTTTGAAATTTAAATACTTATATAGTAAGTACTGAATTGTTTAATTATACAATTATTCATATAAATAAAATTTAAATTTTAAAAAAAATATTAAAAGTCTATAAAGAGGTTTTTATCGAACAGTAGTAAAATACAACAATAAAAATTTTATTTTTTTTATTATATTTTAATTAATTGAATTTTTGGCTGACCATAGAGCAGTTTCGAATATTGCCAAATACCCATCATCAGTGGTCTTGGAAATAATTATTGTATTTAATTATTCGTAAATAATTATTTTTAAATTTTATTAAAAATCTATTAAATAATATTTTTGATTCAATATTAAAAAATATTTAAAATTTTCAAAAATAACATTCAAGCTATTCTTACATAAAGACAGTAATCAAGTACGGAAACGAGATTTTTCTTGTCAGTAATTTATACTTTGTTCCTTCAGTTGTGTTTTAAAGAAAACCTGCACGGAGAATTGCAAGCCTTATGTGTGAAAAAGAAGCTGCAATCACGAACTATATACGATCTAATTTAAAATGAATATAGTCGCAAGAAGTAACTTCGTAGACTTAGTAGCTAGTGCAGGTCCCTAGCTTATATGAGAATTTCAGAGAAAAACACATTATGGCTAATTTTATGTTTAGTTGCAAGGTAGCGCTTTAAGTCTACTTGCGATATAAACTAAACCAGGAAGTTTCTACGTCTAGAAACTTTTAACAGAATTACAGCAGCTGGTAGTCAGTAAGGGACTTCTTGAAGAATGTCAGGTTAGAACATCTTGTGGCAGATTTTATATGTTGCTGTAAAGAAGCAGATGCAGAAATCTTGACGCCAATAAACTTTCAACGGGATAAATGTCGCTATTAGTCCTAAATGGCATAGTTGAAGGAGGTTGGGATCGATCATCTTGTGGCAGATGTATGTTAAAGCTCACTGCAAACAAGCACACCGTTCTTGTTGGTGATATAACCTACAGCCGGAAGTTAAATGCTCAGGAAATTCCAATGAAAATTCCAGATTCTTAATAACTGTTAAGTTATTTAGAATCCGGGTTAATAAAGGGACTTATTGAAAGAGTTTAAGATCTTACAACTATTGTGAACCCGATGATAACTAGTTTGTACTTTAAAATTCAAAAGCAAAGTAATTGTCGGCAATTTAATAATTTAGCACGTTACTTTTGGATCTCAACTAGGTTGTAAAGGAAATTAACACGAAGAATTGGGAACACTAAATGTGAAAAAGAAACTACGATCACAAAATATAGACGATCTAACTTGAAGCATATTGTCACAAAAATAAATCCGCGGAATCCAAGGCTTGTTTAAGAATTGACTAAAATGGAACTACCTTGTGGATGATTTTTTAGTTTACTTGCTGTGATTTAGAGTAGGAAACGTCATGTCCAGGAAATTCCAATAGGATTATAAGCGGCTAACAATGCGTGAAAGAGTTCTTGGAGGAGGTGAGGATAGAACATATTGTGGCAAATTTTATAGTTGGTTACAAG
>NC_051847.1:39882568-39896357 GCF_002237135.1 Teleopsis dalmanni
AAAATCCACCCACCACTTTCTGTATCTCTGTCCAGGAGTACAAACAAGGCGACTTTAATGTCTTGGGGATCGCTTTTTTACAAGCCTGGAAGAGTTAACGAAAGCAAACTTGTCGAATCTTTATCTGGAAAATCAAATAGTTTAACAAGGATAGAATATAACAAAGGTTAGCAACTCACCTATTCCGGCATAAACTTTGAGGGCATCACCATGGGCAATATATGCATTCGAATGGAAGTGCTGATAGCTGTCAGCACTCATCGATTTGTTTAATAACTATTAACTATTAAAATATATGTGATAGTAATTTCCTTATAGTTCTATGCGTGCTTCTAAGACATTTTCGTGTATAAATTCTTTATGAAAAAAAAAAAAAAACTATAACATCTTTAAGTAGATTTACTTTCATATATTTTTATTTTCGTGGGTGTTTTAGTGCCACGAGGCTGCTTTAATTTTTTGCCCCAAAAAATATTTAACAAACCAAACAAAATTAAATAAGAAACCGAAATAAACTTTTATTAATAAAGTTTTGTCATGTTTAATTACAGAAAAAGTAGCAAACTTTTATAAAATGGGAGAAAGACGAATGCCATAAACTACACAAATACCCAGGATATGTGGGAGACAGTTACGTGCCGCATATGGTGTCATGTGGCATGCGATAAGTTTGCGTTCAATAGTGCCAGTGCTGCAGATGTTTGAACCAAATAATTTCTCCAGAATGCATGGAGAATTTGAATACGATTTTAATAGGAAAATTATATTAAAAAATTTATAAAAGAAACAATAGTAAATTTGCAAAGAAATATTTAACTGCTTGAATGAAAAACAAAAATAACTTTTATTATTTTTTGTTTTTCTTTTTTTTTTTGAGTTTGCAGTCAATTTTCTGAGTTGCAGTTGTTGGAGAGCTTCTGGAACTATTCGCAAATTTGTTGCATGAAAAATTTAATTAGTTTTTTTTTTTTTTAGTTGTTTTTATAATTTTTAATTATGCAAAAAATTTGTATGTGCTTTGTTTGAACTCAATGCTCCCCTGCTCCCATGCTCCCAATCCTTTAAATGTAAAAAATTGTGAAATAAAGTTTCCTTGAATGGGAGGGAAATGTAAGTGCCTAGCCTAGGGAGGGGAAGGAGATATGCCTTGTTGCATGCAACTTACGAAATTGTTGTAATTAAAAATAACGATAGTTTCCAAAAATTAAGAAATACGCAAATAGTTTTCATATTTCAGCTTCTTCGGTTTCGTGTGTAATTGCAGTTGCGGCAATTCAGATGAAATGGCTCACGTTCTGATACTTCGAGCGAAACTTCTGAATGGTTTTTAATTAAAATTTTTTTAAGAATTTATATTGTCAACTTTGCTGTGTGGCATATTCAAAACCTATTTTCAATTTAAAGTTTTGCTCTGCTAACTGCACTTTACTTTCCTTATGCCTTTTATTTTTCTATTAGGGCAAAGAGCGAAAATAATTTCTTTTACTTTTTTTGTACTTTGTCTAAACTTTATCCAATGCAGTGCAATGCAACTATTTGCAAAGGAAAAATTAAAAAAAATTAAAAAAATTTAACAAAATTCAAAATAAAATGAATGAAAATATTGAAAATATAAAAATAAACACATAAATATTTTACAAGCAACTTAAATGCAATTCCATTCGCATTCGTTGAATGCCAACGCATTCGCAGGATTCATTTCATAGTTCTATATACTAGACGTACACAAAAAACGCCTTGCAATCCTTGAAATCACAAATAAAAAGATCTCATTAAAAGTTTAAACCACAAAGTTTATAAAATTCTTTTTATTTATTTATTTTTCCTGTTCATTTTTGTCTTAAATTTTGTTTTATTTTCTTGGCTCCTTTCCACTTTGAGAGTGCTTAGAGTTTGCCATTACAGCAACAGATCGTAAGGTCCTTTTTGTGGAAACTTTGTGTTTATGTCTTAATATTTTGATTTAGTGTTCTTAGTTCGTTTGCTTATTTAGAGTTAATTTTTCATTTGATGGTGAAATGAGTTTAATAAGCAACTGAGTCAACTGAGCGAACTGAGCTCTGCGTAGCAGAGGGTTACTAAATTAGCAATATAATTCCTCCTCTCTATATTGCCAATTAAACTAACAAAATAACAATCTAAACATAAATTTCATATAACAAATTAAACCGCTATTACCAATTTCCCTCAGTGAGAGATAGGACCTCAATAATTCTTCTACATCTGACTCTGTTTAGAGCTTCTCTGTAGTTCTCGTTCCATATAGATCGTGCTTCAGTTAGCTCACTTTCGACCGTTTTTCACGTTTTTGCTGGTGGTGGTCTGCTTCTTCTTCTTATTTGACACTACAAACCAGTATGGTATTCTGTTACCTTATGGATTCCATGCCAACGCTTGCACGCTATGCCACTTGCATTTGGAAGTTATGAAGAGTTTTAATTTTTATTACTTTTCCAGTGTTATTTTAGCAAGCTTATATTTTTAGGATAACTACTATATATCTAAAGTCGAGATATGACTCTGTATCTTAGTTACCTATGAAGCTAGATAATTCATCGTCACATCGCTAGGCAGGTATAGCTGTTGTTCTTTATGGCACCTATTAGCAATTGTTATTCTTCGTCGTATATCCAAGCGGTTGTTATTTATGGCACCAATTACCAATCATTATCATTCGCCATATTTCCAGTCCAATGTATTTATTGTTTACGGATGAGAAGAATTCAAACAACAGGAACGATAATGCAAGACAACATTTAAATGAATGATGGACATAATACCGTTGGGTAGTAGGTCAAAAAATATCTCTACATACCAATATGAAAGATATCGCTATTATTGTTAATGACACTTGTTGCGAGTTGCTATTCTTCATTATATTTCCGGACTTAGATCGTTGTTTTTATATATGGCGATATGCAGAACCTAGTATTTAGTACTAGATAATATATATTACTACATTTAAGGTAGTGAATATTAGTGGAGTGAATAAGGTAGTGAATTTAAGGTAGTTTAAGGTAGTAGTGAATATTTCCTTAAATAGTTCTGTCGACTCTGTCATGAGAAGGAAACATCAGAACATGATCTATGTACCTGCCCAGCGACGCCAAGACGTAGACTCGATTACCTTGGAAGCGGGATCCTAGTCCCAAATCAAATATTATAAGATTTATTAATAGTCTAAAATTGTCCTAGTTGGGCCTATAGGCGCAGAATAGATCTTTCAGGTCGGGGTGCTTTAAATAGCCTATTACTTAATAAAATAAATAAAAAAATAGTATAACAGTAGTTATTAAATATCAACCCCTATTCGTTAGTTTGAAAAATTAGTCAAAAAAAGATTAAATTGAAACTACAATGAAATGGAAGACTTTTCTGATTTGCCCACTTTAAATCGCTTATAATGTTAACCAAAGAATAACCGAAAAATTATTTATAATCAATAAGTTATAATCAGAAATTCTAAAGCAATTTTGTAAGATTGTACTATAATCTAAAGAAATTGAAACCGTCTCCAATGGAATCTGCAGGTTTTACAAAGAAGAAAAGAGCCAATAAAGCACATACTCGAGACGTGCTTTCCACTAATAAAGGAAGGAAATGTATGTATTCAAAACATCCGACAATGAATTAAGACTTAGTAAATTACGACAAGTTCCAATTATTATTAAAGGCTACTCTAAGTCCACGAATGAAACCCACATTTAAGAAAATCACCATTCTCCAGACCCTAATTTAATGCTAGGAGCATAATTTGCAATTTCATAATTTGTAAATTAAACTATTGGAACAAATGAGTACTTAAAAGTAGGGTTTCATGATGCTATGATTCTTGAGATTAACAAGTTGTAGTGCAAGTAACACAAGAGTAAGTAAAAACTTTGAAAATAATTTAAAAGAGTACAAACTCATACTTTTCAAACTATTTAACAAATTTTTCAAAAAATTTAAGGAAATGAATAAAAATTGCTACATTGTTTCATTCAAACAATTTCTTCTTTTGTGCTCATATTCATTCATTATAGTAAAGTAAAGAACAATAATTTTAATTTGTCAATACTGAAAATGAAAAGTCAAAGAATTAAGCTTCAACAAGAAAAAAAAATACAAAGGACTAAATAAAAAAAAAATTTATAAGGAAATGTAAATGATTTTTAAAAATTTTTTAAATAAAAATTAAGAAAAAGTTGGAATTTCAATAAAAACTTTGAGCTCTGGATTTATGTCTTTACACTAATCAAGCAAAATATTCCACAACCAATACATACAAAAACAAAAATTAGCCAATGTGGCAACACCAATTATTCATATTCATCTAATTTTTTAATTTTTTAAATCCTGACTATTTTAAAGAAAAAAATATTTCCAGACAATAATATGAAAAAACATGTTTATCTTCAATACATAAATTATAATATTATATATATAATTATTTAATTAAAAAAAAATTTAAAAAAAAATTTTTTATACAAGCAAAAAAAATTTATTTAAATCCAAAAAAATTAAGTCTTGAATTATATATCATATAGACAATGCAATAACAATTTCAAGTCAGGTATAAGTTTATAGCCAAGAAAAATGAAATTTTATTTTCATTTATTTGTTTATTGACAATAACGCTTTAGCTCTAATTCTTCTTCATGTCCTCTAAATCGTCTGTATTGGGATATATACGTATGTACTCATGCTTATCCATTAGTTAGACGTGTTTCTTTTTAAATTCACTTATAATTAGTAATTTCTCATTAATGGAACATGCAGAAGGTAGTATTTCGTCTAACAATAGATTTTCTTCATCACTTGCTGAATCTGACGGTTTTTCCGTAGTCTTATCATGCTTATTCAATTTACCCACAACATTATTAACCTTCGATAGATTTTCGTCATCAATGACACCAACATAAGTACCGCCAACTTTTTTAGTCTCCTCACAATATACTTTAGGACTATGATTTTCAGAACCAGGAGATGATAATGTAAAGCCTAATCGTCGCTGAACTCCACTATTTGCAAATTGTTGTGCTACTTTTCTTAGACTAAACATTTTTGAATTTTAGGATTTACCGCATTGGAAATTTTTATGCCAGAACAAATTTGGAAACTTATTTGATGTTGGAAAAACTATATACATAAAATTTTTTTTTCTAATTTTACATTACTTATATTTAAAAAATTTAAATTTCAAGGCCACTTTATTGTTATAAAATTAAAATAGTTTTTATTTTTTAATAATAATATTCAATTATTTTTTTTTGTTAGGAATTTTTAAGTTATAATACCTTATATCTTGTCTGCTATCAAGGTAATTAATTGTTTTTAGAAAGTAAACAAAACATTAATAAAAAGAATCCAACCACAATATTACACCGGTAAAAAAGTTTCCTCGCATGTTGATTATAATATAGTAACTATTTCCTAAGTCAAATAACCTGGACAACTATAATTATAAACAAACATACTATACCAATACCATACACAATACAACACAACACAATACAGTATTCAACAGACTTCCGCCTGGCATCTTTCAGAAAGATATATACGAAATACTCAAAGCACTGTTCTAACACAACCTAAATCAGATGTCTTAGATATTCTAAAACGGTAAATAGCTTTTTATTAAAAATTAGTACATTAATTCTTGACATGTACCTAAAATTCAGAATGTCGTCCACCTGTTATTTTGTCCTATGGCACACACAAATCTGATCCCAATTAAAAGGACAATTTCATTGAAAATTAAATATATTTTTTAAGCCTTAAACCAGGTTAAACTCAATTTTCCAAACACATCTTTCCCATCATTATAACCTTATTTTCTTATTTGATATCTCAACTTTCATTATTTTTTCGTCCAATCAATTCGGATTTTAATATAGATAAGAACAACAACAATTAACTTAACAATCTTAAACGGTCTGCTGGTCCAACTACCTGTTTTTTAGGTATGTATCTCTTAACTCTATGCAAGGACGTTTTCTGAGTCCAAGATTTTAAAGTACATACTCCAGTGGATGTTTCTTTTATATTGCATGACTTTTCAACTTTATACTTATGCAGGCTAAATCGGTCTTCTAAGGGTTGGGTCTAAGCTGAAGACCAGTCTTGGGCACCACCCGCTTTATAGGTGTGTATCTCTTAATTCTATGTGAGGATGTTTTGTGAGTCAAAAATGTTAAACTACATACTCCAATGGATGTTTCTTTTATATTGCACGACTTTTCAACCTTATACTTATGCAGGCTAAATCGGTCTTCTACGGGTTAGGTCTAAGCTGAAGACCCAACCCAGCTTATTATAACCGTAACTGATGCTAGAGTTTTTATTTATAAACTAAGCAAATAATTTACTAAATTCTAAGACACTTCTTGCATCTTAACTGGAACATTTATTTCAATTTAAGTAAAATCTAATCATCAATACTAACTATCATTAAAATTTAGATACGAGAGCGGTCACTGACTTATCAAACCGCCCTCGTAGTTAAAAACATTAGTTTATTGTAAATATTTATAGACATATTCCTGTCTTCATTGCTATTGGTTGTGGCTTGCAAAAATCTTATATTCAAGTAAGTAAAAAACTGTTTCTTATATTTATTAATGGTCAAATGAAGTCACCCAATACCCACATTAGTTAAACATTACAATTTAAATTAGAAATGAAAAAAAAAATATAACAAAGAATAATATTAAATAAAAAAATAAAATAAATTTTATTTAAATGTTATATGATGCCACACCCATTGACTACGAAGAAACGGTAACTGCACAGTAAATTAAGTCAGCTTACTGAGGCAGACAATAAAAAACGTGTACTACTCACTGATCCATTAGAAGATATGGCCAGAAGAAAAAGTGCTGCAAGATCAATTAGCTCCGAATAGCAAACAATTAGAGGTGTGTATTTGCTTTTCATACTACAAGTTTGTTTATGAAAGAATTATGGCTCAAAACTCAGCAGCCAAAAGAACTGCAGTTGTTTAGTATATAATAAATAGCATCTATATACATATACGTATATATGTTGACGTCTATTAAGCTAAAGAACCGATTTATTGTTTTTGATATCGAAATATTAATTAAGGTCAATATAATTTTTCATGCACCACATTTTCTGAGTCAGTTTTTTATAAAAAATTTTTAATCAAATAAAGATCAAGTATATTTCAATTGCAAATTAGGTGTGGCAGCGAGCTTGAAATTTATATCGATTATTTTTTAAACTAATTTCAAAATTCGATTAAATTTTTATTAATTATGCACCTCAATGTCGTTTTGTAAATGCATACATTTCAAGACATTAGAATAATTGAGATTTCAGATAATGGATATTTAGTCTACTCTGTGGGCAGTTGGGTATTATAGTGGATAGAGCAAGCTTTTTACTTATTTAAACTGATTGCGTGGTACAAGAAGTAATAGTCACCAAAAAAAATATTTTGTTGACAAACACAGCTTAATGAAGTTAACTTGAATAGAGAAATATAAATATATTAGTAAAATATACACAAAAAAATTAAATGAATTTAAAAAAACTAAGATTTATGCTTATCTTTGCTGTTAAAGTGAGAAGAGCTTGTTCGTCTACATGGGTCGCTGCGAGAAATAGACACAACCGCTTCTAAAAGCGGTTCACATCATCTCAGATTAATCACTGTTTTCTAACAACAGATTTCTCTGACTCCTTTCAAGAATAACATTGATCAACTTTAGCATCCAATACACTATCTTCGTATAACGTATAGTGAATTCAATAAGAATTGGAATTTGAACTAAAAAATATTATTATAACTAATAATTAATATAAAAAGCATTTTAAATTACACCACAGTCTATATACTTTATCTTTGTGCTCAAAACTCCAGCTTCTTGGCCTTTGTCATTGACACGGCCTCATAATCATATTATGGTTACAAAATGATACCTTCAGTATATTGTTCAATGACAATACCTAGCCACTGGAAATTAGCACCGTAGATTTACTTAACCTTAATACAATTTTTTTTTAAGTCTTATACACTATATATCCTGAACTTTTCTGATATTTTGTTTTTTTCAATCTATGAATTAAGTGGAAAATCACTAAAAGCCTGGCGCCATACTATAGTACCTAGTTTCTACTCAGTAGAAAATGACCCCGTTCACAACCCAATGACACAAATACTGTCGACATTTCACCTATGTCAATATGACACTAATATGATATATGTTACAAATTTAAGACAAACTTTAGAGATCAATATTGGACATATACGTCTGCTGCGTACCAGCGGCAAAAAAATGCATGGTGACGCCACTCTGCCACTTTAACGGTGAAAGATATATGCAAACGGACGTATCAACTGGCAGTGCTCAACATAATGCAACGTAACTCAGAACCGCATAAGCGGTAAGGTGGCGGCACTGTGCGTTTTTTTACCGCCAACGTGAAGAGGGCATTATTATTAAACTATTGGAAACTTTATATTACTTTCATGATATAGTCAAATAGATAAAATGTCGTCACCATTTCGGACCACCATTGGGCTGACGGCAAATCTATTCTATACTCTAGTAAACCGGCACTTAATAGTATATACTTTGAAGTATACTTCGTAAAACAGTCATCTAATTACACAAATTCTGCACTAATAATTAAACAATTTCTATAAACAAAACATTTAATAGACATAGTGTTAAAGAGAAAACGTATCTATAATTTATTAATTGATTTTGTTACTTCGAGTAGAGCATTAAAATTAATAATACAATATGAAAAGAAGAGTTATAAATCTATATTGGACTTGTGACACTTAACTGTTTCATTTTATTAAAATGAACATTGGCACAATAGTGTGTATAAATATTAAAAAATAAATATTAAATATAAACATAAATAAATATTAATCAAACATTAACTTTGACACATTAAATATAATAAATTATAATTAATTGGTAATTATAAATAATACTCACTTGTTAAAATATATTGCGGAAGGTTTCCCAGCGGAGCACCACCAATACCTATAGTAAACATATCTGCAGCAGGTTGATATCTATAGGTTTTGATCCTGCAAAAGTCCTCTTTTACAACTACAACTTCTTATTTATTTAATACTCTTATTAGAAACTAGTTTAACAAATCTCAACATTTAAGCTGTATAATAACCTTAATTTCACCATGACGCTGCTTTTTTTTAACAAATATGAATGTAAAGTAAATTGAAGATAAGAATAAGAATATAAAGACAAAATAAGGTAGAATTGCCATATTGCCATATTTTAACCATAGATCAAATCATTTTAAATATATTCTTATATACAATATAAAAATTGTTTAAATAAGTCATAATAGAAAGGTATATAAAACTTATAAAAACACATGATTTATTCTTTATACAATAACTTCACAATTAATTCCATTACTCTCTTATTAGGTTTCAAAAATTTTTCCACCACTTACATATACATATGTTAACTACCATAATAATGTAGCCAACAATGTTTTGCAGAACAGCAGACTATATCGACTGTTTTCCTATAATGGGAATTACTACATTCTACACTTGGTGTAGATTACCGAATAATATGGTAAAACTTAGCAATCTGTTAAATTTTATTTTAAGATTAAACTAAATAAAGCAAAACAACCCTATGCATAATATTAAAAAAAAATTCATTGCGACATAATAACGCAAAACCGCAGTCCACTTAAATTGAATCTAATTAGGAAACAGTTAAGAAACAAAAAAAAAATGATACGATTTCTCCTTCCAACTTTCCTGACAGCCAACTATGCACATTTGTGTCAAGCTACAAGATAAAATGAATCAGCTGATTACTTATGGCACAACTAATTAAGTCTTAACACGAATTCATTATTAAAAATATTACTTTGCGTTTTTACCAGCTAGAATTTGGTATGATTTTTGCATTCAAACGTGAAAATCCTATTACATGCCAGTCGAGACATCAAGTTAAAGTATACTTTAAATCATAACATTATTAACAATAATAAAGTTTATGATTGCATTGCCATTTACGTTATTTTGTTCCCGATCTTTTTTCTTTATTAATTGACATATATTGATCAGCTGACAATTTGAATGAAGGAATCGTTTACAATATTGTCATATTTGATTAGGTATCAATTGTAATAGTAAGAATATTATTCATTTTTATTTACCGAGGTAAACTAGTGAAAACTAATTCCTAATATGTTAAATAAGTTCTAAAGTGATATTTAGCACTTTAGCATTTAAAATACTATATGGCGTGCTGTAAAATTTTAAATGTAGTTAGAATGTAGTTTCATTCCAAAAAAATTCGAAAACTCATTTTGAAATAAAAAAAATCTTTCTAAAGTTTAGCCAATGGACGCCAAGAAACTTTATATTTAGTACTACGTTTCCACTTGTCCCTTTTATGAAGTTTTGGTTATTAGAGCCGCTAATGTTAATAATTTGCCATGTGAAGAGTTTTTATATAAGTGAGCTTATTATAAATAAATGAATTAATTTAAGGCGATGTATAATACGTATAGCAATATTTATAATTATTCAACTATCATTTATTATTATTTTTAATACTATATTTACGGAATTGTTTCCTGCAGTTTTTCAATTAAAAAATCAATTTTCACTTCTTATAAGATAAACTTGCTAATTTCTTTGCATTAATTCTTCAAACGTTCGTTGTATTGAAATTAAATCAAACCTAACTGTCAAACGCTTGAATTTATTTTGATAAGCTTAAAATAAATAGATAAGCTTAAAAATATAGATATAAATCTAATTTGGAAAATCTTTAGCAAGACTAGTTAGATTTCTAACCTGTTATGACTGATTTACAAAATTTTTACCATTCACAAAAATTCAAAAATCGGTGTTAGTATAAATACTTGTGTAAGTCAGATCAATCAAATTTTAAGGTTTTATTGATTGACGATGGTAATGGGGTATAATTGCTATCGATAAGTTGCTTATCATATTGACAAGGGAAAGTGTATGTAGTATCTTTTACACTACAGCATTGTGCGGTCAACAAATTTCCTGTCGAGAAAACTTTAGAGAAGACCAAATGTAAGCTTTTTTCTTTTAGATTTCTTAAAATATTGAGAATTAAGCAGGTTTTATTTGTACGCTTTTTTTTCGCAGACTTAAAATGTTTAAACTGTTTTGGAAACTTCTGTTATTAATCCTTTTGTATGGCTTTTACAAGCTATACAAAGATTTCCAGCCATTGACGCCTGATAACGTAATCTGGTTTCAGATGCTGGAAGGTGCTATGGTCATAGTGTTATGTCTTCTTCCATTGGGTTTTGCATATGTGGCTGTGAAATGGCGTTATAGACAAAATAAAAGGCAACGTTTTATAAACAGGATTGAAGAATTGAATAAAGCAGCATTAAGGTGATATATTAATCAATTTAAGTAACTGGGACATTATTATAACTTTTGACGTATTTGCATTCTTTCAGCAATTCAATTGATGACCAAACCTTATAAGTGAGTGTCTGATGTAAAATTGATTAATTGGATATTGTAATGAAAACTATTCAACCAAGTAATGAAATGGACAACAAAATAAGAGAAATTGGACTATTTGAATAATTTGTTTTGAAAAGTTTAATTACTCTTAATAAATATTTAAAAAAAAATTGTTTTTTTGGTTTGTTTTAATATTTAAATCAGTTTAGAGTTTGTACTGCGGTTGTGATCTTGCCCATGTCCCAAATTTGTATTGTGGTCGTATGTGTTTTCGTTATCACCTTAGCTGTTTCCTGCGGAACACCTTTTTTTACGGATTGAAACTAATCAGCACTATTCTCGGATGTACATTTGACTTCCAGCACCCACTCATATTTTGCCTACCGCCTTTATACTTTCACCAAGTGGTTTCAAGGGCATACCGAGTTTATCGGAGGTATTATACATTTTTAATTTTTTTTTTTTTTGATAGTTCCAAATGCTCTTAATCGTTCTTTCTTTCACAGCTGCTATTTGCATTTCAGGGTGGGCTTTATACTTTTCGTAGTATTCTTATATTTTGAGAGAGAGGATTAAGTAAATTAAAAATAGTTTTTTTTAATTAATGTACGAATAATTGTAAATATTTATTTTGACAAGGGTTAACCTCACATATCCAATAGTTGCCATACAAATTAAAATTAAATTGTTTTAAAATATTAAATAAAATTATATAAAATCATAATTCAAATAACAATAAAACAAAAATCTTTGTACATGGAAACTAATAAGTTAATTGAAACATCCAGTCAAATATATACGAGTGTGTACGAGTACATAAAAATAATTAAATTTATTTATAAAAATGAATACTCATTGCTGCACGTATGTACCTATTCCAGCTTAAAATGAAAATTATTATAGATACCTCACAAATGCTGTTGCTTAGGAATATTTTTTTATGACATTAATTTAGCTAAAAACTAATTTCGTCCCTTTTTGGGGAAGATATTATCTGCTGCTGCAACTGTTTAGATATAGTTAGGTGCTCACATTTTTGCATAAATATTCAAATTTCCATACTGTAATTAAAAATTTTAATTAAAATTAATGTCACCATTTAAACCCAAAAGCATATACAACAGGTCCTTTCATCTCAACACAAAACAAAGGCAAAACCAAAACTGAAACTGAAGCTATCCTTTTGGTAACTCTTGCTCCGTTAATGAAACCACATACACACAGTAAAAGTTGTCTCGTGCTTAGGTTACTACAAGTACGTTTTGAAAATGTCTATGGTTACGTTTATGTCACCGTTTTGTAGTTTTATTTCACATTTCACCCTTTTTACACAGACCCTGTGTAATCGTACACATAGTCTGGCTGCCATCTTTAATGACATTCTTGCTATGCTTTCTCTCGGTGCTTTCACCGTTAATGTCGTCTGTGTCTTTATAGTAAACTTTTAATAGTTTCATTTCAATGCATTTCTCTTTCGAAATTATATATTTTATGCACTGCAAAAGGATAACGTCACAAATATTTTTTTTATTGGTGTATATTAAAACATATTTTATTAAAATGACTTATGTGTCTAGTAGAAATCGCATATGTGACATGTAAGTCTTCAAAACTTTATAATACTCAAATGGCAAAAATATGAGAAATAAACTGATTTAGCGTATCCTACAAATAGTTTATTCTATAACACAGTCTACATAAATGGATTAAAGAATTAAGTTTGGACAAAAATATTGAATACCAAAAGTGAAGAAGTATAACTTAAAATACTTACCTACCTTCTCAGTTGGTCTTTGCAGACGTATTGCTGCGTTGGGCTAATCCAGGTAACTAATTCACCCTGTATGATTAGCGACTTATCGATAGTGATATTAATGGTTACCATTAACTTGTTATTCACTTGATTATGCGTTCGCAGATTCGCACGTCCTCCACCGCACTTTCTAACAGTGCCCGTTGAATCAAACACTCTTCTAGCAGGAGTATTTTCATTATTATAAGCATGACCAAGCCAATGTACCCGGATGAATTTTTGGTCAAAATGTTTTCTAATATAAACAAAAAATCCATGAAAAGTGGTAAAATTTGCTGTTCGATTAATGGAACGTTGGGCGGATATGGGTTAATATGCTTAACTTTATCAAAGTCAAGGTATAGCTGTACCGCATGGAAAATGCGGATCTATCTGGTTGCAGAATACACCGTTTTTTACTGTAATTAAAAGAGGAGATCACATTTACAAAACAGATAATGGACCGGATTGGACTTATAAATCCCGAGAATATAGTTAAAAAAAGAGCGAACCCAGAAAACTGGCGA
>NC_051847.1:39896457-39908325 GCF_002237135.1 Teleopsis dalmanni
TGATAGAATATCCACCTAGATAATATATTCCTGACATATATATAATCTACATTCATACCATCATGACGGACACATTTTCAATTATAATATCCCTGTTTAAATCTTTAGAACCAGTGCTCTAAATTAAGAGTACCCCTAACATAAAAATTTCATATCAAGACTCGATCAAGCAGTTTTATTAAGTCTAAGTCCGTCATATCTTGAAAAATGTTTTTTTTTTGATTTTTAAAATATTTAATTCAGTTAAAAATGGTTAATATCCATTTGCAAAAATTGAAATTTTCTTTTTTATTTTCCATTGCTGCCTTTTGCAGTTGAAATGTAGGTTACTTATGTTCAGAAAAATAAACTTCACTAATTCCTGCTTTTGAAAAGGTTAAAGTTGCAGTGCAAACCAATTCTTTTAATTTGAAATAATTTTATATTCAACATAAAACCATTGAATGTTTAAACTTAACTTTAAGTAATTATTGCCTTCACCTCTCTGAGCAAGTCGCCCGCACTCATTAATTATGTTAACTTGGCATATCACGATATTCTCTACTATTGACGGCACAACATAAATATTTCAGAATAAAATAAATTTATGTTTAATAACTACAATATTAAAACAAAAATCAAAATAAAATAAATTTAAAATTTATATACTCAGAAGTTTATAACTTAACGATTTTCAATAAATTTTTTATTTTATAGTGAATATTAAAAAAATCGTCTTACAGAAATGTAGTGAGAAAATAGTATTTATATTATAAGATGACAACATAACATCACATTACTTACTTACTTACTTAGCTGGCCATTACAGACGTGGGCTGTCCTTGGCCGCGTCGAGTAGCCTCCGCCAGTCAGCCCGCTTAGTTGCTTTCTGACGCCAGTTGGAAATACCGAACGCCCCCAAATCGTTGGTCACCTGGTCCTGATCCTACCGAATCAAATACGTTTCTAGCCGAAACACTTTCTTCCATTCGCACGACATGACCAAGCCAACGTAGCCGCTGAATTTTTATGCGCCTAGCTATGTCAATGTAGCGTTATAGCTCATACAGCTCATCGTACCATTTAATTCAATACTCGTCGCGAACGCGTAAGGGACCATAGATCTTTCGAAGGATTTTTCTCTCGAATGCTACTAACGCCTTCTCATCACTGTTGGTAATTGTCCAATCTTCTGCACAATACAGCAGGACTGGCATGATAAGAGATTTGTAAAGCGTGATTTTTGTTTGTTGAGAGAGGACTTTATTTCTCTATTGCTTACTTAGCCCGCAGTCACATTTGTTGGCAAGAGTGATTCTTCGTTAAAGCTCTAGGCTGACGTCATTTTTGGTGTTGGAACCATTAAAATAAGGCTGAATACTAAAAAAAAGAGCGATGTAGAGGTTTGCTGAGATTGGCAGGGAATCAACTACTACGAGCTGCTCCTCTATGGCAAAACTCTCAACTTAAAAGTATGGTATACTGTTAACAATCGGACCTGTACTGTCTGAAGGAAGCAATCGTACAGAAATGACCAGTTTAAAGCAATAGGAGTGGAATTGTATTCTATCAGGATAATGTCAGGCCACACACATCGATGATGAGTCGGTAAAAGCTTCGAGAGCTTGGTTATGAAGTTCTTGTGCATCCACCTTATAGTCCAAACCAATTACCAGTCGGTTCTAATTACCATCTGTTCCTGTCCTTGACGAACCATTTTACTGGTGATCGTTCGAAATTCGCTTTAAGAGAGGCTTGTGAAAATCGATTGGCTCAATTTTTTGCCAATAAGACGAGGACTTTTGTGAGAGAGGCATGATGAATGTATGTTGCCTTACATTGGAACTGACAAGAAGTTATCAAACAAAACGGTGCATATTTGACCTAAATCGGATCAATCTAACTATGGCGAATAAGCCTTCAATTTCATACAAAAATAATGGATTTTTTTTATTTATAAACTAAATTAGTCTTAAAATAGAATTAGATAGAGTCACTGATGTATTGAATAAAATCACAAATTTTTAACACACTTAAGTAGAAAACAAACGGCATTATTGCCGTATAAATCCGCGTCAGAAATACTATTTTTTGTATTATTTGCTATAAATAGCTAATACCATCAATATCTAGTAAATACCTATAAAATCACAAATTGCTTAGTTTCTCCTATTAACTAATTCCAAGCGATTTACCTGAATTTTTGCGGTTAAATGAAGTTATTCCTCTTGTCTACTGCTACTGGTGCCAGATCTTAATCCATTGGTGTTTCGTTTAAAGTGCATGACATGCAACATCATCATTATTCACCAGCATCGCTCGCAAATGTCAATAAAGAGGTAAACTGTGTTTAGTGTCCATGGTTTGTCATCATGATCATGGCCATGTCAGTGCTTAATTTACTTAAGCCAACATGTTGATTGAATGGAAAGAAAAATGTGAAAAGACAATAAAATAGTATTTAAGAAAAGTTATAAATGCACATCATTATCACATATCCTAGTGACATTTAATGCCTAATGAATTGATCATTTTGGCACAGAAATGACGTTATAGAAAAGTATTTAAGTCACAATTCACAATGACCTCCAGTTAAATCGCAATAACGTTGGACAATGTCACGCATGTTGAGAGTCAATACTTGATCATTCCTTTTTTATGTTTATTCATAAATATACGGTGAGTCTCAGACTGTGGGTCATAACCCATTTTTGTGTGATCAGTAAATGTAAGATCTTCCTTTAAAGATATGCGTCGCTACATACTTAAGAATTCATGTTGTGAGAATTGTTTATTGACCTAAACTGGTGTTTACACTATAATATGGTAAATTTATTGCTACTGTCGCGAGTATGTCATTTAAGGCCTTGTACTTAATCTTAGAGCATTACTAATATTAACGATAAAATTTGACTTCTAATGACATTAGCTTATCACAGTTTATTATTATTTATTATTATTTTTAGTCAAGGTACATGATATATTTACCAAAACAACCAACGATAACATACTTCCACAATTTTTTATCCAAAATTGTTTCTAAATTAGCAATAATAGTCACGTTTTCGATATTTTTAAACCAATATTGGGCCTCCATTATAATTCATTAAAGGTTTTAGGTCTATAGCAAAAGTTTCGCCATCTGTTTGGATTCTGCGAGTCAAATTATAACTTTTAAAAATAATAATTGGTCAGCGAATCTTTTACCATTGCGAAAGTTTTGCACTATCTTAAAGAAATGGTAGTAAAACGGTGCAGGGTTGGAGCTATATAGTGGAGATATCAAATCCTGCCACATAATTTTTATCCATTTATTCCTAGTCAATGAAGATGTATGCAGTCTGGTAGTATAATGATTGGAGACAACACCGTCTGTGTTAGTCAATTTTGGTTACTTTAACTTAATTTTTTCGTTCAAGCGGTCGAATTGTGATTTGTAGATCACCGAATTAACCGTTATCCCATGCAAAAGCAGCTCGTAATAGACAATCTCATTTTAATTCCACCAAATGATTAACATAATCTTCGTCGATTGTGTTGTGAACTGCTAAAAAAATATTATTTAGTAAATACTCTCCCCCCTAGTGCAAACTTTTCAATGTCACACATATATGTATATACTTTTTCTCAGAATAAAAGGAATTATCATGAGGTTTTTAAAAAATGGTTATATCAAGGAATCAAAACTGAATTCAAAAATTAAAGGATTATATCAAGGATTATATTTCAAAAATCTGCAATAAATTTTTACTAAAATTTGTGTTTACTTTTTTTGAGTAGATGGAAAGCACTGAAGCCACGGTGCTTGACTTAAAACCATTACATCCACGTATTAGGAATGAATATAGAAGATTTCCACGGCAACGTGGAAACTTAATACCACTAATTAAGAGCAGAGATATGGACAAGAGGCTCAAGACCTAGTAGTGGAGTAGGTTTATCAAACCCAAGAACAATAGGTAGATGGGTAGTAGATGGATGATGTTTGTGCCACTATTAACACATTCATTATCCTTTAATAAGGATTGCATCTGAACATGCAGTCCAGACTGTGAGGATGGAAATTTGTAATAATTTCCAACCTACATAAATTTAAATAAATTTCGAAGAAATCTGAAATTAAAATAGATAAATTAACATTTAATATAGTTATTAGAAACTACTTACCAAAAAGCTACCCAGCCTGCACGCAACTGCAACACGTGAAGCAATCTGAAATTAGGAGATAATAAATTTGTAATAAATAGAGAAATATATCTTAATAAAATAATAAATACATACCTTCTTTGTTCATCCCCGCAAATTTATTTAAATAATTTTCTAATAAATTATTTTTTATAATTATAAAATTAAATTATAAATAATTTAATAAAAACAAGAAGCACCGCACGCAAAGTTACAAGAATTATCAAATCAAAACATAACAAGCAAATATCAAAAACGTCAAAATAGAAATTCGCCGCAAAGAGATAGACGAGATCGGTTGAGCGCACAACTTGAAGAACAGTACGAAAGTAAGACATACAAACGGGAAAGTAAACAAAACTTCACAAAACAGCAGAAAACAATTGTATGTGCGCTACACAAAAAGCTCGTCTGATCTGTATAAAAGACGACGCATTTTTGGTAAGAGTAGTGAGTCTTGTATGATCACTCGGTGGCATTGTATGTCAAAATATAAAATAAATAAATATAAAAAAATATTGTCTGACACAGTGGCGGTTTTAAGCCTAGTTGTATAAATTACTAAAATATATATATAATTGTGTACAAGTGCATGGGCGGTTTTAAGTCAAGACACTTGGACACTATTGTATAGATATTCTATAACCGAACAAGGAAATATATTTTTTTATATATACACTAACCCTTCTGTCCCACACAGGTACGCATTGAGCAAGTAATCATACGAAGATACAAACCACGGAACCAGATTAGAGATCACCGAGCTCCAAAGGAACAACCTCCAGATACAGCAGAATACCAGGAAATAATCTCAAGTTTCTCAAGTTTAATCACGTTTAATGAATTTACTTAGTTTTTTTAAAATACTATGTCAATGAATTGTACACATTAGTAATCTCAAGTTTACATAATTACGTTTAACTAAATTCCCTTTTTTTTAAATACTATTTTCATGAATTAATAATATTTTAAATAAATCTACATTTAAAATTTAACACACATTACTTTTATTTTGAGAAGTCCTGTCTCCGCGAATATAAATTTATTGTAGCGACCCCCTGGAAAAGACTGAGGATACCCCAGCATAAATTATAACGAAACGGGAGAATCCGTGTCGTTACAATTGGCGCCCGAGCAGGGACAGACAGACTTCTCAAACTTAAAACGAAGTAATATCCACGTTACAATGGCACAGGCAAACATGATTATAAGATAAAATCTAGATACTCTCGCTCATAGTTCAATTCAAGCCAGTTCAACAGAGAAACATACAAGACGTTCGCATAAGCAGCACATCATGGCCTTATCGTATGCTCAAAGCGTGGAGCGGATACGAAAATGGTCTGTAAAGTACAATGGAGGAATAGATCCAATAGATTTTGTGGAAAGTATAGAAGAGGTAGCGGACCTTGACGACATCAACGTGAATTTAGTTCCCAGGATGATGCCCATACTGCTTGAAGACAAAGCACTGATGTGGTACCGCAACAACAATAAGCATTGGAACCTTTGGTCAAGCTTCAAGATGGACTTTCTAAAATTTTTCCTTTCACATAGGTATTTCGACAGATTAGAAGACGAGGTGCGAGCACGAGTTCAGAAGGAACATGAAAGTTTTAAAGATTATGTACTGGAAATCAAATATCTTATGCGACACACAGGCATGAACCAAGATTCGCAATTGGAGCGAATATACCGAAATATGCGCACAGAGTACCAAATGTACATCAAACGTCGAGACTTTTCGAGCTTAACAGAATTAACAATACTAGCTGATGACTTCGAAGAACTTCGCGCAGAACAGGATAAAGTGAGTCGAGGCGGTGTTCGACAGGAAGTGATAGTTGGTCGCATAGAAGTTGAATATTCACAAACGATGCTATTAAAAATACAGTGAGACACGTACCTACCACGCCGATACAGGACAAAGTTATTTCCAGTTCAAATTCCGAGTCGCCTATACTCATCCAGCAGCGAAGTAATCAGCAACAAAACCAACCGAAGCAAGTAACAACAGCAAAAGCTAAAATTGTAAATCCAGTAACATCAACACTACCCAAGCTAAGCATGTTGACACAAACCACGCAACGTCGAAGTTATTTAGAACAACACCCAGTACCACTACACGAAAATTCACAAGAACAAGCGTTATGTAAATGCCGCATAACCCCGCCGCAAGATCCAAGGCCTGACAGAAAAATTACAGAAGTATGTTATCAACAGCTAGACACGCAAGGTCAACAAATGTTCCAAGTTCAACCATGCGAACCAAAGCAAGAATCACAAAATATTAGGCCCATCAGAGGAAATTCACAGATGCAAGAAACACAACGACAAGTAAACCCAAAACTTACAAAGAAGAATCCCGAAGTATTTAAGCCAGCACGAGTTACACCAGATCAGGAAATATTTCAAAGTCAAACGAAGCAAGTATCAGTACACCAAACACTGCAACGTGTCACGTCAATCAAAGAAAACCGAAAATCGTTCAATCAGGATCAAGTTACAAAAGTTAAACGTCCAAATCAGTTCCAAATCCAAGCATGCAAACCAGAACAAAATTCAAGACCCATTAAACAAAATCCCAAAGTATCTATTCAACAGCAAGTCACACCAAACCGTGAAATAGTACCAGTTGAAATACAAAAACTACAAAGCCAGATAAAACCAAGATATATCGAAGAAAATCTACAAAGAATCAATGCAACGAAAAATCACAATATAACACAAGTACAAATTCAGGATACAAAAGGGCACGTAAAACCACAGAAAGTTCAAGATATTGAAACACAACAAGGTCAACAAAAGGTTACAGTCAGCGAAAATCATAACAAACGAGTTCGATTGACTCAAGAAACCCCAAGTCCGACACAATCATTGCAACAAGTTTCAATTAAACACGATAGTCAACGAAAGCAAGAGTCACAAGAAGGAAAAGATGATTCCACACGTCCGAAGGATAAGATAGACAATCCTCTGATACAAGTACAGGAACTAAGTCTAGGAATTCCAAAACCATTCAGCACCCAAAAACTGCAGAAGCCGATGAATAACTTAGGTGTACTTCAGCAGAAGGACTATGATCTTGTTAGTATACACCAAGATAAATTTTTCAAAGTATTCAAGAGCCCAAAGAAACGGCACAGGAATTATGCATGCAGGTAGTGCATCGCGGCAAGTTCATTTTTTCTCAAAGAAGGAGGGAAATGTGAGGATGGAAATTTGTAATAATTTCCAACCTACATAAATTTAAATAAATTTCGAAGAAATCTGAAATTAAAATAGATAAATTAACATTTAACATAGTTATTAGAAACTACTTACCAAAAAGCTACCCAGCCTGCACGCAACTGCAACACGTGAAGCAATCTGCAATTAGGAGATAATAAATTTGTAATAAATAGAGAAATATATCTTAATAAAATAATAAATACATACCTTCTTTGTTCATCCCCGCAAATTTATTTAAATAATTTTCTAATAAATTATTTTTTATAATTATAAAATTAAATTATAAATAATTTAATAAAAACAAGAAGCACCGCACGCAAAGTTACAAGAATTATCAAATCAAAACATAACAAGCAAATATCAAAAACGTCAAAATAGAAATTCGCCGCAAAGAGATAGACGAGATCGGTTGAGCGCACAACTTGAAGAACAGTACGAAAGTCAGACATACAAACGGGAAAGTAAACAAAACTTCACAAAACAGCAGAAAACAATTGTATGTGCGCTACACAAAAAGCTCGTCTGATCTGTATAAAAGACGACGCATTTTTGGTAAGAGTAGTGAGTCTTGTATGATCACTCGGTGGCATTGTATGTCAAAATATAAAATAAATAAATATAAAAAAATATTGTCTGACACAGTGGCGGTTTTAAGCCTAGTTGTATAAATTACTAAAATATATATATAATTGTGTACAAGTGCATGGGCGGTTTTAAGTCAAGACACTTGGACACTATTGTATAGATATTCTATAACCGAACAAGGAAATATATTTTTTTATATATACACTAACCCTTCTGTCCCACACAGGTACGCATTGAGCAAGTAATCATACGAAGATACAAACCACGGAACCAGATTAGAGATCACCGAGCTCCAAAGGAACAACCTCCAGATACAGCAGAATACCAGGAAATAATCTCAAGTTTCTCAAGTTTAATCACGTTTAATGAATTTACTTTGTTTTTTTTTTAAAAAATACTATGTCATTGAATTGTACACATTAGTAATCTCAAGTTTACATAATTACGTTTAACTAAATTCCTTTTTTATAAATACTATTTTCATGAATTAATAATATTTTAAATAAATCTACATTTAAAATTTAACACACATTACTTTTATTTTGAGAAGTCCTGTCTCCGCGAATATAAATTTATTGTAGCGACCCCCTGGAAAAGACTGAGGATACCCCAGCATAAATTATAACGAAACGGGAGAATCCGTGTCGTTACAATTGGCGCCCGAGCAGGGACAGACAGACTTCTCAAACTTAAAACGAAGTAATATCCACGTTACAATGGCACAGGCAAACATGATTATAAGATAAAATCTAGATACTCTCGCTCATAGTTCAATTCAAGCCAGTTCAACAGAGAAACATACAAGACGTTCGCATAAGCAGCACATCATGGCCTTATCGTATGCTCAAAGCGTGGAGCGGATACGAAAATGGTCTGTAAAGTACAATGGAGGAATAGATCCAATAGATTTTGTGGAAAGCATAGAAGAGGTAGCGGACCTTGACGACATCAACGTGAATTTAGTTCCCAGGATGATGCCCATACTGCTTGAAGACAAAGCACTGATGTGGTACCGCAACAACAATAAGCATTGGAACCTTTGGTCAAGCTTCAAGATGGACTTTCTAAAATTTTTCCTTTCACATAGGTATTTCGACAGATTAGAAGACGAGGTGCGAGCACGAGTTCAGAAGGAACATGAAAGTTTTAAAGATTATGTACTGGAAATCAAATATCTTATGCGACACACAGGCATGAACCAAGATTCGCAATTGGAGCGAATATACCGAAATATGCGCACAGAGTACCAAATGTACATCAAACGTCGAGACTTTTCGAGCTTAACAGAATTAACAATACTAGCTGATGACTTCGAAGAACTTCGCGCAGAACAGGATAAAGTGAGTCGAGGCGGTGTTCGACAGGAAGTGATAGTTGGTCGCATAGAAGTTGAATATCCACAAACGATGCTATTAAAAAATACAGTGAGACACGTACCTACCACGCCGATACAGGACAAAGTTATTTCCAGTTCAAATTCCGAGTCGCCTATACTCATCCAGCAGCGAAGTAATCAGCAACAAAACCAACCGAAGCAAGTAACAACAGCAAAAGCTAAAATTGTAAATCCAGTAACATCAACACTACCCAAGCTAAGCATGTTGACACAAACCACGCAACGTCGAAGTTATTTAGAACAACACCCAGTACCACTACACGAAAATTCACAAGAACAAGCGTTATGTAAATGCCGCATAACCCCGCCGCAAGATCCAAGGCCTGACAGAAAAATTACAGAAGTATGTTATCAACAGCTAGACACGCAAGGTCAACAAATGTTCCAAGTTCAACCATGCGAACCAAAGCAAGAATCACAAAATATTAGGCCCATCAGAGGAAATTCACAGATGCAAGAAACACAACGACAAGTAAACCCAAAACTTACAAAGAAGAATCCCGAAGTATTTAAGCCAGCACGAGTTACACCAGATCAGGAAATATTTCAAAGTCAAACGAAGCAAGTATCAGTACACCAAACACTGCAACGTGTCACGTCAATCAAAGAAAACCGAAAATCGTTCAATCAGGATCAAGTTACAAAAGTTAAACGTCCAAATCAGTTCCAAATCCAAGCATGCAAACCAGAACAAAATTCAAGACCCATTAAACAAAATCCCAAAGTATCTATTCAACAGCAAGTCACACCAAACCGTGAAATAGTACCAGTTGAAATACAAAAACTACAAAGCCAGATAAAACCAAGATATATCGAAGAAAATCTACAAAGAATCAATGCAACGAAAAATCACAATATAACACAAGTACAAATTCAGGATACAAAAGGGCACGTAAAACCACAGAAAGTTCAAGATATTGAAACACAACAAGGTCAACAAAAGGTTACAGTCAGCGAAAATCATAACAAACGAGTTCGATTGACTCAAGAAACCCCAAGTCCGACACAATCATTGCAACAAGTTTCAATTAAACACGATAGTCAACGAAAGCAAGAGTCACAAGAAGGAAAAGATGATTCCACACGTCCGAAGGATAAGATAGACAATCCTCTGATACAAGTACAGGAACTAAGCCTAGGAATTCCAAAACCATTCAGCACCCAAAAACTGCAGAAGCCGATGAATAACTTAGATGTACTTCAGCAGAAGGATTATGATCTTGTTAGTACAGACCAAGACAAATTTTTCAAAGTATTCAAGAGCCCAAAGAAACGGCACAGGAATTATGCATGCAGGTAGTGCATCGCGGCAAGTTCATTTTTTCTCAAAGAAGGAGGGAAATGTGAGGATGGAAATTTGTAATAATTTCCAACCTACATAAATTTAAATAAATTTCGAAGAAATCTGAAATTAAAATAGATAAATTAACATTTAATATAGTTATTAGAAACTACTTACCAAAAAGCTACCCAGCCTGCACGCAACTGCAACACGTGAAGCAATCTGAAATTAGGAGATAATAAATTTGTAATAAATAGAGAAATATATCTTAATAAAATAATAAATACATACCTTCTTTGTTCATCCCCGCAAATTTATTTAAATAATTTTCTAATAAATTATTTTTTATAATTATAAAATTAAATTATAAATAATTTAATAAAAACAAGAAGCACCGCACGCAAAGTTACAAGAATTATCAAATCAAAACATAACAAGCAAATATCAAAAACGTCAAAATAGAAATTCGCCGCAAAGAGATAGACGAGATCGGTTGAGCGCACAACTTGAAGAACAGTACGAAAGTAAGACATACAAACGGGAAAGTAAACAAAACTTCACAAAACAGCAGAAAACAATTGTATGTGCGCTACACAAAAAGCTCGTCTGATCTGTATAAAAGACGACGCATTTTTGGTAAGGGTAGTGAGTCTTGTATGATCACTCGGTGGCATTGTATGTCAAAATATAAAATAAATAAATATAAAAAAATATTGTCTGACACAGTGGCGGTTTTAAGCCTAGTTGTATAAATTACTAAAATATATATATAATTGTGTACAAGTGCATGGGCGGTTTTAAGTCAAGACACTTGGACACTATTGTATAGATATTCTATAACCGAACAAGGAAATATATTTTTTTATATATACACTAACCCTTCTGTCCCACACAGGTACACATTGAGCAAGTAATCATACGAAGATACAAACCACGGAACCAGATTAGAGATCACCGAGCTCCAAAAGAACAACCTCCAGATACAGCAGAATACCAGGAAATAATCTCAAGTTTTCTCAAGTTTAATCACGTTTAATGAATTTACTTTGTTTTTTTAAAATACTATGTCATTGAATTGTACACATTAGTAATCTCAAGTTTACATAATTACGTTTAACTAAATTCTTTTTTTTTTTTTTTAAAATACTATTTTCATGAATTAATAATATTTTAAATAAATCTACATTTAAAATTTAACACACAATCTTTT